>NC_041383.1:400445575-400547971 GCF_002162155.2 Triticum dicoccoides
CTATATGAAAAACTTGCTTGCTTCTTCGAATCTCGAAATAACAGAACATATAGAAAGTGTTTTTGTGATTTTTCCATTCTCTTCGGGGAACCTATAGAAAGATTATCAGACGGCTTTCATGATATTATGCTTCCTTGCCCGTGTGGAACATGTGTGAGCATTATGTTTTTCCAACAAGTGATCCGACTGGAAGAAGTGTTATGTGTTATATGAGGACTTCGAGATCAAATAGAGAATCTGTCTCTCCATTCTTCATGAGCCACTTATTTCTCCGAAATCAGAGATCAGAGTGATTTTCCTCCTTTTTCCCAAATAGTCGACGGTCTTACACCATTGGGATACTTCGGATAAACTGGAGTACATATATGAGAGACCGGTGCTAAAACCTTTTCTCGAGATATCTTCCAGATTCTTAGGGTCCTTGCTCCGGATCTCGCCCCCCCGGTGCGAAAGCAGTTGGTTCCATAGTTTGAGAATTCTACTAATTCCAAGTATTCCATTATTATTATTAAATAAGAGAATATAAAAGTAAAGAGGAGAAGACATAACCAGAAGAATTGTGAGAAATAAGTTAATTTATCAAGTTGAGGCATTTCGATTTGGATTTCAAATAAGAAAAAAAAGGATTTTGTGAAATTTAGGAGTCGTTCGAAAGCATCAGGAGGGAAGAACTCAGATAGAAAGGCAGGCGAAGTTGGCGGCCAACCTAATTCCCCTCCCAGTTGTACCCTTGTGCATCCCCTTCGTAAACGATTTCCACTGGATCTGGAGATTCCCCGGGGCCCCCCGAATCATCATCTTCGGACCCAAAATCATCATCCCACCTTTTACGCTTCCGCGAAGAAGACGGGCCTGCCTTGTTCGCCCCATCATTTGCTTTTGTGCTTTCAGGGGATCCCGTGGAATGAGCCTCCTGCTCTTCCAAAGGCGCATCGGGGTCGGGAGAATCCGGTTCACTGAGCTCGGCGCGGCGAAACCGCTTCGCCAGATTGGTGGCTATTGCGACGAATTCGCTTGCGTCCCCGGCTTCCGTATAATCGGAGAAGATTTGTTGAAGAGTATCTCCTCCCTCACTATTCCACAATACATGATTTTCAGTGAACGATCGCGCAGATTCACCTTCCTCTAAAGGAAGAGGAGTGCCTACTTCGTGAAATATTCTTTCAACCTTGGAAGTCAACTCCGCAATTATGTCTTCGGGATGGGCGGCGTGCGCCATTTCCTGCTGGAGGTCTGGTAGTCCGCCAACGGGAGGTTGGTCTATGGGAAAGTCACCCTCGTTAGGAGCATTGGTCATGACGAGAACATTGAGATCCGCGACATTCTCATTCCCAAGATGAAAGGCTATTCCTTGAACTCCGAATAAGATAACAAATGCCATTATTAGTACTGTCAACGCAAGACCAAACGATGGTATAGCAATGAACAAAAGAATGACACTTGGAAATATGGTCCGAATCATTTTGATAGTAGTTCCATGAACAATCCTTTGTGGGATTGGATTAGTTTGCTCGTTGAAATGCCATAAAGCGCGAACCAACATCCGTGATACGAAAACCAAAATAAGAATGAGGAAGAAAAAGATATCGTTCTGTAAGTAAATGATCATGGGGACACATTGTTTTGAGGACCCAAATCCTCCATTTAAGTGTCATTAACATACTGATACCGTGATTGAATTTACTTTCGGCATCCATAGTATTGTCTACCAATATAACATATAACATTTATAAATGAGATAGTATCTCTATTTGCCACATGTATTGTGTTGTCCTTGAATATAGTACAGTTCAGCTGTATCTTACTGTGTATGTTCTTTTCTGGTGGTGAGGTGACAAACTGACAATGGAGAGCATGCTTGTGAATTTTCAGCCGAATCCGCTGTCTTCTTGGACAGAAGAAGAGCAATTATTTTTGTTAATGATTTTTGTGTTGTAAGTACATAATTTGGAGTTATGTATATGTAACAAATGTTCAAGTTTTCTTATATGTTCATACCTTAATAATTTAACTTTTATTTTGTTATTCTCTCAAGATGGAAGGGCTAAGTAAGGAGCGTGTGGCTATTCCTTCCATGGGGCACTATTAAATTGTGAAGCGCCAATATTTTTGTTGTTGTTGCTGTGACTTGCATGTGCTTATGACTTCTTAATAAGTTCTAACCCCATTCCCTTTTCTTATAATTTGGGAGTGATTTTTTGTATATTACATTTCCACTGATATATCTAAATGGCACCATGGGGTTTTAGTTTTCCTCACGAGATGTACATGTGCTTAGAATCAATGTTATATCAGATTAGCACTGTTCATGTAATAGTGTAGTTTTTCTTTTCACAATGTAGCTATTAACAGATGCTTGCATAGGTGGAAGTTGTCACCTTTTTTGTTGATACTCCTATCTCTTCAGGTGTCAGGAATGGTGGTTAAACGGTTAGGATTGTACATTTTTTCCTTATTCATGAGAAATTATTTGACAGATATGCATATTCACAGTGTGTTCATTTTCTGTATATGTACATCAGAAACAGAATGACAAGCAAAATGAGCAATATATGGGGTTCAAGGTAGATGGATATGGCCGACCTTCCTGTGCATTGTTGCCAAAGAAGTCGCCTTCATGTAATCTACGTATTCTTTTTTTTCCAGTGCTACAAAACTAAGGTTCCATGTAGTTCTCACTGACTAGAATGATACATACATGGGGATTATAGTTGAATGAGACCAAACATAATACCAAAAATATAATGTTTCTTTATGTCAAAGAAAAAAACGGCGCAGCATGGCGCGCGTTTGCTTCTACTCCCTCCGTTCGGAATTACTTGTCTCGAAAATGGATGTATCTAGAAGTTCTAGATACATCCATTTTCGAGACAAGTAATTCCGAACGAGTAGTAATTTGCCCCGCATCCTTTACTTTGGACTGCATTTTAACCTTGTGATTACCAGACACAAGACACTGGTTTGTTGTGCTAAATAAAGAAAAAAGCCAAAGCCAAAAGCATGGTTCTTTTCCTAATTAGCTCTAGTCCTCTGCCCCTAGGTAAGGAATTAAAGATCGTTTGACATAATGATATTGCTTTTATGTTTCTTATTACTGACTTGTATTCTTTACATTGTGTAGTTTATTACCAATCTCCAATTAGATCCTACACGTCAAAAAAACTACTACTAGTATTAGGGCATCTACAACATCGACTCTTAAAATAGACATACTATTTATTCACGAACTGGTCGGGACTCGTCCGCGGACACAGATACGGGAGTCGACCTTCCAACCCTATCCCCTAAATGTTTGCTCTGTTTTTCTTCTTCTTAAGTCCACAACACTCAAGATAATCATAGAAAATAGCATAATTCATCCATAAATAACATGCAAATATCCCTAATGCTATAATAGTTCAAATGTAAATATTACGTCTGAGATAACCGGATGTTCAATAATTTTTCGAATTCATCAATTCCAGATTCAACGATACTCGACTCAGAACCCGCAACCCCTTGAGTTTCATCCAATAATGTATGAATGTAAGTGCATGCCTCGGTCATGTGGTAAAGTATATCAGCGCGTTCGGACTATACAATGTGATGATTATCAAGTTGCAGCATTGAGTGAATCAATGAATTGACCAATATGTACAACAACAAGAAGCAAAACTTACGATCTCAATGGTTTACCGAAAAAGGCTTTCGCCCCGCTTTATATTATAAAGCAACTGCCCAAGCCAACATCCAACACAGGTTCACACACGCACACAAACATACAGGTCTAGTACAAATGGTAGCCAAGAGGGTTAATGCTGAGGGCACAGCTCAACAAGCCCTGGAAAACAGAAAAAGCACGCACACATGGGGTGCAACGGAGCAGCTAGTCGGGCTCCGGGGGTGGCGGTGGGAGCGGGGGCGCCAAGCGGAAGGCCAGCGATCGAAGGTCGGCGAGGAGGGTGTTGATGACGTCCCGATCCTAAGGGCGGCTAAGCGGCCGCCAAAGCTGCAAGTACCCACACATTTTAAAGATGGCGTCAGTAGCGCGTTGGAGAGGCACCTTCTGGATGACAAGCTTATTGCGAACGGTCCAAAGCGTCCAGGCAAGGACCCCAACGCGGAGCCATCTAATATGGCGGTAGCGAGGGGGGAGGCATGGATCTCCGCAAGCAGGTCAGGGAAATTGGAGTTGCACCACTGGCCCCCAACCGTCTCGCGGAAACTGGACCAGAGAAACTGGGCCGTGGAGCACGAGAAGAAGATGTGATTAGCGTCCTCCACCGTGCCGCGCAGGGGACAAATCCCATCTCCGGGTCCATTACGCTTGAGGACCTCCATGCCGGATGGGAGGCGGCCGCGGATCCATTGCCATAGGAAGATCCTGATTTTCAGGGGCAAGCGGATGTCCCAAATCAGACTGAAGGGCTCGGGGGCCGTCGAGGGGGCGATGGCCGCATAGAGGGATTTGGTGGAGAAGCAGTCGGATGATTCCAGATGCCAAGAGATGGCTTCCAGGGTGTCGGTGACGTTCATCGGGAGAAGGGCGATGTCTTGGAGGAGGGCATCCCAGGCGGCCACTTCACGCGGGCCAAAGGGGCGGTAAAAAGCGAGGCGCCCTAAGTCAATAAGGGCCGACTCGACAGAGACCGAGGGTCAACAGCAATGGCGAATAGCTCCGGAAATCGTGCGGCCAGGGGGATGTCGCCAATCCACCGATCAAACCAGAACAGGGTCGAGGACCCAGTACCAACCGAGATGGATGTGCCAATGTGAAGCACAGGTAGCAGCTGGATGACGGCCTGCCAAAACTGGGAGCCGCCCGAGCGCTGACAGAATGCGAGTGGTTGTCCATGAAGGTACTTGTTCCGGATGATGGTGAGCCAAAGGCCTCCGTCGCCATTAGCAATGTGCCAGAGCCAACGGGTCAGGAGGGCAATGTTCATGCGCCGGGAGGACAATATCCCAAGACCACCCTGGTCCTTGGGTTTGCAGATATCCGGCCAGCTCACCATGTGGTACTTTTGCTTATCATCCTCGCCAGCCCAGAAGAATCTGGACTGGTACTTGGCAATTGCCTTATGGAGCGTCTCATGGAGGCTATAGAAGCTCATGAGGAACCATAGAAGGCTGGCAAGCGAGGAGTTGATGAGGATCACGCGCGCAGCCTTCGACAACCAGCGCCCTTTCCAGGGCTCAACGCAGTGTTGCATACGGGTCACCGTGGGGCGAAGATCTGCCACGGTGAGGCGCGAATCACTAATGGGGATCCCCAGGTAGGTCGTGGGGAAAGAACCCAACCGACAATTTAGTCGGTCCGTGATAGCCTGTGCTTCCTCTGGGGGGTACCCAAGAACCATCACTTCACTCTTATCGAAGTTTATGGTTAGTCCCGACATCTGTTGGAAGCACAGAAGGAGGAACTTCAGGTTAGCTATGTCCTGAACATACCCCTAAACCATTATTATGGTATCATCCGCATATTGAAGGAGGGAGGCCCCTCCCCCTCCGACTAGATGGGGTACGATGCCGCGAATATGTCCGACATCCTTGGCCTTGTCGAGGATAGCGGCCAGGGCATCCACCACCATGTTGAACAGGAACGGCGAGAACGGGTCACCCTGACAGACCCCATAGAGGGTGGGGAAGTAGGGCCCAATGTCACAGTTAATGTTCACCGCGGTCCGGCCGCAGGAGACCAATTGCATAACGCGAGTCACCCAACGGTCGTCAAAGCCCTTTCGGAGCAGCACTTCCCGCAAGAAGGGTCAGTGGATAGTGTGGTACGCTTTGTGGAAGTCAAGCTTCAAGAAGACTACTCGATGGTGTTTCACCCGGACTTCGTGGAATACCAACACCCCATCCAGAATAAATTGGCCTTGTATGAAGGCAGATTGGTTCGGGTGGGTAATCGTGTCAGCGAGCAGGGTCACCCTATTGGCGTACCCTTTGGCCCGGATCCGGAATATCACATTAATCACCGTGATGGGACGGAACTGGCGGATATCGGAGGCGCCCGGAACCTTGGGATGAGGGTAATGATCCCGTAGTTAAGGCGTCCAAGATCCATACAGCCCGAGTAGGATTCCTCAAACAGGGCCATGACCTCCGGCTTGATGGTCTGCCAGACCGTTTTGAAGAACGTTACGGGCAGGCCATCCGGCCCCGGTGTGATGCCCGGATAATTAAGCTACAGTAATACTCTATTAATGATGCCTTGTCACCATTGTTACTCTTGCTAAACCTCACTTGTTTCAAACACAGGTCAAATTCAAATTCCGAAAACAAGTCAAATTCTTATTTCTTCGAACTGTCAAGTAAAAATGTTCGATGGGTTGAAAATATTCGCTAACTAATTTGAGATATTTAATTTCCCTTGGAAATTAAAACATTTCCAAATCAGCTTTTTCTTATACTTTTCCATTTGTGAAAAATCCAAATCAATTCAAAAGCCTCCCAAACTTTTTGTGGCAGGGCTCAGTTTTTCCTAGTATTTGTTTTGTCAACCTCCACATATTTGAAAAGTCATTTGGTGGCTTATTTAAATGCAATTGGAGGATGTTAAAATAAAAGCAAAAGGTAAAGATAAAAGGAGTAGAAAAAAACCCTGGCTCCCCCTAGGCCTCGGCCCACTCCCACCCAGCCAGCCCACCTATCTCGGTCGGATGCCTCCTTTCCCTGTACAGCCGACCGGGGCGCTTCCGTTCGTCCCCATCGGACCGGGCGCACCTTCCCACGCTGCCACGCCGACGGGGAGGGATAAGGACGCCGCTCCCCGCCTCCTCGGTCCCCATTCCCCCCACTCACCCCAGCCCTCTCCCTCTCTCCCAGGAACCCTAGACCCCCCCCCACTACCCCGTTCTCTCGCTCGATGTGTACGTGCCCGACCACTGCCGTCTCCATCGCGGCGCCGTCACCATGGTCTGAAGCCTCCCGTGCCACCGGTAGACGTCCAGGAGGACCACCTCGTCGTCCTCGTCGTCCCCACGTGCTGGGCTGGAGCGAGGAGCCTCTGCATCGTCGCCATCGCCGGATTTCTTCGCCATGGCCGTCGCGTCCTCGCTGTCGATCCGCGTTTTCTGGTTCACCCCGGCACCATATGAGCTCACCATCGTCCCTCCCGCGGTGAGAAGCCCCGATCCCCCGTCTTTCCTCCTAGTTTCCGTCGACGTAGCCGCCGCCCAAGTCCTCCCGAGGTCGCGCCTGAAGCTTTGTTTCTGTGCGCGAGCGCGCCCCTGGCTGCGCCTCGCCTTGTCCGGCTGCTTCCTTCGGCCACCCCCTGCCGCGAGCGCTCGCCGTCGCGGACACTCGCGCCTCCCCTAGCCGCTGCGCGCTGCCCCGCACCTCCCCGGCCACGGGCCGCAACCCGCTCGGACCCTCCAGCTCCGGCCCGCCTCCTCTGGCGCGCCACCACGCCGTCCCACGCTCGTCGTTGCCCGCGGCAGCGGTCGCAGCCACGCCCGCTGGCACCAGACCGCGCGCTCGCCCCTCGCTGCGGCTCCGGCTAGACGCGCCAGCGCCGCCCCTTGCCGCGCACTCGCTCGGGTTTGCCCTGACGGGCGCCCCCGCCCGCACCTGCTAACGCCCGCCCCACTAGCCCCTGGTGCCACTGCCAACGGGGCGCCACACGCCCCTGTTAATTTAATCAGTAGTTAGATAAATGTGTGCATGACAGGAGGACCCCACCCCCTATTGACCAGTCAAATGTTGACTGGTCAACTGGGACCCCCTGGCCCACCTGTCAGCTATTGGGTACACTTTTGTGTACACTGTGCTGGGTGCGCCTAGCATTTTAGCATTTATTTTCGTATTAAAAATTAATTTCAAAATATTAATAAAACTTTGAAAAATCATAGAAAATAATCCGTAGCTCGGATGAAGAAGTTTTATACATGAAAGTTGCTCAGAATTTTGAGACGAATCCAAATACGTGGTCTGTTTGCCCGCCACACATCTCTAGCATAGCAAACCTGCACACTTTCCCCTCCGGTTCATCTGTCTGACAGACGTCCGGGACCGGGAAAACTTTTCCGGATGTTTCCCCCTTTGCCAGTATCACCTAGCACCGTGTTTGAACACCTCTAGCACCGCTTGTTGTCTTGTTATACATATGTTTGCGTGTATTTACTGTTTCTTCCCCCCTCTTCTCTCCGGTAGACCTCAAGACCGCTGCTGATGCCACTGTGATCGACTATGTCGACAACGACCCTCCTTCTTGTCTGAGCAACCAGGCAAGCCCCCTTTGATCATACCAATATCGCCCATTCTGTACTCTCATGCTTGCATTAGATTTTGCTACTGTTATTGATTGCTCCTATTCTGATGCATAGCCTACTTTTGTAACCCGTTGTTGTACCTTACCTGCTTATCCTAAGCTGCTTAGTATAGGTTGGCTAGTGATCCATCAGTGACCCCCACTTGCCCTTGTTGCCCCTGCTTCATCATCGACGCCTCAATTGACGTGATCGACGAACAGATTCCGACACCTCACATCACATCACGCCCCTTTAGTTGCTCGACTCTGCAGAGCCACTATCGAGTGCCGAGGGTGATCCCTCATAACGCACTCCTGATGATAATTTTATAGTGTAGCTATTCGGTCGTGGTCATCGAGGGTGATTTGCTATTTCACCATTCCCGATACGGCTCTGTCGTTCAACACCTCAAGTGTGAACCTCGTGGGTGGTCCCTCTTACGTTCACCTTGATGATTACATTGAGTGGAATCAACCGGGGGTGATTCCTCAGGCTTTCCCCTTGATGTTTGGACACACGGTTATAATGACTTTACTTGAGACCTTGGTGAAAGTCGGGCGGGCCCGGAGAGCACCCGCAAGATGGTTACGTGGCACGGCCGGGCATTCTAGGCCCTTGTCGTAAGTCCACGAGATGGGGCGACAGGGTCACTTTCGATCGTGAGTCTCTGCTCGTCTCCGCAAGCTAATAATACACTATGGTTTGGGTATTTGTTCTGAGTTGGCCTCTGGCCTTGACGCACTAACCACCACGCGAGAATAGATATGGGCCTCGACGTTGCAGTATCAGCCAAAGCTTTATCAGACGTCCAGTTCAGCAGTACGGCACGGTCGGATCGTGCTGGCCATCCGAGGTGGTGCTGGTATCCACCCTGCTCGCAGCGACCCGGAGTGTTGCGAGCGATGGGCCCAAGACCCCGGAGTGCTTAGGATGTAGACCAGCGGGGGCCTCTATGCTGAGCCTAGGTAGGGCTGCGACGTTTTGATCTTCCGAGGGTGGGCATTGACCCCAGAAAGGTGTGTCCAGCCAGAGTGATCGAGCATGTTGGGTAACCTGGTGCACCCCTGCAGGGAAGATATATATTCGAATACCGTGTCCACGGTAATGGACGTTCAGACTTATATCCTGATCTTATACAACTACAAATGGATACTTGAGATATGTGGCTCCGGGATTACTTTCTCGCAGGGAGTAGAGGAAGGATCTCTGGGCATTAATGTTACAACATGTTTGTTAAATATTAAATTGTTATTCTTTACTCTTCTACATGCTGCAAGATGCTTGGAGCTGCTTGAAGATGCTAGTCTTCGATAAGCTAGGCCTTCCCCTCTATTCTGGCATTCTGCAGTTCAGTCCACAGATACAACCCTTCCATTTGATACCTATGCATACTTAGTATAGATCTGATGCTTGCGAGTACTTTGGATGAGTACTCACGGTTGCTTTGCTACCCTTTTTCCTCCTTTCTTCTTTCTGGTTGATGCAACCAGATGCTGGATCCCTGGAGCCAGATGCCACCGCTGACGGATACTGATACGTGGAGACCGCCGACGACCAGGAGTAGTTAGGAGGTCCCAGTCAGGAGGCCTTGCCTCTTCGATTGTGTTGCTTTTGTGCTAGCCTTCTTAAGGCATCCCTGTTTAACTTATGTCTGTCCTTAGATATTGTTGCTTCCGCTGACTCTTGTGTATCGAGCTATGTATTCGAGCCCTCGAGGCCCCTGGCTTGTAATATAAAGCTTGTATTATTTTATTTATGTCTAGAGTTGTGTTGTGATATCTTCTCGTGAGTCTCTGATCTTGATCGTACACATTTGCGTGTATGATTAGTGTACGATTGAATCCATCGGGCAATAACCGCATCCCGGAAGCCCGCCTGGTTAAGCCAGAAGAGCTCAAACCAAAACCGTGGCGAGGTGGGGGGACGCTCGTCCACGGTGGAGAGGAGGAGAGGGATGTGGTCAGATCCAATCTTGGTAATCGCCCGAAGAAACGCCAAGGGGCAGCATAATTCCCATTCCGGGGAAACTAGGACGCGATCCAATACGGATTGCGTCGGGTGATACGTCTCCAATGTATCTATAATTTTTTATTGTTCCATGCTATTATATTACCCGTTTTGGATGTTTACGGGCTTTACTTTACACTTTTATATCATTTTTTGGACTAACCTACTAACCGGAGGCCCAGCCCGTATTGCTGTTTTTTTGCCTATTTCAGTGTTTTGAAGAAAAGGAATATCAAACGGAGTCCAAACGGAATGAAACCTTCGGGGGCGATCTTTTTGGAACAAACGTGATCCATAGGACTTGGAGTGCAAGTCAAGAAGAAATCGAGGAGGCCACAAGGGTGGAGGCCCCCCCCCTACTGGGTGCGCCCCTATCTCGTGGGCCTCTCGGGCATCCACCGACCTACTTCTTCCTCCTATATATACCCACGTACCCCGACAACATCAGAGGCGACCACGAAAAACTATTTCCACCATCGTAACCTTCTGTATCCGCGAGATCCCATCTTGGAGCCTTCGCCGGCGCTCCGCCGGAGGGGGAATCGATCATGGAGAGCCTCTACATCATCTCCAAGGCCTCTTCGATGAGTTGTGAGTAGTTTACCACACACCTTCGGCTCCATAGTTATTAGCTAGATGGCTTCTTCTCTCTCTTTGGATCTCAATACCATGTTCTCCTTGATCTTCTTGGAGATCTATTTGATGTAACTCTTTTTGCGGTGTGTTTGTTGAGATTCGATGAATTGTGGGTTTATGATCAAGTTTATCTATGAGAAATATTTGAATCTTCTCTGAATTCTTTTATGTGTTATTAAGTTATCTTTGCAAGTCTCTTCGAATTATCAGTTTGGTTTGGCCTACTAGATTGATCTTTCTTGCAATGGGAGAAGTGCTTAGCTTTGGGTTCAATCTTGCGGTGTCCTTTCCCAGTGACAGCAGGGGCAGCAAGGCACGTATTGTATTGTTGCCATCGAGGATAAAAAGGTGGGGGTTATATCATATTGCATGAGTTTATCCCTCTACATCATGTCATCTTTCTTAATGCGTTACTCTGTTCTTTATGAACTTAATACTCTAGATGCATGCTGGATAGCGGTCGATGTGTGGAGTAATAGTAGTAGATGCAGGCAGGAGTCGATCTACTTGTCATGTGATGCCTATATATATGATCATGCCTAGATAATCTCTTAATCATTCGCCTTTCTATCAATACTCAACAGTAATTTGTTCACCCACCGTAATACTTATGCTATTTTGAGAGAAGCCACTAGTGAAATCTATGGCCCCCGGGTCTATCTTTTATCATATAAGCTTTCAATCTACTTTTATTTGCATCTTTACTTTTCCAATCTATATCATAAAAATACCAAAAATATATTTATCTTATCATATTATCTCTATCAGATCTCACTTTCGCAAGTGGCCGTGAAGGGATTGACAACCCATTTATTGTGTTGGTTGCGAGTTCTTGTTTGTTTGTGTAGGTGCGTGGGACTTTTGAGGAGCCTCCTACTGGATTGATACCTTGGTTCTCAAAAACAGAGGAAAATACCTACGCTACTATTGCTGCATCACCCTTTCCTCTTCAAGGAAAACCAACGCAAGCTCAAGACGTAGCAAGAAGGATTTCTGGCGCCATTGCCGGGGAGGTCTTCGCTCAAGTCAAGACATACCAAGTACCCATCACAAACTCATCTCCATCGCATTTACATTATTTGCCATTTGTCTCTCGTTTTCCTCTCCCCCACTTCACCCTTGACGTTTTATTCGCCCTCTCTTTCCCAATCTTCTCTCTCTTTCATTTGCCTTTTTGTTTGCTTGTGTGTTAGATTACTTGTCGCGATGGCGCAAGATAATAAAAAATTGTGTGATTTATCCAATACCAATAATAATGATTTCCTTAGTACGCCGATTGCTCCTCTTAATGATGTTGAGTGTTGTGAAATCAATACTACTTTGCTGAATCTTGTTATGAAAGATCAATTCTCCGGCCTTCCTAGTGATGATGCCGCTACCCATCTGAACAACTTTGTTGATTTGTGTGAGATGCAAAAGAAGAAAGATACGGATAATGATATTGTTAAATTGAAGTTATTTCCGTTTTCACTTAGAGATCATGCTAAAGTTTGGTTTTCGTCTTTGCCTAAGAATAGTATTGATTTATGGAACAAGTGCAAAGATGCTTTTATCTCTAAGTATTATCCTTCCGCTAAGATCATCACTCTTAGGAACGATATTATGAATTTTAAACAACTTGATCATGAGCATGTTTCCCAATCTTGGGAAAGAATGAAATTGATGATTCGCAATTGCCCAACTCATGGTTTGAATTTATGGATGATCATATAAAAATTTTATGCCGGATTGAATTTTTGCTTCTAGAAATCTTTTAGATTCGGCCGCGGGAGGCACGTTTATTGAAATCACCTTAGGAGAAGCTACAAAACTCCTTAATAATATTATGGCTAATTATTCTAAATGGCACACCGAAAGATCTACTAGTAAAAAAGTGCATGCTATAGAAGAAATTAATGTTTTGAGTGGAAAGATGGATGAACTTATGAAATTGTTTGCTACTAAGAGTGCTCCTATTGATCCCAATGATATGCCTTTGTCTACTTTGATTGAGAATAATAATGAATCTATGGATGTGAATTTTGTTGGTAGGAATAATTTTGGTAACAATGCCTATAGAGGAAACTTTAATCCTAGACCGTTCCCTAGTAATTCCTCTAATAATTATGGAAATTCCTACAATAATTCTTATGGTAATTTTAGTAAGATGCCCTCTGATTTTGAGAATAGTGTGAAAGAATTTATGATCTCTCAAAAGAATTTTAATGCCTTGCGTGAAGAAAAAATGCTCAAAGTTGATGATTTGGCTAGGAACGTTGATAGACTCTCGCTTGATGTTGATTCTTTGAAATTTAGATCTACTCCTCCTAAGCATGATATCAATGAGTCTCTCAAAGCTATGAGAATTTCCATTGATGAGTGCAAAGAAAGAACTGCTAGATTGCGTGCTAAGAAATATGGCTTTATAAAAGCGTGTTCTTCTAGTTTCCATGAAAATAATGATGAAGATCTTAAAGTTATTAATGTGTCCCCTATTAGATCTTTTTTGCAATATGAATCTTAATAATAATGGGACTGGAGATGAGTCAACTTTAGTTAAAAGGCGTCCCAATGATTCGGAGTTTTTAGATCTTGATGCTAAATTTGGTAAAAGTGGGATTGGAAAGGTCAAGACTTTAAATAGCATTGAACCCACTATCTTGCAATCCGTTGTGAATTCTCCTCATGCTTATAGTCAAAATAAAGCTTTTACCAAACATATTGTTGATGCATTGATGCAATCTTTTGATGAAAAACTTAATTTGGAAGTTTCTATACCTAGAAAACATTATGATGAGTGGGAACCTACTATAAAGATTAAAATTAAAGATCATGAGTGTTATTGATTTATGTGATTTGGGTGCTAGTATTTCCATGATTCCGAAAACTTTATGTGATATTCTAGGTTTCCATGATCTTAATGATTGCTCTTTAAATTTGCACCTTGCGGATTCCACCATTTAAAAGCCAATGGGAAGGATCAATGATGTTCTTATTGTTGCAAATAGGAATTTGGTGCCCGTAGATTTTATCGTTCTTGATATAGATTGCAATATTTCTTATCCTATTATTCTTAGTAGACCTTTCCTAAGAACGATTGGTGCGATTATTGATATGAAGGAAGGGAATATTAGCTTCCAATTTCCATTAAGGAAAGGCATGGAGCACTTTCCAAGAAATAAAGTTAAATTACCTTATGAATCTATCATGCGAGCTACTTATGAATTGAGTGCCAAAGATGGCACTACTTAGATCTATCCTCGCTTTTATGCCGAGCTAGGGGCGTTAAATGATAGCGCTAGTTGGGAGGCAACCCAATTTTATTTGTGTTTTTTGTTTTTGTTTCTGTTTAGTAATAAATTTTGCATCTACCTTTTGTTTAGATGTGTTTGTATGTTTTAATTAGTGTTTGTGCCAAGTAGAACCTATAGGATAACCTATGGTGATAGTTAATTTGATTCTGCTGAAAAAGAGAAACTTTGCGCTCATGAAAATAATTTTAGTAATTCACAGAAACGTGCTTTTGCGTTGATTCTTTTTGCTGTAGATCAATAGACAAATTTCCCAGGACTTCCTATTTTGGTAGGATATTTAGAGTTCCAGAAGTATTCAGGAGTTACAGATTGCTACAGACTATTCTGTTTTTGACAGATTCTGCCTTTCGTGTGTTGATTGCTTATTTTGATGCATCTATGGCTAGTATTAAGTGGTATGAACCATAGAGAACTTGAAATACAGTAGGTTTAACACCAATATAAATAAATAATGAGTTCATTACAGTACCTTATGTGGTGGTTTTTATTTCTTTCACTAACGGAGCTTATGAGATTTCCTGTTGAGTTTTGTGTTGTGAAGTTTTCAAGTTTTGGGTAAAGATTTGATGGACTATGGAATAAGGAGTGGCAAGAGCCTAAGCTTGGGGATGCCCATGGCACCCCCAAGATATTCAAGAATAGCCAAAAGCCTAAGCTTGGGGATGCCCCTGGAAGGCATCCCCTCTTTCATCTTCGTTTATCGGTAACTTTACTTGGAGCTATATTTTTATTCGCCACATGATATGTGTTTTGCTTGGAGCGTCTTGTATGATATTAGTATTTGATTTTTAGTTTTCCACAATCATCCTTGATGTACACACCTTTTGGGAGAATCCCACTTGATTAGAATTTATTAGAATATGCTATGTGCTTCACTTATATCTTTTGAGCTTGATAGTTTTTCCTCTCATGCTTCACTTATATTATTTTGAGAGTCTTTTAGAACAGCATGGTATTTGCTATGGTTATGAATTTGGTCCTAGAATGATGAGCATCCAAGTTGGGTATAATAAAAACTATCATAGAAACTGCATTAAACACTAGGATCAATTTGATGCTTGATAATTGTTTTGAGATATAAAGGTGGTAATATTAGAGTCATGCTAGTTGGGTAATTATGAAATTGAGAAATACTTGTGTTGAAGTTGGCAAGTCCCGTAGCATGCACGTATGGTAAAACTTGTGTGACAAATTTGTTGCATGAGGTGCTCTTTTAATTGTCTTCCTTATGACTGGAGGTCGGGATCGCGTGATGGTTAACTCCTACCAACCCTTCCCCTAGGAGCATGCGTAGTAGTACTTTGCTTCGAGGGCAAGTAGACTTTTGCAATAAGTATATGAGTTCTTTATGACTAATATGAGTCCATGGATATACGCACACTCACCCTTCCACTTTGCTAGCCTCTATTGTCTCGCGCAACTTTCGCCGGTATCATGCACCCATTATTTACCTTCCTCAAAACAGCCATAATACCTACCTATTATGGCATTTCCATAGCCATTCCGAGATATATTGCCATGCAACTTTCCACCGTTCCGTTATTATGACACGCTCCATCATTGTCATATTGTTTTTTGCATGATCATGTAGTTGACATTGTATTTGTGGCAAGGCCACCCTCATAATTTTCATACATGTCATTCTTGATTCATTGCATATCCCGGTACACCGACGGAGGCATTCATATAGAGTCATATTTTGTTCTAAGTGTTGAGTTGTAATTCTCGAATTGTAAATTAATAAAAGTGTGATGATCTTCATTATTAGAGCATTGTACCAAGTGAGGAAAGGATGATGAAGACTATGATTGCCCCACAAGTCGGGATGAGACTTCGGACTTTAAAAAAAGAAAAAAAGAGGCCAAAGAGCCCACCAAATAAAAAAAAGAAAGGCCAAGTAAAAAAAAGAGAAAGGCCAAATAAAAAAATAAAAAAATGAATGAGAGAAAAAGAGAGAAGGGACAATGCTACTATCTCTTTTCCACACTTGTGCTTCAAAGTAGCACCGTGATCTTCATGATAGAGAGTCACTTGTGTTGTCACTTTCATATACTAGTGGGAATTTTTCATTATAGAACTTGGCTTGTATATTCCAATGACGGGCTTCCTCAAAATGCCCTAGGTCTTCGTGAGCAAGCAAGTTGGATGCACACCCACTTAGTTTCTTTTGTTGAGCTTTCATACATTTATAGCTCTAGTGCATCCATTGCATGGCAATCCCTACTCACTCACATTGATATCTATTGATGGGCCTCTCCATAGCCCGTTGATACGCCTAGTTGATGTGAGACTATTTTCTTCCTTTTTGTCCTCACAACCACCACCATATACCACCATAGTGCTATGTCCATGGCTTGCGCTCATGTATTGCGTAAGAGTTGAAAAAACTGAAGCGCGTTAAAAAGTATGAACCAATTGCTTGGCTGAAACCGGGGTTGTGCATGATGGGAGTATTTTGTGTAATGAAAATGAAGCATGGCCTAACCAAATGATTTTGTAGGGATAAGCTTTCTTTGGCTATGCTATTTTGATAAGACATGATTATTTGTTTGTATGCTTCAAGTATTATTATTTTTTATGTTTTATAAGCTTTTATCTTGAATCATTTGGATCTGAACATTCATGCCACAACAAAAAAAATTACATTGAGAATTATGCTAGGTAGCATTCCACATCAAAAATTCTGTTTTTATCATTTACCTACTCGAGGACGAGCAGTAACTAAGCTTGGGGATGCGTGATACGTCTCCAACGTATCTATAATTTTTTATTGTTCCATGCTATTATATTACCCGTTTTGGATGTTTATGGGCTTTACTTTACACTTTTATATCATTTTTGGGACTAACCTACTAACCGGAGGCCCAGCCCGTATTGCTACTTTTTTGCCTATTTCAGTGTTTCGAAGAAAAGGAATATCAAACGGAGTCCAAACGGAATGAAACCTTCGGGGGCGATCTTTTTGGAACAAATGTGATCCAGAGGACTTGGAGCGTAAGTCAAGAAGCAATCGAGGAGGCCACGAGGGTGGAGGGTGCGCCCTCCCCTACTAGCGCGCCCCCCTATCTCGTGGGCCCCTCGGATGTCCACCGACCTACTTCTTCCTCCTATATATACCCACGTACCCCAAGAACATCAGAGGCGACAACGAAAAACTATTTCCACCACCGTAACCTTCTGTATCCGCGAGATCCCAAGCCTTCGTCGGTGCTCCGCCGGAGGGGGAATCGATCATGGAGGGCCTCTACATCATCTCCAAGGCCTCTCTGATGAGTTGTGAGTATTTTACCATAGACCTTCGGCTCCATAGTTATTAGCTAGATGGCTTCTTCTCTTTCTTTGGATCTCAATACCATGTTATCCTTGATCTTCTTGGAGATCTATTCGATGTAACTCTTTTTGCGGTGTATTTGTCGAGATCCGATGAATTGTGGGTTTATGATCAAGTTTATCTATGAGAAATATTTGAATCTCCTATGAATTCTTTTATGTGTGATTAAGTTATCTTTGCAAGTCTCTTCGAATTATCAGTTTGGTTTGGCCTACTAGATTGATCTTTCTTGCAATGGGAGAAGTGCTTAGCTTTGGGTTCAATCTTGCGGTGTCCTTTCCCAGTGACAACAGGGGCAGCAAGGCACGTATTGTATTTTTGCCATCGAGGATAAAAAGGTTGGGTTTATATCATATTGCATTAGTTTATCCCTCTACATCATGTCATCTTTCTTACTGTGTTACTCTGTTCTTTATGAACTTAATACTCTAGATGCATGTTGGATAATGGTCGATGTGTGGAGTAATAGTAGTAGATGCAGGCAGGAGTCGGTCTACTTGTCACGGACGTGATGCCTATATACATGATCATGCCTAGATAATCTCATAATCATTCGCTTTTCTATTAATTGCTCGACAGTAATTTGTTCACCCACCGTAATACTTATGCTATTTTGAGAGAAGCCACTAGTGAAATCTATGGCCCCTGGGTCTGTCTTTTATCATATAAGCTTTTAATCTACTTTTATTTGCATCTTTACTTTTCCAATCTATATCATAAAAATATGAAAAATATATTTATCTTATCATATTATCTCTATCAGATCTCACTTTCGCAAGTGGCCGTGAAGGGATTGACAACCCCTTTATTGTGTTGGTTGCGAGTTCTTGTTTGTTTGTGTAGGTGTGTGGGACTTTTGAGGAGCCTCCTACTGGATTGATACCTTGGTTCTCAAAAACAGAGGGAAATACTTACGCTACTATTGCTGCATCACCCTTTCCTCTTCAGGGAAAACCAACGTAAGCTCAAGACATAGCATTAGGTCAGCTTGGCGGTTTGTCCAGGTGAACCGGACGCCCGTCCATTCTAGTTCACGGAGATCGAGCTCCGCGATCCAGTCGTTAAACAACTGCATCCGGGGGAGGTTAATCCGATCATTATTCTTCTCATCCGGGGAGCGGATGAGGTTGAAGTCTCCGCCCACGACTACTGGGAGGAGGGAGGTGGAGATCTTTTGATGCAGCTCCGCAAGGAAGGTCAGGGAGCGGTGGTGGTCCGCCGGTCCATAAACAATCACCACTTCCCATTTGAAGTTAAGAGCACGCTCAAAGATCTCCATACTAACGAAGAATTCGCCCCGGTCCATGCCACCCACCTCAAAGGTGGCATCCTTTACCCCTAAAAGGATGCCACCAGAATGGCCCATGGTCCCACTAGAAGGGAGCCAATGCCAGGCGAAGAGGTGGGAACTAAGGCAGTCTAGCTCATGGAGGGAGAACTCAGTGCACATGGTTTCCTGGATGGCAATGATGTCAACGTGTTCATCTCGCACGTACTCGACGAGTTGGCGGCGTCGGCCATCATGGCCGAAGCCGCGGATGTTCCAAAAAAGGGCCCGCATCTAAGCCCCCATCGGGGGGCTGCTTGACCCCAGGACGCAAGATGCGCTTTGAGCACGAAGCGCAGCTGTGCGGGAACGAGTGCGCCCACGGATCACCCCGTCGACTGCCGGAGGAGCCCGTACCGTGGGAGTGGCGGTCGATTCCTCGGGAGGTCGAAGTAGGCGAGCCTGAGTTTCAGCCAGCTTTCCATCTAGGATCTCGCAAGCCCTAATGGCCGCAATCTGCTCTAAGGGGGGACCCACTTCCCCCTGAATATGATGGCCGAGTCAGTGGCCACCTTGGCGAGGTGGCCGAGAGGTATGACCTTAGGCGCGGAAAAGGAACAACTGGAAGAGCTGGGGAGGGCGGGATCCACACCTGACTCGAGGTTCCGGGCCGCCGCCCGGATCTCCGCACGCTCGGCGATGGACAGAACCGAGGAGTCCGCCGGGCGGGCCGCATCGAGGCGGGCGTTGCAGCGAGACGCAGTCACCGGCGTCGAGGAGGAGCGGGGCCGCCTGGCGTACGCCACCGTCTGGGGAGGGTGCACGGAGACCAGAGTGGTCACGACCACGGCCACCGCCAAGGCCGGAGAAGCAGGAGAGGCGAGGCGGGCGTCGAGGTCCACCGGCGGGGGAAGCATGGCGACAAGCTCTAGGATGTTGCCAGACGCATCCCCCGCGGGTGGAAGGACTGGAGAAGGCTCGCCGAGGGAGGCACCACCATCGTCACCCGTGGGGACCGGGGAGGTCAAACCAGGGGGGACGGGGGGTCCGGGCCTGACGGAGAGGGGCGGAGGACGGAGTCAGCGGACGGGGAGCAAGGTGACGAAGGCGGCACGACGAGCAGACCCACACTGGAGATGTCACTGGCCGACTCTGAAGGAGGAGAGGGCACAACAGATGGGGTTGCCAGACGGAGAGCCACCACGAGGTCAGCGGTAGACACCCTGGTGCGCCCCGCCCCGGAGCCGCCACGACCCGAAGGTGGGTTGACAGGCTCGCGGGATCGGGAGCGGGAGCGCTCCGAGAGGTCCTCGTCCTCCTCATGGTCGTCGAGGCGGGAGTGGCGGGATCGCCTGTGGTGGGAGTCATTGGCATCAGCAGGACCGCCCTCTGGTGGCTGTCGACGGAGAGGCGGGGGCGGCCGATGTGGTTCGGAGGCTCGGGGCAGATAGTGAGGTCGTATCCGTCGTCGTTGAAGAAGACCCGAAGCGTGGTGCGGAGCTTAGAGGAGTCCAGGCATTTCACCTTGACCCGGACCTCCTCCTCCTTGCGCAGAGAAAGCTCGTCGACCACGACCACCTTGCCCAGGATCTTGGACATACTGTGAATGACACGCTTAGACCGGGCCACATCTGGCGTGCTGGCGATGAGGAGCCAGGCAGTGTCCAGAACCACCACGGCCTTGGGATCCCACCTCGGCTCGGAGATGTTCACCACAATCCCGTTGAGGGCCAAGGTGATCTTGTCGCTGCGGGTGCAGAATCCCATGCTCAGGGCGTCGGGGAAGATCATCGTGAAGGCGTTGGCAGCGATGGAGGTCACCTGCCAATCCCACTTGCACCTGCACAAGTGGTTGAGCTCGGCCTCGATCAGCTCCGGGGTGGCGACGCCCTCGCCCACGACAGTCACAAGAGCCAGGAGCGAGGGGGAGGGAGGCGGGAGCTCCGGCACCTCGATGTGAAAGAAGCCCATGCCTCAATGTCGTGGTCGTACATCATGATCTCCTCTGTCACCGGGCATTCCGGACATATGGTCACGAGGTGACCGGCTTCCTTGCAGAGGTAGCACATCGGTGGGTTGGGGCATGCCATCTGGAAGTGCCCTATCAAGCCGCAGTTGAAGCACGGCGGACCATCAGGGGCGGGGGTGGAACCCGAGAGAGGGGCCGCCGCGACGGCAGAGGTGGCAGCGGCCGGGGGGCGAGGAGGGCCCTTTTTCTTCTTCTTCTTTGCGCCCTGGCGCCCCCGGTTCCCATTGCCACCGTTCGACGGCGGGAACACAGCTTGGGTGTGCGGGGGCTAGTAGCGACGGGCAGCCGTGATGTTGGAGTCGGTGGTTGGGGGCTGTTGACGCAGACGGGAGGGAGACCGGTCCCGACGACGCGACGGGGAGGAGGAGCGCCGCCGGGAAGACAGCGGGCCTCCCCACCCAGCAACCGGCCATGGTCCCGCGAATCCGCCTGAGGGGACGCACGGCACGCCGGGGAGCGGGAACGGCGGTCGTCGCGAGCCGGAGACCGTCGGGACTGGTGGGGGGAGGAGCGGCGGGAGTCGCGGGCTGGGGAGCACCGAGCCGAACGGGAGGAGAGCTGTTGCCTGAGGTCAGCCTCCCGCCGGAGGCCATCAGGGGAGGAGCGAGGCGGGTCGCGGCGGTCGTTCGCACGGCGCTTGGGGCGGCCCACGTCGTTGCCCCATTCCCGGGGCATGGCCGGCGAGGGAGGAGGGGGCGCCAGGGGGTCGGGGGCGCCGGCGAGAGGGGGGCAGAGAGGGGCGGCGAGGGGCGCGTCGGGGAGGGGAGCTGGAGGCGCGGGGCTGGTGAAGGGTTGGCGTGGAAACCCTACCGGGGGCCAAATGGTGCGCCGAGCCGGGCCAGCGCCCACCGATGGGCAAGACTGGGCCGTGCGCGGTGGCCGCCGGCGGGGCAGGACGGGGGCGGCGAGGCCAGGACGGGGCACGCCGGCCACCAGGAGACAGGGAAGAGGAGGCGCCGAACGAGGAGATGAATGGACGAAATGGGGAGCGCCTGGAGAGCATGGCCGAGAGCTCCGACGCGGACGCCGGCGACGGGCCAGCCAGGGCGGAGGAGGAAGAAGCCGGAGCAGCGGCCTTCCAGGAGGAGCGCGCGGAGCCGCGGTCGGCGCAGCCAGCGACACCCCAGCCGCCGGCGCGGTGACTCCGGGGGGAGCCCCGACCCCAAGGGGGCACCTTTCACCCCCACCGGCAACGACGAGCCCGAAAGCCGGCGGCGGCGCCGGTCACCCCCGCGGGCGGCCGAACCCCCACCCCTGGGAGTAAGGCCACCGGCAGAGTCGAGCCGAGGCAATCGGACCGGAGACTTGGGGGGGGCGCGATCCCGGCACACGACTGGGCGCCCCGCGGCGACGTCGTCGGCCTCAGCGAGGTCCGCCCAGACCACGCGTGACGGGCCAGCGGGGGGAGTCGATGGCGGTGCAGGCGAGGGGAGCACCGGCGGGCAGGCCGCAGTCGAGGAAGGGGACGGGGGCTGGGGCGGCGGCGAAGCCGCCGGGTTGCCAGAGGCGTCGCCAGAGCCAACGGGCGTCTCCATCCCGAAGTCCCAATCCTAATTCAATCAAATCTCAATGGTTTGCGAGCCCCGTGGCCACCTTCTCTCCATTTGTGCAATCACGCCGCAAAACTTCATGAGGGAGTTGGAGACGGTGTACCACTGATGGGCTAGGGACTTCACATTGTGTTCATGAATCACATACAAGTCGAGGGTGTGAAGTGCTTTTGCTCATGAAACGAAACATACATGTTATGCCAAAAAGTCAACCTCCCTTGCCTCACACTTACAAAATCCACATATACGACCTTCCATGTGTCGCACAACAACTCATCCTTCGTCACCGAGTACCCGCCATTGAGCTTATCCCAGAAAACAACAATAAGGTCAACAAAAAAGCTCAATGGCATTTGACCAAACACCTAACGACCCGTGGTGTCCGCCATGGACGGCATTAGCAAGGGAACCAAGGTTACCTGGCCGCGGACGGATCCTAGGTGGACGGTGGCGTAGTCCAAGGCGAGCAGGTGCGTGGGTGGGGGTTGTGGACGTCTGGCAATGCCCGGGCGACGGCCGGAGAGGTACAACGTCGGCAGCAGATGAGGTTGCGGATGTAGAGTGGGAGGGGGGGCAGGAACGGAGTGGAAGACAAGTGGCCCAGGAGAAGGATTTGAGTGGGCTAGGGGTGTCAGAGTTCTACGTGGGGTCCAGACACCCGCAAACCTCCCCCAATTTGCGTCTGGTTTGCGGGAATTCAGACAAACAGACATGTCCACGCAGAAATACGGGTCCACAAATGGATGGCAAACTACGTCCGGACAACTCAATCCGGACGTAAGAGGGCGTCTTGAGGGTCAGCGTTGGAGATGCCCTTAGCTGCTTACATAGTACCCTCTCCATCTCATTATACAGTGCACACTGATGATTTTCGGCAAAGCCAATTTTACAAACTTTGACCAAATTTATAGATAATATAATTTGTATCTACAATGCTAAATACTAAATATATATCATATGAGAATATATTTATTGACGAATCTAATATATACCATGTGAAAATAATTATTTCCACTTGTCTACGTGGAAATAATTATGTATTCTGCCTGCGAGGAAAATTAAACTGCTTGCTTGTTTCATACATATCATAGTGTTCCTGTCTAGCGACAATTTTTCCTTGTTTTGTTCCGGGGTTAGTATAAAGCCTGATCTGACTTTTAAATTACCCCGAAACCAACCAGTGTATGAAAAATTTAGCTACTAGATTCGTCATGTATCCTCGGACATATTAGAGTCCATTTGTTCGTGTCTCAACAACTAGTAAAAGATGAGGAAAATAATACTACCTCTAAAAACAAATATAATATGTTTACTAAAAAATGTGCTGTGTTTCTTTAGAGAGGGTGTACTTCTCTTTGCAACTCACGATGGTTGTAGTTTATTTCGACATGGTACAGACGTAAGCACTAATATATACGTGTGTACACTCATTCATATGAACACAAACACGCACACATTATCCCTATGCGCACCTTCGAGAGACTAAGCCAGCATATCATCTTGAGATTTATGAAGTCGCCGTAGGCGTCTTATAGTCGACGGAAACGTCTCCTCCCACTAAATGCGTGTTGCCAAAAATTCTGAAATAAATCTAGAAAAATGCGAGCATCATGACTTGAACCATCGGATAATTACTAGGTCACCGGTTTGCTAAGCACAACCATGTATGAGGTCATTTTCAGTTAGGTCCATGTACTCGTACTGTTGAGACGCCAATGAAACTATTCCTCATTCTGATTCCGTGTGAAAAGGAGGTGGTTCTTGTCATGCACCATTGTCCATGTAAAACCCAATGCTGGTGCACATGGGGCATGCCATTACTTAAACAAACATTGAGGTACATTAACGCGCTAAACCTAGCAATTGTCGGACTTTGTATCATCTCATTGTCACAACATGTATGTATCTAAAACGTAAATGACACATTTACCACGTCTCCATGAACATGTCGTTTTAAAGGATGTAATGTGCGGTCAAACTCCTTGACTTTGATCGATAACTTAAGCATAACCTTAATTAGGTTGATCTTTCCTTTACCGGCTTATGTGCCTACTTTCTTTATTTGATGTAACCATAACATTTTACATATAATTTGGGTATAAACTGATTAATGACAGTATATAATCCGGAATTTGCAAATTATTGTTACTTGTTAGTGTACTATTGTGTACAACTACTTTCAAATAATAATGCTTAGCTCCATGTATGTCTATCTAAAGAGTGTTTGGCTCTTGGCTCTTGGAATCAAGTATGTGAACAAGACGAGGGTGTTTGGCTCTTGGAATCATGTGTCCACTCCCAAATAAACTACTCCGTCTGTCCCAAAATATAATAATGTTTTTAATACTACACTAGTATGAAAAACATTTTTATATTATAGGACGGAGGGAATGCGTTTTTTCACGAAACTTGAAACGAGAAAACAATAATAAATCATGTAGCTGTAAGATATTTTCTTTTTTATAGATGGTGCAGTATATTTATTTGAAGTAGGATGACCCTCAACAGCGTTAGGATTTTTCTTATCGAAACACGAGTAGTGAACTATTGACCATTAACATGTAGAAGAAAGACAACTCTATAATTCACCAAGACGCATGAACATTTTGCAAAACCATTAAGAGCATCTCCATCCGTCCCCTCAGGAAGGCCCCCTAAGCACTTTTTTAAGCACCGACAGCAAAAAATGCTCCCAGTCAGACCCTCACAACCACGTTTTGCGCCAGATTTGGGCAAAAACGGCGCCGGCGACCCCAACCAAAACCCAGGCTCCTGGGGGGCACTCGGGACGCCCGACGATACTTTATGCATGCAGATACCCCACCAGTCAGCCTCTCTCTCCTCTCTCTCTCTCCTCCTTTTTCTGCTAGCCCATCACTTGCATGCAAAAAAGAATCGATCTCCTCTCTCTCTCTCCGCACGAAGCCGCGCTGCGCCGCGCTCGCCTCCACGCCTCCTCGCCGCCGTCTCGTTGCTGGCCGCCGCGCTCCCTCGCCCTGGCCTCCATGCCAAGCTCCGGCCGCGGCGGTGGCGGCCGGCTGCACGTGCGTGTGTCTTGAGCAGGTAGGTCTTGAGCGCCTGGAAATCCATGGGCTTGGGGTCGAAGAGGACGAAATCCGACTGCACCGTCTCCATTTGCAAGCGCCACCACGAGGAGCAAATCATCAAAAAAAATCCGGTGAAAGAGTAAATCAACAAGAGGAGGAACAGATTAGGCACCTCCCAGGACGCTGCCGCTGCTCGAGCACTCCGGAGAGCTGTCACTGCCGAGAGCTCCTCGTTGGCGTCGCTGGTGCGGCGCTTCTCCTCGCCGTGGGTGGAGGGCGGGCATCACGTTGTCGCCCGGAGAAAGCCCACTCGTCCTCTCCCAGCACAGGAGGCGGTCTTGGTCTTGTGCGTCGGCGTCGGCGTCGTCCTTGTGCCGCGGAAGTGCCCTGGACGACGAGCTACGGCTTGCCCTTGGCTGTGTACCACCGACGCCGAGCTTGGCCACGGCCAGATCGAAGCCGTGGTTCTGGAGGGCGGAGGGCAGCGACAGAGCACGGAGATGGGTGGGGAATTGGGAGAGGAGAAAACAAAGCGGGCTTGGGCTGGTCTCCGGCGAAGGGGATGGAGCCACGCTGCTGTCCGGGGCGGCGAGTAGCAGGAGGGCCGAGGGCGGAAGCGGCGAGCAGCAGGCGAGCGATGCCGAGGGAGAGGCGAAGGCGTGCGGTGACGAGTGGATAAGTGCGTGGGGGCAACGAGTGGATGCTTTTTCATCCCCAGGCTTTAGTATTTCGCCGGCAGCCCCCCAAGCGGCGAAAAAAATGTCTCCTGGGAGGCTCAACGGCTGGAGATGCTCTAACTAGGTAGAATCTGTTCTGGGCCAAAGTAGAAGCAAAGGAAAAAATGAAAAAATGAAAAGGAAATGTTGTGGATGATCTTCAAGTTGTTGTGGACTAACTTTTTTTACTATTATTATTATTCTACCTTATACTCCCTCCGTTTTAAAATGAGTGTCTCAAATTTAGTATAATTCTGTATTAAAGTTAGTACAAAATTGTGACGGTAGCTAAACCCATAAATATATAAAATACCATAAACAAAGGGGGGAAACCCAATACTGTAGGCCTCAAGAGAGGCGATTTTCTATGCATGGTGGTAGCTACGCACCCATGATGGCAGCTACACACCCTTTGGCATAAGTGCCTTTTTGATATATGAGGTGTCAGGTTTCTTATGGCATTGGCACAAGTGCATTTTTGTGGCAAATTGCATTCGTTGGACAACGACTAATTTTACATACACGGCAATTTCTCCGAGCCATGGTATATTTTAGAGACATGTAAAATGGTTTTTTACATGGCCAAAACAATTAAAAGTCATGGCAACTTATCATCTAGAATTGTGTTTTGACAAATTTATATATATTTATAATCCCTAGCTATGCTGTTGTTTTATTTTAAAACGGATGGCAAGTTTTGTATGTTTTTTCGCTAAAATAAGTTGTGTGCAAAATATTATCTCTTTTAAGGCTTGTTTTTTTCCAGTGTTCAAGCCCGGCCTTTTTCTAGCCCACTTTTTATACTGGTATGTGCTTTTTCTGTAAAGAGAATTTTATCGTGATGAAGGGGTAGGGTTCATGCTGGGGCTCTCTTTCGACACAAAAAATTTGTTCGATAGTGTGCACCATCCATCACGAACAAATCATTCGCTAGGGATGGCTCCGAGATCTGACGTCTGATTGCTATTGCGGTCCTTTTTTGCATCAATTGGTTACTACATTAAATATCCTATTTTGTTATACAAATAGCGCATTACAAATTTACATTGTTGAAGTAGTTGTATAACACAACCAAGGGTCGTACCTCAAATTTTTAGGCCCTGAAGTGAAATCACAATTTTATCACATGTACAAGAAAGCCAACTGGGTAATTGTCATTACATGCGTGATTGCTCTGTGAAGAAGTAGCGAAACACGACTCCATTTTTTAGATTTTCTAAAAATAATTATTCAATAGATCAATGGAAGTAGTAGAAAAAACCCTAATTATAGGTTACACTAGGGATGCACGCGGCCATCCCGCATAAGCACGCATAAATATGATATTAGTTCAAACTAAGCTGAATCTGGCTGGAAGAATTATAACTAGCCTGAGATAATTTTGACTTGGAAGCGGGGCGGATCGGGCGCCGCTCTGCATCCCTAGGTTACACCCAAGCAAACCTGAAAATAATAACCAGAGGTTGTTTGGATAAATAAAATTGCAATTAATTTTAACTAAACATGTATTTGGTAGGATTTTTAAGAAAAACAACTTTATTAATAATTCGATTAGAGATAAGTATGGACATAATAACTTTTTGATGTGAACGGTAAATTTGTGTGCGAGAGATATGGTACATTGGTTTATAGAAAATCCTCTGATTATCATTTTCTCACAAACTCAATTTATAAAAACTAAGATTTACTTATTCTTTAAGTTTGTTATGCTAACCAAACAAATAATTAGTTATTTACGGTCATAAGCATGCTTAAGACAAACTCATTTAGTAAAATCTTCATATCCAAACACCTCCCTGGGATATTTGGGAAGTCATTGGAGGAGAATCGAGGGTGGAGATGAGGAGTCTCAAAGATAATTTCCAATGGTTTAATTTGCATGGATTTGTTTTGACGTTGATGAATCAAGAAAGATAAATAAGAGAACATGGATAATTTGACGTGCCTACTTCAAAAGTTCTTTCGTGAGGCTGCGAAAGAGATGAGAGAAAGAGAGCTAAGCTGGGTCGTTGGCCTCGATATGTGGGTTGGTTATGAGTTGTATAATATTATTATTTTTCTCTTTACAACTTAACACCTTGTTGGTCTTTAATTTTCTTATAGTATTATAATATAATAGTAGCACTTAAAACAAGCCCCAGATTTATGGGGGCATGTGAATATACGAATTTGAACACAACTCTAGTTGTGACCCTCCCCAAGGTCCAATCTATGCTCTTCTCCATCTCTTTGCCGCCGCTCAGGTGGCATGTGATGGATGGTATAGGATCCTCATATCTCATTTGTTTAGCTTATGTTTAATTTCATAGTGACATGTTGCCATAATGTGGTGGCAGTGCTATCTCGAATAAACACCATGTGCTTCTAGTCCCATCTCCTAGGGCTCGATGTGGTGTTGTCGAGGAGTTTGAGAGTTTTTGTCCTCTTCGTTCTTCGTCGGATGGTTTGTTCTATTCATTGTTTATCAGTCTGGCTCTGTAGGCATCATTAGTGACATTATCGTCGTCTTCAATAACCTTTATGCTTAAGCTTTTAGAGCAAGGTCATCGGCTTGGTTTGGCAATTTGGCGCGGTTGCCGCCTAGATTAGGGAGGTGGCTCCACCGGTATGATTGACGTGGTTGCCAATCTCCATCGTACACGATGGTCCACCATTGCGCAACTCGATGAGGTTTCATCCTCTACAGGCCTTTGCAGATGCTTCGACGGTTGAAATTCCTGATGTTTTCCATAGAGGGAGAGAGCTATGGGCACAACGACGATGGGTTTTTAATCTATAATTATTTTTGGACTATAATAAATAACTCTATAACAAAAATAACACGACTTTGAACCAGCCAGGCAAGCAAAATGGGCAATTATGCCAAAAAGGTAAGCAAGAAGGCTGAGAGAATTGAGAAAAGGCCCTTTCTACCCAATGAAAAGGCACTTGTGTCGAAAAGGTAATAAAAAGACAAAAATGAGAAAATGTCATTTCTATGCAACAAAAATGCACTTGTGTCAATGCCATAAGAAACCTGACACCTCATATATAAAAAACATCACTTACGCCAAAGGGTGTGTAGCTGCCACCATGCGTGCGTAGCTACCACCATGCATAGAAAATCGCTTCTCTTTTACCAAAATGCATTTTGTCTTCGCATGCAAACTAATTAGCCACCCCCTAGAAAATGACAAACGATTTTCCATGACAAAAATGCATCTTAACTTGCCATTTTGCTATAGTGTGGGTTGCCATGGTGAGTTATTGAAAATTGAAAAAAACTAACTTGCCATCCTAACAATATCTTCAGTTGTTGTCATGGGCAGAAAAATATCTTCAGTTGCAATGGCAGTGCATATTTAGATGCGGTGCAAAAAGGGTAAATTTAGTTCCATGCTTCAATAACTAGGCACATGAAAAGCTCTACTTAGAACATCTACAGTCGGGCGTCTCAAAGCCGCCTCATACGCCCAGGCGGGCTGCCTGGTCACTATCTGATCACGTTTTTTTTACCTAGACGCCCCCCTCAAACAGCTCTCAAAAGCCCGGGCTAATCGGCACCCCTCATATCCAGCCCAAATATTGGGCGGATATGGGAGCACCCGAGCGTGCCCGCCACGTCAGACTCGACAACCCGACCCTAACCCAAAGTGCACCATATTCAGCCCCCCCCCCCCGAGCTGCCGGATCCATTTGCTCCCTTCTCTCTTCTCCCTCCTCCGCGCCGTTGTTAGGGCATATTTCTCTCTAAGAGGTTTGGGTGATTGATGACAATGCGTTTGCGGACTAATCATATGCATTGGGCATTTCAGATATTCATTCATATGGCACGAGATGATTTCTTCCCCTTGGTGTTTAACGTGAAGACGGTGTAGTTTTCCTTCGTTTCAGTTTTGGTGGACTTGAGTCGTAGGAGATACCGTACTATCAAGAGGGGGTCCATATCGGAAAGGTTAGGGTGGAATCAACACGTACACATCTCTTTTGAACCCCCAGCTCTTTCCCGCATCATTGGAGGATCCTTCGTTATCGTGGAAGTGGCATTAGAGAGGAACCAGCGGTAGTACTATGGTTGGGTGCGACAGTACCGCTGATTGCAACAGGCAGTAGTACCGTTGTAGCAGTCGTAGTACCGCCCAAAGCCTTAAGCGTAGTACCACTCTAGTACCGATGTACTACTGCCTCGATTTGGGACTCTGGTTCCTGTGTCGGGTTCGACGGCAATAGTAGCGACAGTAGGAGCAATAGTACCACTCTTAAGCGGTACTACCACGCCTACCACCGCTACTAGTGCCGCTCGAGGGTCTTTCTCCTCTGTCTCTTGCCCCTTTACTCATGTTGAAGGAAATATGCCCTACAGGCAATAATAAAGTTATTATTTATTTCCTTATATCATGATAAATGTTTATTATTCATGCTAGAATTGTATTAACCGGAAACATGATACATGTGTGAATACATAGACAAACATATTGTCACTAGTATGCCTCTACTAGACTAGCTCATTAATCAAAGATGGTTATGTTTCCTAACGATAGACATGAGTTGTTATTTGATTAACGGGATCACATCATTAGGAGAATGATGTGATTGACATGACCCATTCCGTTAGCTTAGCACTTGATTGTTTAGTATGTTGCTATTGCTTTCTTCATGACTTATACATGTTCCTACAACTACGAGATTATGCAACTCCTGTTTACCGGAGGAACACTTTGTGTGCTACCAAACGTCACAACATAACTGGGTGATTATAAAGGAGCTCTACAGGTGTCTCCGAAGGTACATGTTGGGTTGGCGTATTTTGAGATTAGGATTTGTCACTCCGATTGTCGGAGAGGTATCTCTGGGCCCTCTCGGTAATGCACATCACTATAAGCCTTGCAAGCAATGTAGCTAATGAGTTAGTTACGGAATGATGCATTACGTAACGAGTAAAGAGACTTGCCGGTAACGAGATTGAACTAGGTATTAGATACCGACGATCGAATCTCGGGCAAGTAACATGCCGATGACAAAGGAAACAATGTATGTTGTTATGCGGTTTGACCGATAAAGATCTTCGTAGAATATGTGGGAGCCAATATGAGCATCCAGGTTCCGCTGTTGGTTATTGACCGGAGACGTGTCTCGGTCATGTCTACATAGTTCTCAAACCCGTAGGGTCCGCACGCTTAAGGTTTCGATGACAGTTATATTATGAGTTTATGAGTTTTGATGTACCGAAGGAGTTCGGAGTCCCGGATGAGATCGGGGACATGACGAGGAGTCTCGAAATGGTCGAGATGTAAAGATCGATATATTGGACGACTATATTCGGGCATCGGAAAGGTTCCGAGTGATTCGGGTATTTTTTGGAGTACCGGGGAGTTACGGGAATACGGGAAAGAGTATTGGGCCTTAATGGGCCTTAGTGGGAAGGAGCCAGGAGGTGGTGCGCGCCGCTCCCAAGCCCAGTCCGAATTGGACAAAGGGTTTGGGGCGCGGCTCCCCTCTCCCTTCCTTCTCCACTCCCCTCCTTTCCCCCCTTCTCCTAGTTGGACTAGGAAAGAAGGAGTCCTACTCCTGGTGGGAGTAGGACTCCCCTTGGCGCGCCCTCCTTGGCCGGCCACCCCCTCCCCCTTGGCTCCTTTATATACGGGGGAAGGGGGACACCCCATGACACACAAGTTGATCTTCATGATCGTTCCTTAGCCATGTGCGGTGCCCCCCTCCACCATATTCCACCTCGGTCATATCGTTGCGGTGTTTAGGCGAAGCCCTGCATCGGTAGAACATCATCATCGTCACCACGCCGTCGTGCTGACGGAATCATCCCCGACACCCTGCTGGATTGGAGTCTGGGGATCGTCATCGAGCTGAACATGTGCTGAACTCGGAAGTGCCATACGCTCGGTGCTTGGATTGATCGGATCGTGAAGACGTACGACTACATCAACCGCGTTGTCATAATGCTTCCGCTTACGGTATACGAGGGTACTTGGACAACACTCTCCCCTCTCGTTGCTATGCATCACCATGATCTTGCGTGTGCGTAGGAAATTTTTGAAATTACTTCGTTCCCCAACAGTGGCATCAGAGCCTAGGTTTTATGCGTTGATGTTATTTGCACGAGTAGAACACAAGTGAGTTGTGGGCGATACAAGTCATACTGCTTACCAGCATGTCATACTTTGGTTCAGCGGTATTGTTGGATGAAGCGGCCCGGACCGACATTACACGTACGCTTACGCGAGACTGGTTCTACCGACGTGCTTTGCACACAGGTGGATGGCGGGTGTCAGTTTCTCCAACTTTAGTTGAACCGAGTGTGGCTACGCCCGGTCCTTGCAAAGGTTAAAACAGCACCAACTTGACAAACTATCGTCGTGGTTTTGATGCGTAGGTAAGAACGGTTCCTGCTCAGCCCGTAGCAGCCACGTAAAATTTGCAACAACAAAGTAGAGGACGTCTAACTTGTTTTTGCAGGGCATGTTGTGATGTGATATGGTCAAGACGTGATGCTATATTTTATTGTATGAGATGATCATGTTATGTAACCAAAGTTATCGGCAACTGGCAGGAGCCATATGGTTGTCGCTTTATTGTATGAAATGCAAATGCCCTGTAATTGCTTTACTTTATCACTAAGCGGTAGCGATAGTCGTAGAAGCAATAGATGGCGTAACGACAATGATGCTACGATGGAGATCAAGGTGTCGCGCCGGTGATGATGGTAATCACGACGGTGCTTCGAAGATGGAGATCATAAGCACAAGATGATGATGGCCATATCATATCACTTATATTGATTGCATGTGATGTTTATCTTTTATGCATCTTATCTTGCTTTGATTGACGATAACATTATAAGATGATCCCTCACTAAATTATCATAGTAAAAAGTGTTCTCCCTGAGTATGCACCGTTGCGAAAGTTCTTCGTGCTGAGACACCATGTGATGATCGGGTGTGATAGGCTCTATGTTCAAATATAACGGGTGCAAAACAGTTGCACACGCGGAATACTCAGGTTAAACTTGACGAGCCTAGCATATAACAGATATGGCCTCGGAACACGGAGACCAAAAGGTCGAGCGTGAATCATATAGTAGATATGATCAACATATTGATGTTCACTGTTGAAACTACTCCATCTCACGTGATGATCGGACATGGTGTAGTTGATATGGATCACGTAATCACTTAGAGGATTAGAGGGATGTCTATCTAAGTGGAAGTTCTTTAGTAATATGATTAATTGAACTTAAATTTATCATGAACTTAGTCCTGGTAGTATTTTGCAAATTATGTTGTAGATCAATAGCTTGCGTTGTTGCTTTCATATGTTTATTTTGATATGTTCCTAGAGGAAATTGTGTTGAAAGATGTTAGTAGCAATGATGCGGATTGAATCCGTGATCTGAGGTTTATCCTCATTGCTGCACAGAAGAATTATATCCTTAATGCACCGCTAGGTGACAGACCTATTGCAGGAGCAGATGCAGACGTTATGAACGTTTGGCTAGCTCAATATGATGACTACTTGATAGTTTTGTGCACCATGCTTTATGGCTTAGAACCGGGACTACAAAAACATTTTTGAAACGTCATGGAACATATAAGATGTTTCAAGAGATGAAATTGGTATTTCAGACTCATGCCCGTGTCAAGAGGTATGAGACCTCTGACAAATACTTCGCCTAAAAGATGGAGGAGAATTGTTCAACTAGTGAGCAAGTACTTAGATTGTCTGAGTACTACAATCGCTTGAATCAAGTGGGAGTTAATCTTCCAGATAAGATAGTGATTGACAGAGTTCTCTAGTCACCATCACCAAGTTACTGGAACTTCGTGATGAACTATAATGCAAGGGATGACGAAAACGACTCCCGAGCTCTTCGTGATGCTGAAATCGACGAAGGTAGAAATCAAGAAAGAGCATCAAGTGTTGATATACAATACCACTAGTTTCAAGAAAAGGGCAAAGGGAAAGAAAGGGAACTTCAAGCAGAACGGCAAGCAAGTTGTCACTCCCGCGAAGAAGCCCAAAGCTGGACCAAAGCCTGAAACTGAGTGATTATACTGCAAAGGAAATGGTCACTAGAAGCGGAAATGCCCTGAATATTTGGTGGATAAGAAGGATGGCAAAGTGAACAAGGGTATATTTGATATACATGTTATTGATGTGTACTTTACTAGTGTTTATAGTAGCCCCTAAGTATTTGATACTTGTTCGGTTGCTAAATATTAGTAACTCGAAACAGGAGTTACGGAATAAACAGAGACTAGTTGAGGGTGAAGTGACGATGTGTGTTGGAAGTAGTTCCAAGATTGATATGATCATCGTCACACTCTCCCTACACTTTCGAGATTTGTGTAGAACCTAAATAAATGTTATTTGGCGTTTGCGTTGAGCATGAATATGATTTGATCATGTTTATTGCAATATGGTTATTCATTTAAAGCCAGAGAATAATTATTGTTCTATTTACATGAATAAAACCTTATATGGTCATACACCTAATGAAAATAGTTTACTGGATCTCGATCATAGTGATACACATATTCATAATATTGATGCCAAAAGATGCAAAGTTAATAATGATAGTGCAAGTTATTTGTGGCACTACCGTTTGGGTCATATCGGTGTAAAGCGCATGAAGAAACTCCATAAAGATGGATTTTTGGAATCACTTGGCTATGAATCATTTGATGCTTGCGAACCGTGCCATATGGGCAAGATGACTAAAACTCCATTCTTCAGAACAATGGAACAAGTTGCTGACTTGTTGGAAATAATACATACCGATGTATGCGATCCAATGAGTATTGATGCTTGTGGCGGGTATCGTTATTTTCTGACCTTCACAAGATGATTTGAGCAGATATGAGTATATCTACTTAATGAAACACAAGTCTGAAACATTTGAAAAGTTCAAAGAATTTCAGAGTGAAGTGGAGAATCATCGTAACAAGAAAATAAAGTTTATGTGATTTGATCACGGAGACAAATATTTGAGTTACGAGTTTGGTCTTCAATTAAAACAATGTGGAATAGTTTCACAAACTCATGCCACCTGGAACACCACAACGTTATGGTGTATCCGAACGTCGTAACCGCACTTTATTGGATATGGTGCGATCTATGATGTCTCTTATCGGTTTACCACTATCATTTTGGGGTTATGCATTAGAGATAGCTGCATTCACGTTAAACAGGGCACCATCTAAATCCGTTGAGACGACACCATATAAACTATGGTTTAGCAATAAACCTAAGCTGTCATTTCTTAAAGTTTGGGGTTGCGATGCTTATGTGAAAAAGTTTCAGCATGATGATCTCAAACCCAAATCAGAGAAGTGCGTCTTCATAGAATACCCAAAAGAGACTATTGGGTACACCTTCTATCATAGATTCGAAGGCAAGTTATTCATTGCTAAAATGGATCCTTTTTAGAGAAGAAGTTCCTCTCGAAAGAAGTGAGTGGGAGGAAAGTAGAACTTGATGAGGTAATTGTACCTTCTTCCTTATTGGAAAGTAGTTCATCATAGAAATCAGTTCCAGTGATTCCTACACCAATTAGTGAGGAAGTTAATGATGATGATCATGAAACTTCAGATCAAGTTGCTACCAAACCTCGTAGGTCTTCCAGAGTAAGATCTGCACCAGAGTGGTACGGTAATCATGTTTTGGAAGTCATGTTACTAGACCATGATGAACCTACAAACTATGAGGAAGCGATGATGAGCCCAGATTCTGCGAAATGGCTTGAGGCCATAAAATCTGAGATATGATCCATGTATGAGAGCAAAGTATGGACTTTGATTGACTTGCCCGATGATCGGCAAGCCATAGAAAATAAATGGATCTTCAATAGGAAGACGGACACTGATAGTAGTGTTACTATCAACAAAGCTCGACTTGTTGTGAAAGGTTTTTCGACAAAGTTCAAGATGTTGACTACGATGAATTTTTTCTCACTCGTATCGATGCTTAAAGTCTGTCTGAATTATGTTAGCAATTGCCACATTTTATGAAATCTGGCAAATGGATGTCAAAACTGCATTCCTTAATGGTTTTCTTAAAGAAGAGTTGTATATGATGTAACCAGAAGGTTTTGTCAATCCTAAAGGTGCTAACAAAATGTGCAAGCTCCAGCGATCCATCTATGGACTGGTGCAAGCATCTCAGAGTTGGAATATACGCTTTGATAAGTTGATCAAAGCATATAGTTTTATACAGACTTGCGGTGAAGCATGTATTTACAACAAAGTGAGTGGGAGCACTACCGCCTTTCTGATAAATATATGTGAGTAACATATTGTTGATCAGAAATGATGTAGAATTTTTTTGGAAAGCACAAAGGAGCATTTGAAAAGAGTTTTTTTTAAGAAAGACCTCAGTAAAGCTACTTACATATTGAGCATCAAGATCTATTGAGATAGATCAAGACGCTTGATAAGTTTTTCAATAAGTACATACCTTGTCAAGATTTTGAAATAGTTCAAAATGGAACAGTCAAAGAAAGAGTTCTTGCCTGTGTTGCAAAGGTGTGAAATTGAGTAAGACTCAAATCCCGACCACGGCAGAAAATAGAAAAGAGAATGAAAGTCATTCCCTATGCCTCAGTCATAGGTTCTATAAAGTATGCTATATTATGTACCAGACCTATTGTATACCTTGCTCTGTGCAACGGAGTACAATAGTGATCTAGGAGTAGATCACTGGACATTGGTCAAGAATATCCTTAATGAGGACTAAGGAAATATTTCTCGATTATGGAGGTGATAAAAGAGCCCGTCGTAAAGAGTTACATCGGTGCAAGCTTTTGCACCGATCCACATGACTCTAAGTCTCAATCTGGATACATATTGAAAGTGGGAGTAATTAATTAGAGTAGCTCTGTGCACAGCATTGTAGACATAGAATATTTGCAACATACGTACGACTCTTAATGTGACAGACCCGTTGACTAAGCTTCTCTCACGAGCAAAACATGATCACACCTTAGTACTCTTTGGGTGTTAATCATATACAGATATGAATATTGGTGTTAAATCACATGGCGATGTGAACTAGATTATTGACTCTAGTGCAAGTGGGAGACTGAAGGAAATATGTCCTAGAGGCAATAATAAAGTTATTATTTATTTCCTTATATCATGATAAATGTTTATTATTCATGCTAGAATTGTATTAACCGGAAACATGATACATGTGTGAATACATAGACAAACATATTGTCACTAGTATGCCTCTACTAGACTAGCTCATTAATCAAAGATGGTTATGTTTCCTAACCATAGACATGGGTTGTCATTTGATTAACGGGATCACATCATTAGGAGAATGATGTGATTGACATGACCCATTCCGTTAGCTTAGCACTTGATCATTTAGTATGTTGCTATTGCTTTCTTCATGACTTATACATGTTCCTACAACTATGAGATTATGCAACTCCCGTTTACCGGAGGAACACTTTGTGTGCTACCAAACGTCACAAGTAACTGGGTGATTATAAAGAAGCTCTATAGGTGTCTCCAAAGGTACATGTTGGGTTGGCGTATTTCGAGATTAGGATTTGTCACTCCGATTGTCGGAGAGGTATCTCTGGGCCCTCTCGGTAATGCACATCACTATAAGCCTTGCAAGCAATGTAGCTAATGAGTTAGTTACGGAATGATGCATTACGTAACGAGTAAAGAGACTTGCCGGTAACGAGATTGAACTAGGTATTAGATACCGACGATCGAATCTCGGGCAAGTAACATGCCGATGACAAAGGAAACAATGTATGTTGTTATGCGGTTTGACCGATAAAGATCTTCGTAGAATATGTGGGAGCCAATATGAGCATCCAGGTTCCGCTGTTGGTTATTGACCGGAGACGTGTCTCGGTCATGTCTACATAGTTCTCAAACCCGTAGGGTCCGCACGCTTAAGGTTTCGATGATAGTTATATTATGAGTTTATGAGTTTTGATGTACCGAAGGAGTTCGGAGTCCCGGATGAGATTGGGGACATGACGAGGAGTCTCGAAATGGTCGAGACGTAAAGATCGATATATTGGACGACTATATTCGGGCATCGGAAAGGTTCCGAATGATTCGGGTATTTTTCGGAGTACCGGGGAGTTACGGAAATACGGGGAAGAGTATTGGGCCTTAATGGGCCTTAGTGGGAAGGAGCCAGGAGGTGGCGCGCCCCCCTCCCAAGCCCAGTCCGAATTGGACAAAGGGTTTGGGGCGCGGCCCCCCTCTCCCTTCCTTCTCCACTCCCCTCCTTTCCCCCCTTCTCCTAGTTGGATTAGGAAAGAAGGAGTCCTACTCCCACGCGCCCTCCTTGGCCGGCCACCCCTCCCCCTTGGCTCCTTTATATACGGGGGAAGGGGGGCACCCCATGACACACAAGTTGATCTTCGTGATCGTTCCTTAGCCATGTGCGGTGCCCCCCTCCATCATATTCCACCTTGGTCATATCGTTGCGGTGTTTAGGCGAAGCCCTGCGTCGGAACATCATCATCGTCACCACGCCGTCGTGCTGACAGAACTCATCCCCGACACCCTGCTGGATCGGAGTCTGGGTATCGTCATCGAGCTGAACGTGTGCTGAACTCGGAGGTGCCGTACGTTCGGTGCTTGGATCGGTCGGATCGTGAAGACGTACGACTACATCAACCGCGTTGTCATAACGCTTCCGCTTACGGTCTGCGAGGGTACGTGGACAACACTCTCCCCTCTCGTTGCTATGCATCACCATGATCTTGCGTGTGCGTAGAAAATTTTTGAAATTACTACGTTCCCCAACACATGTAAGCTGCTGTGCGAGGCCCGAGTGGTAGTACAGCTGCCCCTAGTGGCAGTACCGTTGCGGCAAGCGGTAGTACCGCTCCTATGAGCAGTAGTACCGCGCGCTGCGGGCTGAGAGAGGGGATAACGGTTGGATTGCCCCCCCACTATAAAAAGGGGTCTTCTTCCTCAAGAAGACCTACCTCTTCCTCCCCCAAACTCCATTTGCTCCAAAGATCATTTCCGCTCGATCTCTCTCTCTAGCCAATCAAGCTTGTTGATTTTCTAGTGATTGGTTGAGAAGGTTTGGATCTACACTTCCACCAAGAGAAATTTGATTCCCCCCACTAATCCCTTGCAGATCTTGTTACTCTTCGGTGTTTGAGCACCATAGACGGTTGATGTCACCTCGGAGCCACATTCCATTGTGGTGAAGCTCCGTGATGTTGTTGGGAGCCTCCAATCAAGTTGTGGAGATTGCCCCAACCCTATTTGTAAAGGTTCGGTCGCCGCCTTCAAGGGCACCACTAGTGGAATCACGGCATCTCGCATTGTGTGAGGGCGTGAGGAGAATACGGTGGCCCTAGTGGATTCTTGGGGAGCATTGTGCCTCCACACCCCTCCAACGGAGACGTACTTCCCCTCAAAGGGAAGGAACTTCGGTAGCACATCCTCGTCTCCACCTGCTCCACTTGTTGTTGTTGTTGTTGTTGTTAGCACATATTTTCTCACCTAGTTGCACATCTAGACAACTTTTGTGTTGCTAAACCTAATTTGTGAAGAAAAGCTAAAAAATGGTAGTTGCCTGTTCACCCCCCTCTAGTCAACCATATCGATCCTTTCAGCCATCCGGCTCGCAGCTCCGTTGCCGCGCGCGCACCATAACCATTCCTAGCCTCTGCCAGCAGCTCCGACTGAGCAGTCCTCTCTCCCGTCCTCGCCACAGGGGACGTCATCTCCGGCCCAAACGCCACCGCGGTATGTCCGACAACTCTCTGGTGTCACTTTATGCTTGACACGTTTGACACATTGTCTGACCGAATCTTTTGTAATTTTGTTATGGAAACGATGAATTCCGATGCTTCGTCGGACGAGGAGTATGGACCGATGGAGCTTGACCAAATAATTCAAGATGAGTTCTTCGATTCCTCGAACTCGGCCGAAGAAGTGGACATGATAATGATCATGAGCATGCAAGAGGAAATGGACCGGTGAGTGAAGCATATTCTCAACTTCAAGGACTCAATGAAAGGAAGAAGAGTGATCAACCGGGATAGGGTATCTGGAGCAAAGCTACTGTACAGGGATTACTTTGCTCCCAAGCCTGCTTTGCAACAATGTATCTATCCTCAGTGGGCGGTGTTTGTGAAGACCATATCCGAGTCGCGTGGCAGGAAACAAAGCCACTTTGCAACAATGCAGGAAGCGGCTAGGAAGAATGTGGAGAGGACATTTGGTGTGCTTCAACGTTGTTGGGGAATTGGGCGGAGCGCTGCAACGATGTGGGAATCAGAAACTTTGTGGCAGCTGATGACATATTGTGTTATTCTGCACAATATGATTGTCGAGGACGAGGGTGATGGTGTAGCCCAAACCCATGATTTTGAAGCACCTAGAGAACAAGTTGAAACCCCGGAAGATCAAGATGCGGCTCAGCTGATGAACTTTCTGCAGATGCATCAGAATCTTCGAGATCAACAGGTGCACACGTAACTACTCAATGATCTTATGGAGCACATGTGGACCCACAATGGCAACTAAGAAGCCGATGCTTGAGTTTGGCACTTAAAATAAATTTTATGTAAACACTATCTATGCTTTGTACCAACATTTGCTATTTACATACGACATTGGCTTGTATGATTGACGTGCATGTATTTGCATGGATTTAAGAGTCCGGATTTGAGATATGTGGATGCCGGGGCAGAAATATGAGGGCCCGTCCGGATGCGTCTGCAGACGTGCTCGGGCGTGTCCGCGGACGTATAGGGGGTCGGATTTGCCAAGTCTGGTTGTAGATGCTCTTAAAGTGTATGAAAACAACGAAAATATTTAATTGCCATGAAAAAAGAAGGAACTTGTTACCATGGCAGAAAAAGTATATTCATTTGCCATGCAACACATATGTAGTTGCCATGGCACACAAATTATCTTCAGTTGCCATGGCAACATATATTTAGTTGCCCCGCAAAAGGGTTGGGTTTACTTGCAATGGTAAAAAAAGATTTTTCATTTGCCATGGAATTTGTTTGTTGACTTACATTATAGCAAAATTTGAAAAAAGTTTTTAATCTTATCCCATGGCAATTTAGAAAAATTATTTGCTAAAAACATGGAACTATGAGAGCTAATTGTAACTGCCACATGGCAAATTCTAGGAATACTTTTCTCTCATGCATGGCGAATTTCCAAAAGGAAGTATAATGGTCGCATGTCAAATTTAGTAAAAGTTGTTCTCTCATCCATGGCAAATTTGCAAAAGAAAGTATAATGATCGCATGACAAATTTAGTAAAACTTGTTCCCTCATACATGAAACACATATGAACAATAATAAAGTCGAACCAAATTTACTCTGTTCAATGTGCAACATATATACGAATGTGCGAAAAAAGAGAACAACAAAAATTGAGTACTTACTACTTAGTCATGGATTTGAAGGGGGGTAGGCTCAGTATTGCTTTTGATGAGACTATTCTTGATTTAAACTTATTGCCTTTAACTTCACACATGACAATCATTTCTAATTTATTTCTTCTTCGGAGAACAAACATACTAACATAGTAATCTATTATGAAATTCCATACAGCAAGATAGACAATACATGGTGTTAGAACGAATCAAAAGGAAATTGGATGATTTTAGCAACACCTAAATGCGCGACAACAATAAGCAATCGACCCAAAAGGATTTGTATTGAAATTGGTACGTTGGACGTTGGCGGCTAGCCTCCTGGATTGAAGGGGCGCGGATGCGCGTGCTACCGCCGGTTGTCATGAGCTGACACTGTACCTTACCCCGCGCACCGCTACGAGCTTCGACACTTGCCGCACCGCCACAACCCACCATCCACCAGCCGCCACCGCATCACGTGCCGCCGCAACTCGCCACGCTAATGCCATGCGTTGTATGCTACTGCCCCTGTTTCCATTGCCGCCCTCATCTACGCCACCATTCGCACCTCACGTAGATCCCGTCGCACCAAGCTACAACATGGCGATTCAGTGCCAGATATGGAGGCGGAGGGGAATAGCAGCCCACAGGCCAAGCTCCGACACCTGCCACGCCACCACCACCATCGTTAGCCGCTAGCCCTCACCGCATCGCATAGGCCGCCGCCACTCCTCGCACTTATGTTGTGCACCAAATGTTGTGCCCCTCTTCCCATCGCCGCCCTCAGCAACGTCGAAGAGGGATGCAGAAGTGAAGAGCAGCTCGCGTTCGCGCGTGATGATGGCGAGAGATGGCGGTGCATCGGAATCGACGCAAGAAATGGATAAATGTCTCGGGCATTGGGGGGCTACTCTTGTCTCTCTCCCCGGTGGAGACAGAAATGAAGATGCTTGCTGAGCGACTTTCCAGTCAGATGGTGTGGCAACACCCCTGCGTTGTGATTCGTGCTTGTAGATCAGACGTGAGGCACATCATTCGCTCGAAATTGACACAAATCCGATGTCTGATTTATAGTATTTTTTTTAAAAATGCAGGAGGTAACTTACGTATATGGTAGACATGGACCAATAATCACTCACGATTGGAATTGCACGAGGTGAGATCGATAGCCCCGCGAGGCGAACCCTACCCTCCCGCGCCGCTACCCGCGAGGCGACTGGGGAGGGCATCCAGATCCCCCCCGCTGCGAGCCTCCCCTCCTCCTCCCTCCTTCCTCGCCGCCGCCAGGGGTGTGACCGGGCGAAGCCTGACCGGCGGTGGCGTCGGGGCTCGATCTCCCTCCGGTGCGATGGGGCGGCGTCGACCTCCCGGTTGGGTGCAGGCGCGGTGCTGGTGCAGGGCGTTGCGGTGTGGCGGCGTGCGATTTCCTGACGGGCGCGACGCTGCATGGATGGCCGCAGGCGGTGGAGTGCGCCTCGCGACGGCCAGATCTGGCTGGCAGGCGGCGCGTGCCGCGTGCCGCGGCTAGGGCCTAGCTTCGGGCTTCCGGCGGCTGCGGTAGGGTCTTCCCATCGTGGGCGCGCGACGGTTCTCCTTGGGCAACGACGGTTCCGGTGATGGCGCAATCCCTCGGGTGGCGCAAATCCGGGTGGTGAGGAGGCGGTGGCGTGGTCACTTGATGGTGGGCTAGCACGGCGGCCGGCGCGACACCCTCCCGGCCCAGATTTGGTCCCTTTGGGGCCCCATATGGGTCTGGGCGAGCTTGGCTCGGCTCCGCCTGCGACGGCTCCGGCGTACCGAGGTGCGGCTCGTGCGGGGGGTTGCGGAGACGGCGGCGCGCCCACTGCAGTGCGGCGACGGGAGCTTCACGAGCCATTTCAAGCTCGGTCGGACCCATGTGTCTGGTTTGCTCGTCTTGCTGCGTCCGGTCGGTGACAGCCGATGGCGGTGGAGGTTGTCCCCTCCCGCGTGGCTACTGACGTTGCTACTCCTCGTTCCCGTCCGCTCCCTCTCGGACCCGTTGGTCCCGCTTCGGACTCCATGGTGAGACGACGGTGGTGACTTCAAGACTGTGGTAGCGCATGGTGGTTGGCAGCAAGTGTGATGGAGCGCGATGGATCGGTCGGGGTGGTTGGTGTGTGGCGACCGGGAGAAATGCCTATCGGCTTGGCCGGCACCGCAACGACGCCGGTGGGCGCCATTGTTCCTTCCCGAAGGGCGTCGGGTATCCACCTCACCCATGCCCCTCTGTGTACCGGGGGAAACCCTAGGACCAGTCCATGCAGCAGGGTCGTCATCGCCGCGTTCCTTCCTGAAGGTGTTGCTTGGTATGCGGTGGTATGAAGTGCTAGAAGTGTGGTGGAAATCTCCGAAGGGCGCAGCGGCTATGGATCATCATCGTTTTCGTCGATCCGACTTCTTTGTTATTAATTTTTGTTTCTTTCTTTTTTATTTCTTTTGGGCGTCTTTGTGCTGTCTGTCCCAGCAATGGATTCTCAAATGTATCGGGTCGTTGCTATATCTATATAGCGGCACGAAAGCCTATTTTGAGCGGGAGAAAATCAAAGCGAAATAAAAGAAGATCCGAAGCAAAGCAAAATTCAGCAGTAACAACCCTAACAGAAAATCCGAAAAAGAGAGGGGTCCACGCGCTAAAGTCGCGCAGAACTCAGAGCAAGTGAGGTGGCCCCCCTCAATTCTCAAATCCTCGCCTCCACCTCTCATCCGCTCGTTCCCCCACCCTGACCTCCTCCGGCGACCGATCACCGCCGCCATGGGCTCCGACCGCGGGGAGCTCGCGCGCCTCTGCAGCGGCCGCAACTGGTCCAAGGCCATACGCCTCCTCGACTCCATCCTCGCCCGCTCCCCCTCCTCCATCCACGACCTCTGGTACACTACTGCTTCCTCACCTCCCCGATCCGCCCCCACGGGGTCTCTGATCTAGCAGTCCAGGGTTACGGGTTATGACTCGGCGATCCTGAATTTGTCTTTCTCCCCCCTCGCAGCAACCGGGCCTTCTGCTACTTCCAGCTCGAGCTCCACAAGCACGTCGTCAAGGACTGCGACCGCGCGCTGCAGCTCGACCCCGCGCTTCTCCAGGCCTATGTCCTCAAAGGTAGGGACCCTCGCTGCCCCCTATGCATCCTCTCGTTCCTCCCCGTACAGTCGTGGATTTGCCTTGCCTGATCTATCCTTGGGGATCAACTGCCACTGCTAGATGTATTTGGGTGTTGATAGCCCATCAGGTTTTGTTAGCGCAACCTGAATGCCTAGGACTCACTGTTTCCTATGTAATTTCATGATGCCCCATGAACCGAAGAGTATAGTAGCTTTATGAGCGTGTATCCATCCCGTGTCTCTGTTTTGCTGTAAGTCGAAGCCTCTAGTTACGATCTCAGAAAATAAACTGTTGCTCATAGGAAAAGGACCTAAGTGTATTCCAACACTTGTCAAACAACAGTAGAGGCGCGGATGCCATTAATGCACAGCTGATTCAAGCATGGTGTAGTTACAAAATTTATGTGATGTGAGCCTTGTGTTACATATGCTACTTTCTCTTTCTGCAATTTACTTTCCTTTTCATCCCCGCGCCTCCCCTCTTTGTACCTCTTCCCATGCCACCGTCCAAGCCTCCGAGTCCGAGGTACACCAATGATCAAAAGAACACCTGATCTTTCTTTTCCAGTGAAGCTTCCGAAGATATCATCTCTATTTCTTTTACATATGGATACCGTTGTTTTGAAGCAAATTTCACCATTAGCTTTTACATCATTATCATTTTTAATCAGGCAAGGCACTGTGCGCATTGGGGAAAAATGAGGAAGCTTTGGTTGCTTGGGAGCAAGGACATGAGATCGCTGTCCGTGACACAATTGACCTGAAACAGTTGCTGGAATTGGAAGAATTAGTTTCTTCTGTTAAAATTTATGAGACGGTTGAGTGTGAAGACGTTGTGGATGCATCACCATGTGATACCAAAGTTGTTATCTCAGAAGATCGTTTTATCAACACGTCATTCACTGCAGCTACAACTGATACAAAAACTGTTGTTTGTGAAGAGAACACTGCAAATTCCAAATCTTCATCAAATAGTGATGCACTGTTACCGAACAACAGTAAAGACCATAAAGATTCTGTCAGTCCAGCAAAAGACACCACAGTGACACATCAAACTCCCAAGAAACAGCCAAAGACAGATAAGAAAAACAAAGCAAAAGTTAAAAAAGAAACAAATGGCCAGGCTGAAGATGTGGAGGAGAGAAGAAGTTCCGATGAAACCATAACACTAGATCAAGCACTGTTTGCTACAAAAGTGTCAAAATCATCCAAATCAATAAGTTTGGATTTTCGACTTTCGCGAGGCATTGCTCAGGTATTTTAGATGGACTTGCGTTATTCATATTTTGACCATTATCACTGAGCTACATCTTTTCAGGTAAACGAAGGAAGGTACGACCAAGCAATATCCATTTTTGATCAGGTGTTGTTTTGGTCTATTATTAGTTTTTCTTGCTTATTCTCTCTAATCAGAAAAGGAACTTGACAATCTGCATTTACATTTGCAGATACTGCGGGAAACTCCAACTTATCCAGAGGCACTAATTGGGAGAGGTACAGCATACGCATTTCAAAGAGAACTGGACTCTGCTATTTCTGACTTCACCAAGGTAGAACTTTTAAATTCAAAACTTCCCCTTTACTTCCGTGTGAAATGACCTTACGATCTTACTCTAATGGCAGGCTATACAATCAAATCCATCAGCTGGGGAGGCGTGGAAGCGGCGGGGACAAGCTCGCGCTGCTTTAGGAGAGTTTGTCGAGGCAAGCTTGCTATATTTGTGTAAACTTCAAAACTAATAATGGTCAAGTCGATAAAGACAGATTATATTTCAGAAAACTCTGATATTGTATGGTAGTAGTCGCATTGTAAGAGCAATACATTAACAAACATGAAGCTATATTCTATTTTATATTGTTATTCTTTTTCTTTTCAGGCTATTGACGACTTGACTAAAGCATTGGAATTTGAACCAAATTCTCCTGATATTTTACACGAAAGGGGTACCTACAGCCAAATCTCATCTTGCCTAATGTCATTTCTCATATATCTTTTGATGAAAACGAAAGGGCAGTAGGACTCCATGATCAATTCGTGCTGCCTTGCATTTTAGTAGTAAAGTGTTATAGGTAGGTTGTTAGAGCACACTCTTGTATTCTGATACCACATGCTGGCTCATGGTAGGAATTGTAAACTTCAAATTCAAGGACTACAATTCCGCAGTCGAAGATCTCTCAACATGTGTGAAGCGTGACAAGAAAAACAGTTCTGCACACACTTACTTGGTAAGGAAATGTTTTTACTCCTTATCCACAAACTCCATCCTTCCAAGAATCAAACGGAAATCTTCTCCTTTGCATCAAATTGGCACTTTCTTTGGTGTAAAAAGATGTACTTTCACTATTGGATCCTACTTTGGGTTTAATTTTAGAGTCAACGGTGTTCCTTCTGTACAAACCCTTTCCTTTGTACCTTCGCAATTTGTATTTCATTCCAAGCTAAATTCCATGTTTGAATTGCCTTAGGTTTTGAGTAAGCAATCTTAATAAAAGCCATAAGTCCTTGAGGAATTGTTTTCCTCATGAACACATAGTAATGCAACAATGTTTGAATTTTAGTCAGTTCTAAGACGATAACCAATCTTGCTTGCTTCTGCACTCTTAAGTGGCATGCAAGAGAATGCAAAAAATTCAGATATTTGAATGAACGAGCCATTAGCTATTTGCTTCTATCAAGATTCTTTTGCTTTGCTGCTACTTTTGGAATAATAATCTTTGTATTACTGTAGGGTCTTACTCTTTCAGCAGTTGGAGAGTACAAACGTGCTGAAGACGAGCATCTCCTTGGCATAAAATACGATGGGAGTTTTCTGGACAGCTGGGCTCACCTTTCTCAGGTTTATTCCGTGATCCTAGAGATCTGTGTGCAATTTCCATGCCTTCTACTCCCTCCGTTTTTAAAGATGTATATAGACATGCTTTAGAGTGTAGATTCACTCATTTTGCTCCGTATGTAGTCCATATTGGAATCTCTAAAAAGACTTATGTTTAGGAATGGAGGGAGTATATTTCATTTTGTAGGGGTTATAGCTATACCGTTTAAGATCGCTAGTACTCCCTCTGTAAAGAAATATAAGACCTTCTAGATCACTACTTACAGAGGGAGTAGTTTGTAATTTCGTTACTGCATGTGGCAAATTCAGCTGTCGATGTAACCCTACTTACGTTAAAACTACTTGCACACGATAATTTAACTTACATGTAGATTACTTGGTTTACATTATTCTGATAAGTTGCCAAATTACTGATATAAGACTGGTCTTCTCTGTAACTTAGCAACTACATGCAATCATCATCATGCTATAGGTAAGTATTATCGAAGAGTCTGGCAGTTGTCCTAGATAAAATCCAGTAAACAGTAGTGTTACTCAAGAATCTAGTCTAAGCACGACTCTTGTTTTAGAAGAGGGGTCACATATACAGTCTTCAGGTACCTTAAATGGGCTTTAGCATAGCTATTAAACTTTCTGTAACAAAGCTTATGTTTGTGTTCTGTATTATACCAGAATCACATTTGTTCTTTGGTAAGGAGCTGATTAATTGCCACTCTGTGGTGTCTTCTGTTGTAGCTTTATCTTGATTTGGCTTATCCAGAGAAGATGTTGGATAACCTCGAGAAAGTTCTTCAAATTGACTCGAGGTGAATTTCAGTGTTCATTATTGTTCATCTTCTGCCTAACTGGACTATTTATTTCCTTTACTCAATTATTTTACTTTCCTAGGTTTTCAAAAGCATACCATCTACGTGGAATTCTCTACCATGGAATGGGTAGGCATAGGTAATTCCTTTTGCTGATACTTATATCTTTATGTTAATATGCTATATAATCTGTGACATATAGATGCCCCCTGTGTCCACCAACATGTGGTGCTGTTAAACTGAAGAAATGTTTTAAGTTGTACAACCTCCATCCCAAATTACTTGTCTTAGATTTGTCTAGATACGGATGTATCTAAAACGTGTCTAGATACATCCGTATCTAGACAGATCTAAGACAAGTAATTTGGGACGGAGGGAGTACTACATGTTGTCATACATACATCTACATGTTAATGTTTGAGTTAATTCTGTTAACACTTTGTAGTTGTGTTGTCTATTTATGGCATACATCTGCTTCTTCGAGTATAGTTACTATAGTTTCATTATAATTTATTGAAAAATAGTCATATTTAGTTTTGTCTGCATACTTTTGGATGTTGATATGCGAGCGGGTAAAATATGATGAATGTCATTTTCAAAGTGTTTGGTATCCAGTAGATTAGTTACAGGGACAAAGTGACTCATGGTGTGTTGGGAGCATGAGCTGGGTCTAGACACCACCATATTTGATCTTCGTATACAAGGATAATGAGGTTTATCTTCAGTTCTGAACCTCTACTATGATAAAGCAAGAATTGGAAAAATATTTGTGCTATAAAGAATGGACTCCTACTACCTAATACATGAGCGAGTTGTTCCTGCAGATAGATTGTTTTCTTTGTTAGTGGTAATGACTACAGTGTTTTCAGCTCAAACTGGTAGCTTGCCAATGTCACTCTTAACCCAACTTTGGTTTTGCAGGAGTGCTATTAAAGAGTTATCAACTGCTTTGACACTTGATGCTTCAAGTATTGAGTGCCTATACCTGCGTGCCTCTTGCCATCATGCGATTGGAGAATATAAGGCTGCGGTATGTTGCCCTCTTGTTTAATGAACTAGTGAATTATAATTACTAGCACAATGCTGATGCGTTGCTTTGAAGCCATAAAAACAGATGAGTAGTTAGGCCACTGGCTTAGGAGATCATCAAAAGACGTTGGCATTAGATTCTCTTATTAAGCGACCATAGTAGGTCCTTTGCAAGATTTGAAGTGAGACAGCATTTTGAATTTTGAAACACAGGATAGACGTTAGTAAGCTGTCTGCACATGATCATGGATCAGATAGGAGGACGAGGCTTATCTCTGTTTTGGAACTACAATTTGTTCGCTCTTATGCTATGATATATGAATGGAGGAATTGGTTGGGAGGAGAACAAAACCAAGAGCATAATCTCGAGTTAGAGTCTCATTTCTGCATTTGTCATTAGTGCCTTTTACAAGAGGGTTGATCTTACATGAAGTAAATGTACATTTGTTTATTTACGTCTTTTGGGAGGTTGCTTGTCCGCATGTGGATAGGAGTGCATTTGTTTATTTATTATACAAGGTTGTTGGTCCCACATGTGAACTCACCACCAACTCCAACCTTTATAGGTATACTCCCTCCGTCCCAAAATTCTCGTCTTAGATTTGTCTAGATACGGATATATCTAACACTAAAACATAACTAGATACATCTGTATTAGACAAATTTAAGACGAGAATTTTGGGACGGAGGGAGTATAATATATATATATATATATATATATATATAATATAAATACTGTAATATATAATATATAGGTAGGAAGGATACTTCATTAGAACTACTAAGAATCTTGCTGAGCTGATTTCATCTGCATCTTTTTCTTTTCCATATGTTACTGCTCTTTCTGAAATTCCTAGTTTTATTCATGGACTGCAGCAAATTTAAGACTGTTTATTATTTTATTCCTGATGTCACATCTTTTTCCATTCAAGATCAAAGATTATGATGACGTACTCGATCTGGAGCTTGATTCCATGGATAAATTTGTGCTGCAATGTTTAGCCTTCTATCAGGTACACAGTTTCTTCCTTCTCATTTGCTGTTCTTAATATCAGAACACATAAGCATACTCCGTGATCTGAAAATCTGCAAGCCATGTAAAATGTCAACATGTGAAAGAACATATGTTTTGTTCCAACTAGTACAAAAGCTTCAGCCCCATCCTTCCCTTTCTGAAATCCACATAAGATAACACAGCTGTTACTTATCGCTAACTTGTCAGGCTAAAAATTGCAGGATTTGAAAGGGGAAGGGGTATAAAATTTTACAAACCTTCCTTATCTGTTAAGTTGAAGTCTGTCGAGAGTAATATTCTACCACTAACAACTCATGTATTGTTAGACCTACCAAATTTCCTATCTAGAATTTGATTTACCAGTCCTTTATATTCCAACGTGTCAACCGTCAAATGCTTTGGCAATTTCCCCGGGTTGGATAAAGCGAGAATTTGGACTAGACCTGTTAATCATTCATTATCTTTCGTAGTAATAATATATCGGGGTTTCGAATGAAAGTTTGGTATATTGACTATACAACATTAAGTAAAATATGTCTGACTGATTGGCGTGGCAGGCCACATGAATGGAGCCATACCCAACCAAAAAAGGATATATTATCTGAACGCATTTCAAGTAAATTGTACTAAAACCTGGCCTGCTGTCCTTTTTGCTTTTCCAGCGATATTTACATATGTGGGCCTCTTTGTTTTTTAGAAATTTATTTTTTAAGGAATCGTACCTATACAGGTTATTTGATCTGTAGGACTATTAGTAACCTTATGAAATTTTCCTATGGGCCACTATGCACTCAGTTCCTATGGTGCAATTTAATGCCCTTTGGTTGATTATATGCGACTTTCTAGGATTGGAGAAGGCTAGGCATGCCATTGTAATCCTGCACATTTGGCATCCTGCAAACAAAAGACTTGTAACATTGAATCCAAAACCACAGTGTCTGTTAAGTCATCATTCAGTTTTACAAGGTCCACCTTCTGTTTGTGTAGATTGTAAATATTTATTTGTAGGTATACTTTGCTGCTGTTCTCTTGCAACAACTAGCATAGTGCACTATTGGTATTTTTCTAATGCCTGGCTCAGCTCCAGCACCTTTTATCAAATGCAAATGTTGTGGCTCTTGGGCAGGTTTTAATATTTACTGACTTGCCTTATACTCTTTTATATTTGTATGCTGACCATGATTTTCTTATGTGCTACTTCTTGCAGAAGGAAATTGCTCTGTACACTGCTTCTAAGGCGAATTTAGAGTTCTCTCAGTTCAACATTGATGATGATGTTGACCCACTATTCAAGGTTAACTTTATCTTCAAATCTATCTTACTATAATCTTTGTGGTGCATCAATTAAATTTCTTTATGGCAATAGGAATATTGGTGCAAACGACTGCACCCAAAAAATGTGGCCGAGAAGGTATATCGCCAACCACCATTACGGATCTCACTTAGAAGTGGGCGTCTTAATAAGCAAGACTTCAAGTTCACAAAGCATCAAACTAGTCTTCTCCTAGCCGCAGATTCAATTGGGAAGAAGATACAGTATAATTGCCGCGGCTTCTTGCCGAATCAACGCCAGGTATCCTTCCTGGAAGTTCTGCAGATTCTGCTTTGCTGCTTCATCATCAAAATGCTGTTTAAATGTTTAACTTATCTGAGATAGTGAGATGGATGTTCGTAGTGCATCATGGCCTCCTTCCTATGCCTTTTGAATCACTAACACTGTCTACAATTAAGTGGAGTACAATTTTCTTCGAATTGGATGTGACGTTCTTGAAGAGGTTGATGCCAACTGATGGTAAACATTCTTATGAATGTTAAAGAGGGAGTACTTTGTGATACCTCCAATGTCTTTTTTGTGATGTATATACGAGAAATACATAGAACATTCTTGTTGGCAGTATCGATCGAAGATATATATGCCTTGATTATAGAACATACAAAGCTATGCCTGTTGTTTGGTGCTTGCAGAGGTTGGCTGCCGGTGCACTTGATTACTCTTTTTTCTGCTGTACTTTTTTGTCATAGTTCATATTTTCAGAATTTGATCAAAGCGCCATGCCTTGTTTCATTAGAGTGTGTGGTCAGCTGTTTGATATTTGCGCAAATCAGATCATTCTGTTATTTCAGTTCTCCATCCTCGTTTTATAGTTTCTAAATTCATTCGCCAGAGTGTTCCATATGACCATATCCTGCTTTGTCATTGTTCTATTTACTGAGGCTATATTTTCCTTTTGTAGTACCGCATGGCTGGCTTAGCTGCTATTGAGATTGCTCAGAAAGTTTCCAAGGCTTGGCGCTTTCTGAGAAATCCAAAGAACAGTGCAAAGTTAGTTAGGAGAAGGGATAAGCATAACATGAGCGTAAACAGGGGAGGTTACTGTAGCACCAGTACTTTATCCGCTGGATCTCCAACATCCAGTCCAAGTGAGGAAAGGGTTTCGTCTGGGATTTCTCTGTCCTGGCAGGATGTCTATAATATTGCTGTCAAGTGGAGACAGATTTCTGAACCTTGTGATCCAGTTGTTTGGGTCAATAAGCTAAGGTGAGCTAAATACTTGCACGAGTGATCTGTTAAACCATTTTCTTGCTTAACTTCTTTTGTGATGTACCAGTGAAGAGTTCAATTCTGGTTTTGGTTCTCACACCCCATTGCTTCTTGGTCAAGCAAAAATTGTTCGCTACTATCCATATTACCTAAGGTTTGTAGACACTCATGATGTTTTACTTTGCTGTTTGGTTATTTGTGGTCAGCCCCTGATAGTCCTAGCTTATTTTCTTTTACATGACAGAACTTTGGAAGCTGCGAAAACCATCATGCTTGACTTGAAGTATGTCAATAATGCAGAGGATCGTGCAATTTTCCTTACAGATATTGAGAAGTTGAAAAAAGTAAGCTGCACAAGAATATGTTTTGAGTGCCATGAGTGCACAACCATATCAATATTTCTCCTTCATGTGAAGTTTTGGCTCATATGCTTATTAGAAGTCAAGCAAACTAATTGTCTTTTAGTTGTATAATATGTCACATTGGAACTAGTGGAGGATTGCAAGAGAGAAAGAAAGGTTGTGTAACTTCATTACATCTATATATAAACAAATAAGCCAAATTGTGATCCCCAATCAGCTCTAATATCTCAAGTATAGATTTCCGTTTGGATAAATTTTCAGTAGGTACCTAGGAGTTGATTGATTCTAATATTATGCTTTGTTTGTCATGGCTTTCTTCCGCCTTTGATGGTTCAAGTGAGAAGCTTACTATATTATGTTCGCAAACTAACCAGTATTTTCATGATAATAAAACCTACAGATAGAAGTTGCCTCATCATGCTCAGATTTGTACAATGTAGTTGGTGAGACCTATTGGGTTGCTACTAGATGTGATAGTATTGCGTTTCAGGGGTAAGTTGCTTGTCTTTATTCGTGATAGCTCCCGTGCCAAACTGCAGCGAAGTACTTGTAAAGAGCATCATATCTTGTGCTTATTTAATAACATAGCATAACCTCTTTCAGGAGGCGCCTTGAAGGGACAAGGATAACTACTCAAAATGTGTAAGCTGTCTGGACACTTTCTCTTTGCTATACCTTCCTGCTGACCTGCTCACTTGTGATCATGATATTACAGGGGTAAGACAGGATTTGACTTCGCCATACGAACTCCTTGTACACCATCTAGATGGGAGGAATACCAGGAAGAAATGACCGCAGCTTGGGAGGTACAGTTTAGATTTCTTCTTCTGCTTGTTGGTCGCTGGTTCTTTAGTTAGCAGTACCAAATTGCTTCTGAATATGTTGTATCCTGCGATGCTACAATTTTTGGAGGACCTGTTACTTCACATCAGTTGCAATGGAAAGAGTAAGTTATAATAGACCACATTTGCTTCTAATGATGCTTCTGCAGGCCATTTGCGAGGCGTATTGTAGCGACCCAAACCCTACACGTGACTCCAATGCACTTGATGCTGTGAAGGCGGCAATATTACGCATGACATATTACTGGTACCAGTCATAACTTGCAACTCTCGTCTATTTCTCTGCCGCCAAGTGCCAATTGATTTGGGGTAACTTGCAGGTACAACTTCATGCCACTCTCGAGAGGATCATCGGTTGTAGGTTATGTGGTGCTGCTCGGCTTGTTCCTGGCAGCAAGCATGGATGTGACAGCAAGCATCCCACCAGGCGTTCAGGTTGACTGGGAGGCGATCCTGTCCCCGGATCCTGGCACATTTGTGGACGCCGTCAAGCCCTGGCTGTACCCATCTGTAAAAATGAGCAAGAGCCTGAAAGATTATGCGGATGTCAGCGTTGCTTTCGGCACGACAGGATCGGTTGTAGCGGCCTTGACTTCTGCCGACACATAAGTTATGAATATGGTTTCACAAATGATACAGGTTGCTTTGGTTGTTTTAATTATTTTCTTTGTTTCACCAGGCATAAATTCTAGCAGTGCAGTTTGCTTTCGACTTGCAGTTTAAATTATATGCTGCAATATTGTAACTTGAACAATAAACTTATTATTTTTCCATTGGGACAGTTGTTCTTTGTAAGTTGTAACAAATAATGTATGGAACATTTGCTTGCCTAAAGGATGTTTATTATTTCTAGTTGCATGAACTGGGCATGCTTTTCTTGCTTGAAAATGTTTTTTCTTTGCTGGAGATGAGAAGGCTCATGTATTATCAATGATCTGTTGCATATTGCATGTATGGAACTGAGGTCAAGTTTTGTTAAACTTCAAGGGGATGACCTCACACACTCGCGCATGGATGCGTACGGTCTTGCTGAAACACAAACAAAATGTAGGGTCTTGCTGAAACACAAACAAAATGTAGGCAAATCCGCTGCATATCACAGAGTTTGCAACTGAAGGGGCACATGCTTGCATGAGGGTGAAATTCAGATGATTACTGGTCTTACGCGGTAGCAGGGGTTCGCAGGTAGGACCAGCAAGACTCCTGCACATAGTTACGCGGTAGCAGGGGCTCGCACATAGGAGTACATCTCTTATTCGATTTCATGGCAACGATCACCACCTTATCTGCTACTGTCGCTGGTGGAACACTTGAAACATGAGACGAGGAGGCGAGGAAGAAGGTTAGAGGCCATGAGAACTGACAAGGAGGAATAAGAAGGCGGCAGCCAGGGATGAAGGAGCACAACCGCAGGTGAAATTACAGTTTGTCTAATGTCAAACTGAAAGTGAGGAATTCCCCAATGGGGACATGGAGAAGGGGAAGATGGTGCCTGGCTTGATGGCTAGCAACAGGAAGCCTGTATTTCATGCGGCTGCACACAGGCTCGAGGAGATGCTGCATTTTTTTTTTGAAGGGCAAAATTAAACGTTGATGGAAGCTTTGTAGCGGCTACTGGACAGGCTAGAAGCAACATGGTACTGCGAGGTCATGATGGCTCAATCATCTTCACAGCCTACAGGGAGTTACATGCCCGCGAGTGTGCGCTTGAGGTGGAGCTGGAGGCTTGCCGTGAGGGGCTGGAGCTTGCGATTCACAGGACTCCGGTGTCGCTAGTGGTTGAGCTGGACTGCTCGGAGGCAGTGGCGATGATCAATGCGACATCCGGTGACCGCTCGAGGTACATGGTGCACGTGCGAGATATCTATGATCACTGGTGAAAGGGAGATTGTGTTCGGCTTAGAGCATCTTCAGCCGCGTCCCCAACAGGCCCCCTCGATGAATTTTTAGCGCCGGTGACCGAAAATCCGCCCAGTCGCGCCTCCGGGACCTCGTTTAGCGCCGGTTTGGGCAAATCCAGAGCCGGCGATCCAGCCCCGAACTCAAGCGACCGGGTGTTGCCTGGGGGCGCCGGCAGAAGCGAAAAGTGGCGTCGGGCCGCTTTGTCGGCGAGAGGAGGCCCTTTTCCAGCAGTTTCCTCCCCCCGGCTTCCCTCTCATTCTTCATTCCTCCCACTAAACTCCGCCTCCTCCCTTCCAAGCCGCCCACCATGCCGCCAAAAAAGTACGTGATGTCCCGCGCCGCGACAGATCCCACAGCCGTCGCCGTCGCCCAACCGAAGCAAAGGAAGCCGAGGGCACCGCCATCCAAGCCCCCGGGCATGACCAACGCCGACTGGAAGGCGGATGTGCAGCGCCGGGAGGCCGTCACCGCCGATAGGCTCAACAGGGCCAAGAAGGCCAGGGAGAGAGCGGCGCACGCGGCGGCCGCAGCGGCGGCGAAGGAGCAGGTGGAGCGCGCGGCAGCCGAACAAGCCAAGGTGGCGCGCGCGGCGATGATGAATCCACCCAGTGGGCACGGCCCACACGCGGCCTGGAGCCAGCAAAGCGTCGGCTCCCTGGCCGGTTCTCGTCGTCGCCACACCCATGGAGCACGCCGTCGCCGGGCTATGCCGATGGCGACGTCCACGGTGGTTTCAACCCCAACATCACCTTTCCTCATGGGTGCCCGTGTTGGAAATATGCCCTAGAGGCAATAATAAAATGGTTATTATTATATTTCCTTGTTTATGATAATTGTTTGTTGTTCATGCTATAATTGTATTAACCGGAAACCGTAATACAGCGTGAATACATAGACCGTAATATGTCCTTAGTAAGCCTCTAGTTGACTAGCTCGTTGATCAATAGATGGTTGTGGTTTCCTGACCATGGACATTGGATGTCGTTGATAACGGGATCACATCATTAGGAGAATGATGTGATGGACAAAACCCAATCCTAAGCATAGCACAAGATCGTGTAGTTCATTTGCTAAGAGCTTTTCTAATGTCAAGTATCGTTTCCTTAGACCATGAGATTGTGCAACTCCCGGATACCATAGAAATGCTTTGGGCGTACCAAGCGTCACAACGTAACTGGGTGGCTATAAAGGTGCACTACAGGTATCTCCGAAAGTGACTGTTGGGTTGGCATGAATCGAGACTGGGATTTGTCACTCCGTATGACGGAGAGGTATCTCTAGGCCCACTCGATAATGCATCATCATAATGAGCTCAATGTGACTAAGGAGTTAGTCACGGGATCATGCATTACGGAACGAGTAAAGAGACTTGCCAGTAATGAGACTGAATGAGGTATTGGTATACGGACGATCGAATCTCGGGCAAGTAACATACCGGTGGAAAAAGGGAATTGTATACGGGATTGATTGAATCCCCGACATCGTGGTTCATCCGATGAGATCATCGTGGAACATGTGGGAGCCAACATGGGTATCTAGATCCCGCTGTTGGTTATTGGCCGGAGAGATGTCTCGGTCATGTATGCATGGTTCCCGAACCCGTAGGGTCTACACACTTAAGGTTCGGTGACGCTAGAGTTGTTATGGGAAATAGTATGTGGTCACCAAAGATTGTTCGGAGTGTATGAGATCCCGAACATCACGAGGAGTTCCAGAATGGTCCGGAGGTAAAGATTTATATATGGGAAGTCCAGTTTCAGTCACCGGAATAGTTTCGGGGGTTATCGGTATTGTACCGGGACTACCGAAAGGTGTCCAGGGGTCCATCGGGTGGGGCCACCTGCCCTCGGGACTTAATGGGCTGAACAAAGGGTGGGAACCAGCCCCTGGTGGGCTGGTGCGCCCCCCAAGGGCCCAAGGCGCCTAGGAAACCCTAGGGGGTGGGGGCGCCTCCCACCAAACTTGGATGGCAAGCTTCCCCCCTTGGCTGCCCCCCCTTAGATGAGATCTAAGGGGGCCGGCCCCCTCTCCCCTTCCCCTATAAATAGTGGGGGGTGGGTGGGTGGGAGGGCTACCAAACCCTTCCCCTGGCGCAGCCCCTCCCTCCTCCAACACCTCCTCCTCCGTAGAGCTTGGCGAAGCCCTGTAGAAAATCAACAAGCTCCACCACCACGCCATCGTGCTGCTGGAGCATTCCCTCAACTTCTTCGCTCCCCTTGCTGGATCAAGAAGGAGGAGACGTCCCTGGGCTGTACGTGTGTTGAACGGGGAGGCGCCGTCCGTTCGGCGCTAGATCGGATCTTCCACAATTTGAATAGCCACGAGTATGACTCTATCATTCGCGTTCTGGTAAGGCTTTCGTTTCACGATCTTCAAGAGGTATGAAGATGCACTCCCTCTCTCTCGTTGCTAGCATCTCCTAGATTGATCTTGGTGACACGTAGGAAAATTTTGAATTATTGCTACGTTCATCAACAGTGGTATCAGAGCTAGGTCTATGCGTAGATTCTATGCACGAATAGAACACAAGTAGTTGTGGGCGATGGTTTGTTCAATTTGCTTACCGTTACTAGTCCTATCTTGGTTCGGCGGCATTGTGGGATGAAGCGGCCAGGACTGATCTTACACGTATGCTTACGTGAGACAGGTTCTATCGACTGACATGCACTTGTTGCCTAAGGTGGCTAGCGGGTGTCTGTCTCTCCCACTTTAGTCGGATCGGATTCGATGAAAAGGGTCCTTATGAAGGGTAAATAGCAATTGGCATATCACTGCTGTGGCTTTTGCGTAGGTAAGAAACATTCTTGCTAGAAACCCATAGCAGCCACGTAAAACATGCAACAATAATTAGAGGATGTCTAACTTGTTTTTGCATGGTATGCTATGTGATGTGATATGGCCAAAAGGATGTGATGGATAATATATGAGATGTATGAGATTGATCATGTTCTTGTAATAGGAATCACGACTTGCATGTCGATGAGTATGACAATCGGCAGGAGCCATAGGAGTTGTCTTAATTTATTCTATGACCCACGTGTCAATGAGAACGTCTTGTAATTACTTTACTTTATTGCTAACCGTTAGCCATAGTAGTAGAAGTAATAGTTGGCGAGACAACTTCATGAAGACACGATGATGGAGATCATGATGATGGAGATCATGGTGTCATTGCCGGTGACGAAGGTGATCATGCAGCGCCTCAAAGATGGAGATCAAAGGCGCAAGATGATATTGGCCATATCATGTCACTTTATGATTTGCATGTGATGTTTGTCATGTTTACATCTTATTTGCTTAGAACGACGGTAGCATAAATAAGATGATCCCTCATAGAAAATTCAAGAAAGTGTTTCCCCTAACCATGCACCATTGCGAAAGTACGTTGTTTCGAAGCACCACGTGATGATCGGGTGTGATAGATTCTAACGTTCGCATACAACGGGTGTAAGCCAGATTTACACATGCAAAACACTTAGGTTGACTTGACGAGCCTAGCATGTACAGACATGGCCTCGGAACACGAGAGACTGAAAGGTCGAACATGAGTCGTATAGAAGATACGATCAACATAGAGATGTTCACCGATGATGACTAGTCCGTCTCACGTGATGATCGGACACGGCCTAGTTGACTCGGATCATGTATCACTTAGATGACTAGAGGGATGTCTATCTGAGTGGGAGTTCATTAAATAATTTGATTAGATGAACTTAATTATCATGAACATAGTCTAAAATATCTTTACAATATGTCTTGTAGATCAAATGGCCCACGCTAATGTTGCCCTCAACTTCAACGCGTAGAGAAAACCAAGCTGAAAGACGATGGTAGCAACTATACGGACTAGGTCCGAAACTTGAGGATCATCCTCATAGCTGCCAAGAAAGCATATGTCCTTGAAGCACCGCTAGGTGACGCACCCATTTTCCCAGCAACTCAAGACGTTATGAACGCCTGGCAGTCGTGTAGTGATGATTACTCCCTGGTTCAGTGCGACATGCTTTACAACTTAGAACCGGGGCTCCAAAAGCGTTTTGAGCAGCACAGAGCATATGAGATGTTCCAAGAGCTGAAAATGGTTTTCCAAGCTCATGCCCGGGTCGAGAGATATGAAGTCTCCGACAAGTTCTACAGTTGTAAGATGGAGGAAAACAGTTCTGTCAGCGAGCATATACTCAAAATGTCTGGGTTGCAGAATCGTTTGTCTCAGCTGGGAGTTAATCTTCCAGATGACTCGGTCATTGACAGGATCCTCCAGCCACTCCCACCTAGCTACAAGAGCTTTGTGATGAACTACAATATGCAAGGGATGGAGAAGTCCATTCCTCAGTTATATTCAATGCTGAAATCAGCGGAGGTGGAAATCAAAAAGGAACATCAAGTGTTGATGGTGAATAAGACCACTAGTTTCAAGAAAGGTAAGGGTAAAAAGAACTTCAAGAAGGACGGCAAGGGAGTTGCCGCGCCCGGTAAATTAGTTGCCGGGAAGAAGCCAAACAATGGACCCAAGCCCGAGACTCAGTGCTTTTATTGCAAGGGAAATGGTCACTGGAAGCGAAACTGCACCAAGTACTTAGCGGATAAGAAGGCCGGCAACACCAAAGGTATATGTGATATACATGTTATTGATGTGTACCTTACCAGCGCTCGTAGTAGCCCCTGGGTATTTGATACCGGTGCGGTTGCTCATATTTGTAACTCAAAACAGGAGCTGCGGAATAGGCGGAGACCGGCGAAGGACGAGGTGACGATGCGCGTCGGGAATGGTTCCAAGGTCAATGTGATCACCATCGGCACGCTACCTCTATATTTACCTACGGGATTAGTTTTAAACCTCAATAATTATTATTTAGTGCCAGCTTTGAGCATGAACATTGTATCTGGATCTCGTTCAATGCGAGATGGCTACTCATTTAAATCCGAGAATAATGGTTGTTCTATTTATATGAGCGACATGTTTTATGGTCATGCCCTGCTGGTCAATGGTTTATTTTTACTAAATCTTGAACGTGATGTTACACATATTCATAGTGTGAATACCAAAAGATGTAAGGTTCATAATGATAGTCCCACATACTTGTGGCACTGCCACCTTGGTCACATTGGTGTCAAACGCATGAAGAAACTCCATGCAAATGGACTTTTGGAGTCTCTTGATTATGAATCAATTGACACGTGTGAACCATGCCTCATGGGCAAAATGACCAAGACTCCGTTCTCCAGAACACTGGAGCGAGCAACCAACTTGTTGGCAATAATACATACCGATGTGTGCGGTCCAATGAGCGTTGAGGCTTGCGGTGGCTATCGTTATGTTCTCACCCTCACTGATGACTCAAGTAGATATGGGTATGTCTACTTAATGAAACACAAGTTTGAGACCTGTGAAAAGTTCAAGGAATTTCAGAGTGAGGTAGAGAATCAACGTGACAGGAAAAATAAAGTTCTTACGATCAGATCGTGGAGGAGAATATTTGAGTCACGAGTTTGGTACGCACTTAAGGAAATGTGGAATTGTTTCACAACTCACGCCGCCTGGAACACCTCAGCGTAATGGTGTCTCCGAACGTCGTAATCGCACTCTATTGGATATGGTGCAATCTATGATGTCTCTTACCGATTTACCGCTATCATTTTGGGGTTATACTTTAGAGACAACCGCATTCACTTTAAATAGGGCACCGTCTAAATCCGTTGAGACGACACTGTATGAATTATGGTTTGGGAAGAAACCTAAGCTGTTGTTTCTAAAAGTTTGGGGATGCGATGCTTATGTCAAGAAACTTCAACCTGAAAAGCTCGAACCCAAGTCAGAAAAATGCGTCTTCATAGGATACCCTAATGAAACCATTGGGTATACCTTCTACCTTAGATCCGAAGGCAAGATCTTTGTTGCCAAGAACGGATCCTTTCTGGAGAAAGAGTTTCTCTCGAAAGAAGTAAATGGGAGGAAAGTAGAACTTGATGAAGTACCGCCTCTTGAACCAGAGAGTAGCGCAGCTCAGGGAGATGTTTCTGTGGTGCCTGCACCGACTGGAGAGGAAGTTAATCATGATGGTCATGAAACTTCGGATCAAGTTGCTACTGAACTTCGTAGGTCCACAAGGGCATGTTCCGCACCAGAGTGGTACGGCAACCCTGTCCTGGAAATCATGTTGTTAGACAACGGTGAACCTTCAAACTATGATGAAGCAATGGCGGGCCTGGATTCCAACAAATGGCTTGAAGCCATGAAAACCGAGATAGGATCCATGTATGAAAATGAAGTATGGACTTTGATAGACTTGCCCGATGATCGGCAAGCCATAGAAAATAAGTGGATCTTTAAGAAGAAGACTGACACAGATGGTAATGTGACCGTCTATAAGGCTTGGCTTGTCGCTAAGGGTTATCGACAAGTTCAAGGGGTTGACTACGATGAGACTTTCTCACCCATAGCGAAGCTGAAGTCCGTCCGAATCATGTTAGCAGTTGCCGCATTCTATGATTATGTGATATGGCAAATGGATGTCAAAATGGCATTCCTTAACGGTTTCCTTAAGGAAGAATTGTATATGATGCAGCCGGAAGGTTTTGTCGATCCTAAGAATGCTGAAAAGGTGTGCAAGCTCCAGCGCTCCATCTATGGGCTGGTGCAAGCATCTCGGAGTTGGAACATTCGCTTTAATGAAACAATCAAAGCGTTTGGGTTTATGCAGACTTATGGAGAAGCCTGTGTTTACAAGAAAGTGAGTGCGATCTCTGTAGCTTTTCTCATATTATATGTAGATGACATACTATTGATGGGAAATGATATAGAACTTTTGGAAAGCGTAAAGGCCTACTTGAATAAGTTTTTTTCAATAAAGGACCTTGGAGAAGCTGATTACATATTAGGCATCAAGATCTATAGAGATAGATCGAGACGCCTCATTGGTCTTTCACAAAGCACATACCTTGACAAGATATTGAAGAAGTTCAATATGGATCAGTCCAAGAAGGGGTTCCTGCCTATATTGCAAGGTGTGATATTGAGCACGGCTCAATGCCCGACCTCGACAGAAGATAGAGAAAAGATGAGTGTCATCACCTATGCCTCAGCCATAGGGTCTATTATGTATGCCATGCTGTGTACCAGACCTGGTGTGAACCTTGCCGTAAGTTTGGTAGGGAGGTACCAAAGTAATCCCGGCATGGAACACTGGACAACGGTCAAGAATATCCTGAAGTACCTGAAAAGGACTAAGGATATGTTTCTCGTTTATGGAGGTGACGAAGAGCTTGTCGTAAAGGGTTACGTCGATGCTAGCTTCGACATAGATCTGGATGACTCCAAGTCACAAACCGGATAAGTGTACATTTTGAATGGTGGGGCAGTCAGCTGGTGCAGTTGCAAGCAAAGCATCATGGCGGGATCTACATGTGAAGCAGAGTACATGGCAGCCTCGAAGGCAGCACATGAAGCAATCTGGATGAAGGAGTTTATCACCGACCTAGGAGTTATTCCCAATGCGTCGGGCCCGATGACTCTCTTCTGTGACAACACTAGAGCTATTGCCCTTGCCAAGGAGCCCAGGTTTCACAAGAAGACCAGGTATATCAAGCGTCGCTTCAACTCCATCCGTGAAAATGTCCAAGATGGAGACATAGATATTTGTAAAGTGCATATGGATCTGAATGTCGCAGATCTATTGACTAAACCTCTTCCACGAGCAAAACATGATCAACACCAGAACTCTATGGGTATACGATTCATCACAATGAAACTAGATTATTGACTCTAGTGCAAGTGGGAGACTGTTGGAAATATGCCCTAGAGGCAATAATAAAATGGTTATTATTATATTTCCTTGGTCATGATAATTGTCTGTTGTTCATGCTATAATTGTATTAACCAGAAACCGTAATACATGTGTGAATACATAGACCGTAATATGTCCCTAGTAAGCCTCTAGTTGACTAGCTTGTTGATTAACAGATGGTTGTGGTTTCCTGACCATGGCCATTGGATGTCGTTGATAACGGGATCACATCATTAGGAGATGACGTGATGGACAAGACCCAATCCTAAGCATAGCACAAGATCGTGTAGTTCGTTTGCTAAGAGCTTTTCTAATGTCAAGTATCATTTCCTTAGTTCATGAGATTGTGCAACTCCCAGATACCGTAGGAATGCTTTGGGTGTACCAAACGTCACAACGTAACTGGGTGGCTATAAAGGTGCACTACAGGTATCTCCGAAAGTGTCTGTTGGGTTGGCACAAATCGAGACTGGGATTTGTCACTCCGTATGACGGAGAGGTATCTCTGGGCCCACTCGGTAATGCATCATCATAATGAGCTCAATGTGACTAAGGAGTTAGTCACGGGATCATGCATTACGGAACGAGTAAAGAGACTTGCCGGTAACGAGATTGAACGAGGTATTGGGATACCTACGATCGAATCTCGGGCAAGTAACATACCGGTGGACAAAGGGAATTGTATACGGGATTGTTTGAATCCTCGACATCGTGGTTCATCCGATGAGATCATCGTGGAACATGTGGGAGCCAACATGGGTATCCAGATCCCGCTGTTGGTTATTGGCCGAAGAGATGTCTCGATCATGTCTGCATGGTTCCCGAACCCATAGGGTCTACACACTTAAGGTTCGGTGACGCTAGAGTTGTTATGGAAAATAGTATGTGGTTACCGAAGGTTGTTCAGAGTCCCGGATGAGTTCCCGGACGTCACGAGGAGTTCCGGAATGGTCCGGAGGTAAAGATTTATATGGGAAGTCCAGTTTAAGTCACCGGAATAGTTTCATGGGTTATCGGTATTGTACCGGGACCACCGAAAGGTGTCTGAGGGTCCATCGGGTGGGGCCACCTGCCCCGGGGACTTAATGGGCTGAACAAAGGGTGAGAACCAGCCCCTGGTGGGCTGGTGCACCCCCCAAGGGCCCAAGGCGACTAGGGTTGGAAACCCTAGGGGGTGGGGGTGCCTCCCACCAAACTTGGGGGGGGGCAAGCTTCCCCCCTTGGCCGTCGCCCCCCCTTAGATGAGATCTAAGGGGTCGGCCCCCTCTCCCCTTCCCTTATAAATATTGAGGGGGGGGGAGGGCTGCTGGACCCTTCCCCTGGCACAACCCCTCCCTCCTCCAACACCTCCTCCTCCTCCATAGAGCTTGGCGAAGCTCTACAGAAAATCCACAAGCTCCACCACCATGCCGTCGTGCTGCCGGAGCTTTCCCTCAACTTCTCCTCTCCCCTTGCTGGATCAAGAAGGAGGAGAAGTCCCCGAGCTGTACGTGTGTTGAATACGGAGGCGCTGTCCGTTCGGCGCTAGATCGGATCTTCCGCTATTTGAATCGCCACGAGTACGACTCCATCATCCGCGTTCTTGTAACGCTTCCATTTTGCGATCTTCAAGAGGTGTGAAGATGCACTCCCTATCTCTCGTTGCTAGCATCTCCTAGATTGATCTTGGTGACACGTAGGAAAATTTTGAATTATTGCTACGTTCCCCAACAGCCCGGTCCAGCGTGCGCCCTCGCCCACGTTCGCCGGCGTGCAGTACCCTCCGTACACGTACTCACCGTCGGACTACACAGCTTCACCAACGCCGCCTCTCCACCATGGCCTCTACTCGCAAGCCTCCTCCTCGTCGCATCTTGGCGACGTTGACTCGACGGAGGCCGACATGGAAGACATCATCGCAGCTGGCTCGGCTGCCGCCGCCACTTCCCTCGAGTTCACTACCCAAGACGACTCGATTGATCTCGGTGACATGGACGCCGGGCTCGACTACGGCGAGGAAGAGCCAGAGGAGGAGGAGGAGGAGGAGGAGCCGGCGCCGACGGGGAAAGGCAAGAAGAAGAAAGTGTCGGCCAAGACCGACGAGCCACACATCAAGTGGGCGACCAAGGAAGATGAGTGCCTCACTGAAGCATGGAAGGTCGCATGCCTCGACCCGATCACCGGCACAAACCAGAACATCGAGATGTATTGGGACCGCATCAAGGCCGAGTTTGACAAGCGCAAGCTCGTCGACCCCTACTTCAAAGGCGTCCACATGAAGCGTCGGTCGAAGGCGATGGCGAACCATTGGGGGCTCATCCAAACGGCGTGCAACAAATGGCATGGGATCGTCGAGGAGGTCGCGACTCGCCCGGAGAGCGACACCAGCGTCAAGGATCAGGTATAGCACGTTGTCCTCACCCTATTGTTTTCACCATGTGCGCGCCCATGTGCGAGCTAGCGCTGACTGATGTTCTTTCCTTAGCACAGCTGCTACGCATGTTCGCCATGTTCCGTGATGACAACAGCGACCAAGAGTTCAAGTACCTCCACGTCTTCAAGCGGATTGACAAGTGCGAGAAGTGGGCGGCTGTCCGACGCACCCTCGCCAAGGCCAAGGAGACGTACAAGCCGGACGCGCCAACCCGAGGCGCGGCAGATGGGAGCCCGGACGGCAACAAAGGGGCCAAGAAGGCAAAACACGCCGAGTCGGCTGCCGCACGCATGCAAGAGTCCATCGAGCACTGCCTCACCGATGCCAAGACCAGGGCCGACCAGCGAAAAGAGAAAACTGAGGCGAGGTGGGCTGCTTTGATGATGAACATCACCGTCAAACTCGACTTGCTCCTGTCCAATGTCGCCGCGAAGAAGAGGAACAATGACCTGGCTTTCTTGATGGGCGGCGCTGACATGCTCCAGAGCGGCAACGAGAAGCTCAATGCGTGGTTCTTGGCGGAGCGAGGCCTCATCCTGAACCAGATACCGGCGACGCCGCCGTCGCCGCCCAACCCGACTGACGATGTCTCCATGATGCCCAGTGGTACAGAAGCCGCGCCGACCAGTCCAGAAGCTGCGCCGACTCCTTCCAACCCGTGCACGCCACCTACGACGCCGGAGGTCGAGCTCGATATTTGATGCATTCCTTTCACGTCCTTCCTTTTTTTGTGCGCCGAACTACTGCCTATCCTTTCATTTGATCGCCGAACTGTGGCACCGAGTCGCCGAACTATTGCGATGATCGCCGGATTGTGGCTTTTTTTGAGCGGGAACGATCGAGTTTGAATATGGGGCACATGTCTGGCGCCTTGGGGGGGGGCACCTGGGGCGTGGCTGGGGCGAAATGAACCCCAGGGGCCAATCTAGCGCCGGTTCGCCCCTAGGCCGCTCTTTTTCGGTGCCCTGGGGGGGCGAACGGCTAGAGATGCTCTTAGCTAGTCATACTCAGAATAAGAGCATCTACGGCCGTGATAGGCAAATCCAGCCCCTAAAATGCGCATGGACGCGTCCACGGACACTGATCGATCACGCCTTGAATAATACAATCCACGTCCGAATACCTCAAATTAGAAACCTTGAATCCATATTGTTACATGCAATGTAGCGATCTTTAATCGGAGTCGTCCAGTCGCCGTGGCCATGTCCGGCGGCCGGCTGCGCTCCCGAAAGTGTTGGTCCGCTCGCCGGCAAGGTAGGGTAGGGCATGGAAAACGAGCCATCTCACAGACTCAAGGCGTTGCCGTCTTCCATGTCTTACTCTTCCTCGTCGGAGCCTGGAACTCGTTGGGTGCCGGTGGACGTTAGATCGATGATGGATCCGTCCTGGGACGAGCTGGCGACATCTAGCATGATGCGGTTGCGGCGCTCAGACTGGTCCACCATACGGGGCACCGTAGAATGCGATTCCGCCTCGCCGACGTCCACCGCCGCGAGGGTTGCCATCGCCTCCCACGCCCGCTGCCTCGCACGACAGGCACGATGTGCCATGTTTGCGCCGGACGACGCCCATGGTGTGTCCATGGCCTCGGCATGCCAACAGAGTGGTTGCACGTCCGCCACCACGTTCGGACGCCAGATGAACCGCACCGCCTCCGGTGTGGCAGCGATGGCTGCCCTAGCGCTGGATCCATGCGCCATTTGAGCGGACGCAATGGATTCCTGATGGAAGGAGTCAGAGCGCTGCCGTGCACGGGCCTCCTCCCAGGAGCGGCGGAGTGCAAGCCGGACGACCATTTCCTCCTCGGGGCCATGTGAGATGAGCTTGGGGTCGATGGATCTAGAGGTGAAGGACTCGGATCCGCTGCCCGCCATGCCGGACATGGCTGGACGCCGCCAAAGATGATCTTGGATGGTAGAGGGGAGTGGAGTGAAGTGGCTAGGGTTTGGTCCGGCGAGCGATGGGGAGGAATATATGTGGGGTCAGGTGGGACAGTGTGGGCCGGGTCCGCCCCATATTTGGTTGGATATGAGGGGCGTTGGCCAGGCCGGGAGTTTGAGGCCCGTTTGAGGCACCCAACTGGGTTGAAATTTGTGACCGGTCAGTGAGCGGGTGGCCCGCCCAGGCGTTTGAGGAGGGTTTGGGGTGCCCGACTGTAAATGCTCTAAGGGAATCTCTAACGGCAACCGGCAAATTTCCTCCCACATCCCTCTGCGGACAAGGCGACCAGTCCGTGGACATGGATGCATGAGGCTGCCATCCAACCGTGTCATGTATATGTTTGCCAGTAAATTCAAATTCAAATGTACATTGATCCACACAACGCATCGGATCACACCCGCGCTAGATTGCATCCCCGATCACAACCAAAAAGAGGAAAATATGCTTAGTTTTAACATGCCTGAATCCAAAAGAACACCAGTCTGGTAGCCCGTGCATTTTTGCCCTGCCGGACCAGCAATCCCAACAAGCTGCTCCCCGGTCAAGGAGGTGCCGTCGCTGCCGCGTAGGCAGCCTCCGTGTCCGCGTCCACCTTCGTCGCGTCCTCATCGTCCGCCGCCGCCAACTCATCTTTTTGCCACTGCAACATCTGGTAGCGGACGGATTGCACGATCATTCTAGCATTGGCATCTAAAGAGTCGACATCAAGGTCAACATCTTGGCGTCCTCCACATTGGCGGCGATCTTCACCCTCTTTTCCTCGAGCGCGACCTTCCTTTCTTCGGTCATGGTCCTCCTCTCTTCAAGTTTGATCTTCTTCTCTGTCGCCTCCATCAACTATTTGAACCTCTCCACCTTCCTCCCCTCCTTGATGTCCGAGCGCCTCACGCATGCCTCCTCCTTCTTCGCCAAGATGTCCTCGAACCTCTCGGTCGGCTTGGCCGCCGCACCTTATCGCTTCGCCCTCTCCTCCTCCCTCTTCTTGCCCTGTAAATTTCTTCTAACCTTCTCGGCGGTTCTTGGGCTGGATTGGTAGGGTCAAAGGTTTCTTCTCGTTGGCTTGGGCGGCGGTCTTGGCAAGGAAAAGGCTCCACTTCGGTTGCCCATTCAACTTCAACAACAATGCATGACGGTGAAGGACTTCTTCTTCAACTTATACACCACACAAGCACGAGTAGGCTACAAAGTGAAACAATGCATATCCTTCTAGTGAGCAACAATACAATAAATGTCCGGCTAGTGATCAACAAAAATAAAGCATATCCGGCCAGTGATCAAGTTACTTACTCGGTGATTTGTGCACTACTAGGCCACCGTGCGATGAGATGTTTCAAGTGCCCACAATACTTGGACACGGCCTCTTGGATGGTGTACGATCAATGGTTGAGGGACTTCCACTCACGGTTGCGGATGACCGCATAGGAGTAGGGCGCGAAATGTTTGTGTTCATGGAACCATATGTAAATGTTCCTCCAAAAGGTCGTGCCCTCTTACTTCGTGCCATGGAGAGGATCAAGGCTAGCGGCCAACCATGCATCGCACAACAGTCTTCGGACCGCCGACTATATCATCTGGATCATTGTCGCCGCCTTCCTCCCCCCTCCGGATGCTGCTCTCCGACGGCCCAATGTTTTTGTTGTTGTGTGCCATCGCCGGTCTGGGTGTAGGACAACTATGTGCCCGTCTGGGTGCAGGAGTGCTGCTACTGGTAGTTGCTGGACTGAGTGGGATCCAAGTCTTCCACCTGCCCGCCCTCATAGCCCCCTCCTCCCTCGCCTCCGTTGTGGATGATGTCGAGAATCTCCCTGTCTGCGTCGTACGCGGCTCCCCCGCTCTAGGCATTGTAGCGAACAATGGCGGGCACCCATTTTCTCCCCGGTGGCTAGCCGCGCCCGGACAAGCTGCGACGAAGAATACTCAGAGAAGAGCGGCGTCGCGTTAACGTCTATGATGTAAGGCATCATATTGGTGGGGGTTCCGAGCTGTTTGGCAGTGTAGTAGTACAGAGGCTTGTAATGATTCGGCCACGACGCTGTACTCTCGGTGTGCCCGTCTACTTGCGTCTTCCACGGCTGCTCCGACCGCCACGACTCTCCACGCTCATCTCCACCACCAGGCTCATCGGCGGCCAACAGCTTCTTAAGTTTATCCTCCTTTGGGGCCTTCGCTTTGACGCGGTGATTTTGCCGCGTCTCTGAGCTTATCTTCCGGGCGAGCGTGATGCTAGGAGCCTCCGACACCTTTGCCGGCTCCAACTTTGACATGTTCTCCGACGGTTCCATGCGTCAGTAGTGGAAGGATGCAGAGGGTGAGAGAAAAGAGTAGGGATAGGCGGAGAGCGGCGGGGAATGGAAGAAGAGAGTGGGGGATGAAGGCCTTAGGCCCGTACCAACCTGAGAAAAAAGCTTATTCATGTAGTCCCATAAGAGATGATAAAGCACTCACTGGAATCACACAATAGTATATATTTTTGTGCACTTCAAATGTATGGTTGAAATCACTCTTGTTTACCAGTGCTGAGATTATATCGAAAGATTATCAAGAACTTCCAGCAGAGTTAAAGCACTGGCTGGGATATAGTTCTTTGTATTGTCTTGTGTAGTTCCACTAAAATGTATGATTGGCACAACATGATCCCTGTTTGCACAAGTAGGAACAAGGTGAAACCTTCATTAGCTTAGTGAGAAAGGATAGGAAGACATTAGCATATTACACAAACGGTAGCATCAAATTCATGATGGACAATATGCAAAACATTGCCTCATTGAACCAATGGCAATAAATTGACATGCAAAACAATATCACTATTATGTCATGACACTAATAATATTCCCTCCCTGCTCCACCACATGATTCACCTCCATAGACAAACATACACACGTACATGATTCAACATAGGGTCCTACTAAAGATTTGTTTAACTCCAACAGGAAAATTAGGCAGTAATAAATTAGTGGTACTTAAGTACTCCTAATTAATTAAGTGAGGCAGCAGAAGTGGAAGGGCTCCCTGGAGGATCGTATCACATGTAAGGTAGTCATTGTCGGAGCCCTTGAATGGCCTCGACTGAGGCCTCTGGCTTCAGCAAGATCGCCTTGGCACTGTTTCTTCTTCCTCTTCATGCTCTGTTTCTCTTTCTTCTTCTTCCTCTTCATGCTCTGTTTCTCTTTCTCCTCACCAGTTGGTGAAACCAAGTACATGATTGGCCTTCTAATTCAGAATTGGTTTTGTCAGTGAGGGAGTACAAGTGTACTAGTAAAAAACAACATTATTTTCTCATGGCAGTCGGAAAATAGAGATGAACACATGCATTAAATATCATTGTTACCTAAAGGAAGGTTATGGCGCCAATATGGATGATGAGTGTCGGTGTCAAAACCGGCGGATCTCGTGTAGGGGGTCCCGAACTGTGCGTCTAGGCGGATGGTAACAGGAGACAAGGGACACAGTGTTTTTACCCAGGTTCGGGCCCTCTCGATGGAGGTAAAACCCTACTCCTGCTTGATTAATATTGATGATATGGGTAGTACAAGAGTTGATCTACCACGAGATCAGAGAGGCTAAACCCTCGAAGCTAGCCTATGGTATGATTGTTGTTCGTCCTACGGACTAAAACTCTCCCGTTTATATAGACACCGGAGAGGGCTAGGGTTACACAAAGTCGGTTACAATGGGAGGAGATCTTCATATCAAATCGCCAAGCTTGCCTTCCACGCCAAGGAAAGTCCTATCCGGACATGGGAAGAAGTCTTCAATCTTGTATCTTCATAGTCCGGGAGTCCGGCCAAAGGTCATAGTCCGGCCATTCGAACACCCCCTAATCCGGGACTCCCTCAGTAGCCCCTGAACCAGGCTTTCAATGACGACGAGTCCGGCGCACAAATCGTCTTCGACATTGCAAGGCGGGTTCCTCCTCCAAATTCTCCATAGAAGACGTTGAACACAAGGATAGTGTCCGGCTCTGCAAAATAAGTTCCACATGCCACCGTAGAGAGAATAATATCTGCACAAATCTAATCTGCTGACGTACTCCACAGTGTGACATCACGCCACGGCCAGGCCTTTATTCGAATCGTTTTACTGTTCCACCTCAGCGCGTTTAGCGAGGCAGTTTCCTTGGCACGTCTTGTCAAAGCAGAGATTGTGTCCCCTTATTCTGGGATTCTCATCAATACGGGCGTGGGTAACCCAACCGCGGCATTAACCGCGACGCTTGGGAGATAAGCGAGTTTTATTAGGCTGGTGGGGGCTCGCAGTCTCGACCGCCCATATAAGGGGATAAGGATCCACCCTTTCCATTCACGCCTTCTTCCTCCCTTGCTTGTCCATCCGCGCACTCGAACTCTAGTGCCCAAGTCCGCACTTCCCACCTCGACCCTTCTCCAATCATGTCCGGAGCGGGAGGTAGATGGATGGCCTCCTCCGTCACGGAGGGGCAAATCAAAAAGTTGAGGAAGGCCGGATACTTGTCCGACGACATCGCGCACCGGCTTCCCGAGGAGGGGCAACTCGTCCCCATCCCTAGGCCCCATGAGAGGGTCGTGTTTCTTCCCCATTTCCTCCGCGGACTGGGCTTTCCCCTTCACCCGTTCGTCCGGGGGCTCATGTTCTACTATGGCCTGGACTTCCACGATCTGGCCCCGAACTTCATCCTCAACATTTCGGCGTTCATCATCGTATGCGAGGCCTTCCTCCGCATCCAGCCTCCCTTTGGCCTATGGCTGAAGATCTTCAGCGTCAAGCCAAAGGTCGTGGGAGGATGTCAAGCGGAGTGCGGAGGCGCCATGGTGGGCAAAATAGCCAACGTCACATGGCTCGAGGGCGCCTTCGTAGAGACCATCAAAGGATGGCAATCGGGGTGGTTCTACATCACCGAGTCGCGTGACCCTGAATGGGCAGCGGTCCCCGAATTTCGATCCGGCATCCCCACCCGGCTCACATCTTGGAAGGAGACGGGCCTGTCATGGGGTAGTCCGGGAGAGGTGACCGGACTCCAAACCTGCGTCCGAGACCTGGTGAACAAGAAGGTTAAGCTTGCCAACATAGTCCAGGTCATGCTCTTCCGCCGGATTCTTCCGTGTCAACGACGGGCCTTCACCTTGTGGGAGTTCGACCCGGCCCAACACCAGACTCTGTCCCGGCTTTTTGACACAAAGCACGAGGACGCCTGGAAGGTTCTATTCAAGAGCTCCGAGGCCTCCCCACCCGTCACCGAGGATCGCGGATTCTGCGCCAAGCGCCAAGCCACTGAAGTAAGCTCGTCCTTAGTCTTTCTCGGGACACTTGATTTTCATGGTTTGATTTCATGCGGGATCTAAACTCCTGCTCCTTTGACAGGACTAGAAGAGGACATTCGGGCAGTTTGACTGTCCGACCCCTTTGCCCGAAGGCCCAGCAGACGCGCGCTTGACGAAGCTGCTGGTTCCGGCACCTCACGTGGTGCCGGAGAAGAAGGCCAAGAAGAAGGCCACGGGGACCCGAAAGAGTTCCCGGCGCATGGTGGTGTCGGATTCATCGCCCGACAACCCCGAAGCACCCTCCACCTCTGAGGACGAGGAGGAGGAGGAGTAAGAAGAAGCCTCTCCCCCTCCAGCAAGGGGAGGAAAGAAAAGGAAGGCCGCCCCAACTGGGGGGCCGGAGGGTCCAAGAAGGGGAGGACCCTTTTGCCGGACTACGCCTCCGATGCCGAAGACGGCGGGGAGGAATGGCCATCCAGGGTCAAGCCCCTGGCAAAATCGTAAGTATCCGAATACCAGAATAACTTATGGCGCTCCTCTGATGTATGGCACCTTCTGACGCTGAATTCAATTATGCAGTCCGCCCCGGGCTCAGCTCGGTGATTCGTCGAGCGGCTCCCTGGACTCGTCGGATGTGAACAACGCTTCACTTCCGACGACCTCCTCCCCTCTCCCGACAGACGATGCTGAGGTGGAGTCCCAAAAGGGGCTAAACCAGGAGGAGGTGGTTCTGGAGGCGCCACAAGGCGACCTCCCGGACTCCAGGCCCAAAGGGGGTAAAACCCCAGAGGGATCTAAGTCCGGCCCTGGGCCGGACACCGCTCCGGAACCAACATCGGTTCCAGAGACCGGTAGGCGGCGCCTTCGCAAGAAAGGCATGTCTTCGACGCCGGCGACCTCCGTCCAACCGGAGACGCCGGACAACTTGCTGGAGGCGCTTAACGGCGCCTCCATCGACGAGGAGCACCGCACTGTTATGAGTGCGGTGATTCAGAAGGTTCAGTCCGCCAAGAGCGGAATGACAGAAGCTTGTACCAGCCTGCTAACAGGCTTCGAGGTATGTAAAACATATAAAAATGTTACCGCATAGACAGTAGCCCCCGATGCTCAGTTCGGCGTTTGAAAAGAAAAGCCGAGCTGAGGATCTAAAAAGATATACGCAGGAGTCTAACATAAATGTGTCAATATGGGAATGCAGGCTGCGCTGCTGACCTCTGCCGCACTGACTGCGGAGGTCGATACATTGAAGAAAAGCCTCGAGGGGTCCGAGAACAAGCTCGGCCGTGCCAAGAAGCAGCTCGAGGACAAGGAGGGTACATAATACCTTATGTAAATGTATATAGAAATACCTGGTTGCAAATAATGACAGGACCAATGTGAATGTTGCAGGGACCACGACAGAGGTGGCGACCCTGAAGGAGGCGGCGTACAAGGCCGAAAACAGTGCGGCCTTGGAGCGCACCGAGCGAGAGAAACAGGAGGCGCGGGTGGCGGAGGTACGACTAGAGCTCCAGGCTCTCGTGGAGAAACACGAGAGTTTGGAGCGTGACTCGAAGACTCGAGAGTCCGAGCTTGCCTTGGCTCTTGAGAGTGCCAAAACCGCTAAGGCCGAAGCCCAGAAGGCCCTCCAGGAGATCGAGGCCATAAAGAAGATAGCGGCGGGTAAGGCATTCTTTATGCAAAGCAAGCATATAAAAGTGAATTATCTGTTACTTACCCGAATCCGGAGCTCTCCAGGAGCGTTCGCCGATCTGCCCCGTAGTGTGTCTGATGCTGCCGCGTTCTACCGCGCCGAGGAGGGGAGCTCGACAGAAAAGGTGTTCTGGTCTCAATATGCTGAGGCCGGACATCCGGTGCCCCTGAGCGACCAGCTGAAGCAGCTGGTCGAGCTCCACAAGGTGGCCGAACAGGCCATGAAGGGCCTCATAGTTCGGCTGTGGCCAGGAGAAGCCATGCCTGGGAGCTACTTCGGTCTGGTGCGATGGCCGGTGGACGCTTGTCCCTGGATTGAAGTCATCAAGCGCTCCGTCTGTATTGAAGGTGCCCGTCGGGCCCTTGCCCGTGCTAAAGTGCACTGGGGGAAGATGGACGCTGAGAAGCTTGTGACGGACCCGCCACCGCTGGGCAAGGAGTATCGCACACCCGAGATGTATTATGAGGGCGTCTTGAAGGGTGCCCGCATTATAGCGGGTGAATGCTCCAAAGATGTAATTTTTGAGTAGACTCGCATCTGTTATCCTGTGCGCTGAAAACTTTGTTCATATGCGCTAAGCAACGCTTGTTAATTTAAAATATTACCTTCTGCGCGGCCGTTTATTAAATCTGAGAGATGCAAGTCGTCGGCTTCTGCCCCCATGCCACGAGTGATGGGGTGTTCGGGATAAACCTGAGCGCTCTTGTTCCCATTCTTGGGTCCATCCAGGGAGGCGCTCAGCACAACGAACAAGGCCATCGGGCTTATAGTGCTTTATCACTCTCACTTAGCCATAGAATTCTATAATTTTAAATTTCGGCGAAGCCCCTAGTATTCGGAAGACCGAGTTCGGGGTGCTATCCACGGCTGGGCCGGATAAATCCGGCTCCTTGCTCGAAGCGGCATAAGTCTTTAAGGACTCAAAAAACCTCGCGAACAGCGACCGGTCTCTCGCATTATCATGACGGTCAGTTTTAGCTTTCTCTAATGAGGTGTTAACCCAGCTCAACCGGGGCATAATCGCAGTAGTTCTCCCAGCGCTACCTTAGCCAACATTGCGGAACATAAGGTACCAAAACATGGGAGCCGGGCAAACCAACTATTGACCCAAGACATGATTCGGAGCCGATGCATATAGTGCTATAAGTTCGGGGTGCCGCACTCATGAGAGTGTTCGGTCTTCTCACACCGTATTATGGGGTGCTAAAGCCCCTGGTGTATTGGCTGTACCAGAGTGTACAGTTGCAAAATGTCATGACTGAACATATTTGTATAAAAATAGATTAATACAATAATAGATAAGAGCTATATATTGTTTATTAAAGGGGGCTGCTATGAAAGCAGAACGATACAAGTAGTGCGGTAAGCAAGGGGTGGGATTATTTGACATATCCCCCTCCAGGGGCAAGCTGTCAGACCTTTAAGTAAAACGGGTATTTAGCTCGTTATAGAGACCACCTGGACATTTGACGTGGCTTGTGCTCTCCCTGGCTGTTGCATCGTGTGTTCGGCGAGTATATTGCCGGACAGGCCTTCCTGAAATAAATAAAAAAAAGAAACGACAGAATAGGGAGCCCCTAGTGCGGTTAAGCCGCATTCTGGGAGTGCCGTAGTTATGCCCCTCCCCTTATGTCCATGGTATTTCCAAAGCGTAGTTATGTACGCGTGGTACCGCTATCTCCATCTGGCGAGGGCTGGGGTTGGGGCTGCACTTCTATGCTTGCTCGGAGCATGCCAGCCGGCTTTGTTGTAGGTTACTTCGGGCGCGCTTGACGTTGTCCAGACGCTTAACAACCGGACTGGGGAATTGCCTTGAAAGGCTACTTTGAACTTCCGCCGCCAGGGCCGCTGTGTGCTCCTCCGTTCGGAGGGAGCGTTCGGTGTTTCCATTTACCGTAATGACTCCGCGAGGGCCTGGCATCTTGAGCTTGAGATATGCGTAGTGCGGCACCGCATTGAATTTTGCGAATGCGGTTCGTCCGAGCAGGGCATGATAGCCACTACGGAATGGGACTATGTCGAAGATTAACTCTTCGCTTCAGAAATTATCCGGGGATCCGAAGACCACTTCGAGTGTAACCGAGCCTGTACAGCTGGCTTCTACACATGGTATGACTCCTTTAAAGGTTGTCTTTGTGGGTTTAATCCTTGAGGGATCTATGCCCATTTTCCGCACTGTATCCTGATACAACAGGTTCAAGCTGCTGCCACCGTCCATGAGGACTCTAGTGAGGTGAAATCCATCAATGATTGGGTCTAGGACCAATGCGGCGAATCCGCCGTGGCAGATGCTAGTGGGGTGGTCCCTTCGATCAAAAGTGATCGGGCAGGAGGACCATGGGTTGAACTTCGGAGCGACCGGCTCCAACGCATAGACGTCCTTGAGAGCATGCTTCTGCTCCCTTTTGGGGATATGGGTTGCGTATATCATGTTCACCGTCCGCACTTGCGGGGGGAAACCCTTCTGTCCTCTGTTGTTCGGCGGCCGGGGCCCCTCCTCGTCATCGCTATGCAGCCCCTTGTCTCTGATTTCAGCACTTAACTTGCCTGCCTGCTTGAACACCCAACAATCCCTGTTGGTGTGGTTGGCTGGTTGTTCGGGGGTGCCGTGTATCTGGCACGAGCGATCGAGTATCCGGTCTAAACTGGATGGGCCCGGAGGGTTTCTTTTGAATGGCTTCTTCCGCTGACCGGGTTTAGAGCCTCTGAATCTGGCATTAACTACCGTATCCTCAGTGTTGTCGCTGTTAATGCGGTGCTTGTGTTTGTTGCGACGTGACCTGCCGTTGTTGTCCTTGGTATCTGAATTGCCAGGGCTCTTGGTTATGTTATTGCTACGAGCTAGCCAGCTGTCTTCTCCCGCACAAAAGCGGGTCATGAGTGTCGTGAGGGCTTCCATAGATTTTGGCTTTTCCTGTCCTAGGTGCCGGGCGAGCCATTCATCTCGGATGTTGTGCCTGAAGGCTGCAAGGGCCTCGGCGTCCGGACAGTCGACTATTTGATTCTTCTTGGTTAGGAACCATGTACAGAATTGTCTGGCCAATTCCTCTGGCTGCTGGATTATGTGGCTGAGGTCATCGGCGTCTGGTGGTCGCACATAAGTGCCCTGGAAGTTGTCCAGGAACGCGGATTCCAGGTCCTCCCAGCAACTAATTGACTCTGTTGGCAGGCTGTTAAGCCAATGCCGAGCTGGTCCTTTGAGCTTGAGCGGGAGGTATTTGATGGCGTGTAGATCATCACCACTGGCCATGTGAATATGAAGGAGATAATCCTCGATCCATACCGCGGGATCTATTGTGCCATCATACGATTCAATGTTTACGGGTTTAAAACCCTCGGGGATTTGATGATCCATTACTTCGTCTGTGAAGCATAGTGGGTGTGCGGCGCCCCTATACTGGGCTATATCGCGCCGCAGCTCGGATGAGCTTTGTCTTCTGTGTTCGGCCTGGCCGTATTTATCATATCCGGCGTGACGGTTATCGTCACGTGACGTGGGGCGCCCACGCGATCCGTAGATCGATCTTGTTTGCCTTGCCTTATTCTCCAATATGTCTCACAGGTCTGTTGCGTCTCCCCGCACTCTGGTATTTTTTGAGCGGTGCCGGGGTGCGGCTTGGGTCGAGGGCCGGAAGGCCTCTCTGTCGCAGCCACGGGGTGGCCGATCGGGCGCTGGTGATGTAGGTTTAGTTGCTTCCTTCTCAAGTTGGGGTAGCAGCCTACGCTTTGGGTAGCTCTTGGAGGGGCGTTCGAGTTTATACTCTTCGGCCGCCAGGACTTTGGTCCATCTATCGGCTAGCAAGTCTTGGTCAGCTCTAAGCTACTGCTGTTTTTTCTTGAGGCTGCTTGCCGTGGCCATAAGCCTGCGTTTGAAACGCTCTTGTTCGACGGGATCCTCTGGCACGACGAATTCGTCGTCGTCGAGGCTTCCCTCGTCTTCGGAGGGAGGCATATAATTGTCGTCCTCGACCTCCCTGCCCGCAACTCTCTCATGAGGGCTGGCTCCTTCGTTCTCCTGCGCTGAACCCTGCTGGAGGGGGTTGTCTTCGGCACTGTCCGACGTGTTGTTATCTCCGGTGCCGGACTCGCCTTTTTTGCTTTGGCGGGATTTAGAGCGGCGCCGCTGACGTTGGCGCTTGGGTTGCTTCCTGGAGGGGTCGTCCTCCGTTTTTTCATCGCCATCCCCCGCTTTGGGGGTGTCCACCATGTATATGTCATATGACGAGGTGGCTTTCCAGTGCCATATAGGCGCTGATTCTTGGTCGTCTCCTTCATCGGCGTCCATACCGTCGATGTCTTCGGAGTCGAAGTCAAGCATGTCGGTTAAATCGTCGACAGTGGCCACAAAGTGGGTGGTGGGTGGGCTTCGAATTTCTTCGTCGTCCGCATCCCAACCATACTAACCATAGTCTGGCCAGGGCTCTCCTGACAAAGAGAGAGACTTTAGTCAATTCAGGATATCGCCAAAGGGCGAGTGCTGAAAGACGTCCGTGGCGGTGAACTCCATGATCGGAGCCCAATCGGGTTCGATTGGAAGAGGTGCGGAGGATTCGGAGTTCGGAACGGGGTCCGGCAGCCTGGAGTCATAGGCCTCGCAAAGGACTAGGCTGGTGTTCGGCTCTATCACCATAGAGATTGCGGCTCCTGGGGCGGAGTCCAACCGTCCGTCCCCAATTGGCGCAGTCGGCTCCGAGCTAATGGTCGGAGCGGGCGCTCGAGCGACGCTCTGGGCGTTGTCCGGCGGCAGAGCTAAATCATGCCCCTCGTGACAGTGCGGCATGCCCGGCCGTGGCTCGAATCTGTCGAAGATCAAGTCCCCGCGGATGTCGGCCGTGTAGTTCAAACTTCCAAACCTGACCTGGTGGCCAGGGGCGTAGCTTTCGATCTACTCCAGATGGCCAAGTGAGTTGGCCCGCAGTGCGAAGCCGCCGAATACGAAGATCTGTCCGGGGAGAAAAGTCTCACCCTGGACCGCGTCGTGGTTGATGATCGAAGAAGCCATCAGGCCTAAAGGTGACGACACAGAGGAACTCTCAATGAAAGCACCAATGTCGGTGTCAAAACCGGCGGATCTCGGGTAGGGGGTCCCAAACTGTGCGTCTAGGCGGATGGTAACAGGAGACAAGGGACACGGTGTTTTTACCCAGGTTCGGGCCCTCTCGATGGAGGTAAAACCCTACTCCTGCTTGATTAATATTGATGATATGGGTAGTACAAGAGTTGATCTACCATGAGATCAGAGAGACTAAACCCTAGAAGCTAGCCTATGGTATGATTGTTGTTCGTCCTACGGACTAAAGCTCTCCGGTTTATATAGACACCGGAGAGGGCTAGGGTTACACAGAGTCGGTTACAATGGGAGTAGATCTTCATATCAAATCGCCAAGCTTTCCTTCCACGCCAAGGAAAGTCCTATCCGAACACGGGACGATGTCTTCAATCTTGTATCTTCATAGTCCGGGAGTCCGGCCAAAGGTCATAGTCCGGCCATCCGGACACCCCCTAATCCGGGACTCCCTCAATGAGGTTTGGAACACAGATCTCCCTTTGTGCAGTTCCACCAAAATGAACCAACTGTTCCATTCTGACATTCCAGTTAAACAACACAAAAGTCACTTCTTTTAAGAAGAGTTTTGTGCAGTGCACCAAAAGGTCACAACAACAACCAGGTGAATTGGATATCCCTGTTTGCACAAAAAGGCACAGAGAAAACAGTCAGAGTCTCAAAGAATTACAGGCAAAAAAGATTGGCTAAACTTGTCATGGCTTATAACAGTGGCATGGCTTCATTTTTACCAGGGACATTAGATTAAAGAACAGCTAAGGTTGCGTTCAGTTCACAGGTTTGGTGCAGGATTTTCGTAGGAACACAATTCCTACGGTATTATTTCCCTTCCAACCGTTCGGAACATGGGAAAGGTGAATAGTGTTTCATAGGAAAGCTGGTCTGGTAGTACTGATTCCATAGGATTATAAACATCCACGCGCTGCTCATTTTTTGGGCGGAAGCCCGAGGCAGGTGCTCGCTGCCATGCGTTAGACAGGTTGCTGTGCTGTGTTTGCCGGAATAAAAAAATCAACCTATGTGTGGTACGTGAGGTGAGGACAAGAGTAGTCACTGTGCAGCTGAATAAACAAATAGCATCTCATACTGCCAAGCATGCTACTATAAAAAAACAATTTGTACATTTCGTAGTCCATCCGAACACATTCTCTTGAGAGTTTCCTCCGGTTCGCTGTTCCATAGTTTTATACCTACATTCCTTTCCTATTCCTCTATTTTCATGAAGACCTATGTTTTATGCCCCTTTATTCCGAACGGAGCCTAAATATTTGGTATAAGGGCATGGGACAGTGGGTGCACCAGCAGTCCAGCACCATGTATGTAAACAGGGGCATAAAGTGGTGATTCATAGTTTGTTGCCCCGAGAAACAAACATCCAAGAAACATATCTGGGTTGGTCCCATTTTTGTTCACTCTAGCCACCTACTCCTATGTGTGGATAGCAAATCTAGTCCTGGTCATACCACTGTGTACAACGTTACCCCTATATTTCCCTTTTCGACCAAGAGACCAGTTGGATGACCAGTCTGTACTACTTGCACCCCATTTCCTTCCTGTTTGTACCAAGTCCGATGTACATACTAAATTCCCCCACCCCCACTTTATTTCTTGTTTGAACCAAGTACTCCCTCCGTCCGGAATTACTTGTCATCAAAATGGATGTGTCTAGAACTAAAATACATCTAGATACATCCATTTCAATGACAAGTATTTTCGTACGAAGGGAGTACAAGATTCGACTCCATGAAGTTGCTTTACCTCTAACAATAGAAAAAAAGGTGACGTTGGACCATCCGATCGAGAGGGGCTGAGAGGTACAAAATGATGCACATGCAACGATGTAGCGAGCTGGGGAAGTAGAGCTAAGGCGGTTTCGAACGAAGATATACCTGAAGGTCGTCGGGATGTGGATAGGTGGGCGGCGGGAGGCCGGATCTGCCCACAGGCAACGATGAAGGGATCGGAGGACCTCCCGCGCCGGCGCTCGGCCAGAGATAACGGTGCGGCCGGCAGTGGGTCTCCTCCCTCGCTGTCGACGACGGCCTAAACGCTGCCCCTCCTCCCCTTCCACTACAAAAAATACACTTTCATGATGATACGTGTGTGTCATAGTAGGTCGCGTTTTTTGTCATGCATGTACATCCATGACGATTTTATGACAGAATCAAGATAGTCATACCTGTGCTATCGTAGAAGTGTTCCATGACATTACCAAAATTATCATCACGGAAGTGTCCACTTCCATGAAAATAAATCGCGCGTCACAAAAGTGCTTTCGTCAAGGGTGACCGACACGTGGCATCCACCATAACGGAACGCCGTTAAGCTATCGGGTCCGGTTTTGGATCCGATAACCCGTTAACAGCCCGGACCAATGGAGATTTTCCACGTGTAAAATCATCATTGGCCGCAGGAAACACATGTTGCCTCACCATTGAGACAGATGTCATCCACTCATTGGATAGGAGGCACCTATGATAGGTCGACACGTGGCACGGCCCAACAGTGGCCCATTCCAGTGAAAAAGGCCGGCCCAGTAAAAATTAGCAGGCCGGCCCATATAAGGCCTACTTGTGTCAGGTCCATTTAAGCCCATGGCCCATACGAGATGTGCCAATTCGGCCCGTCAACGGCCCGTTAAAGATTTGACACCAGCCCATCGTCAGTTCGAGCCCGTTAACAGCCCGCTATATATTTGGGCTCAATATCGGCCCGATGAGATTTCAGCCTGTTAACGACCCATTTAATGGATGGTCCAATTTTCAGGATGTACATCTTTCGACCTTTTAGCGACCCATTTAAATGTTGGGCTAATTTCTGGCCCGGTCTGTCTTTCAGCCTGTTGACGACCCATAAATCTGATGGGCCATTTGTTGTCGGACCTGAGTTTCGGCCTTTTAGCGGCCCATTTAAGTGTTGGGCTAATTTCTGGTCTGATGTCACTTTCAGCCTATTAACGGCCCATAAATCAGTTGGGCCATTTGTAGTCGGACCTGAGTTTTGGCCTTTTAGCGACCCATTTAAATGTTGGGCCAATTCCCGGCCCTGTGTGCCTTTCGGCCTATTAACGGACCAAAAATGACTTGGGCCATTTGTAGTCGGACCTTAGTTTTGGCCTTTTAACGACCCATGCCCTTCATGGTCCAATACCAGCCCGGTTTCTCTTTCCGCCTGCTAAAGGCCCACAACACAGTTGGGCCATTTACAATACGACCTGACTTTCGACCTCTTAGCGGCCCATGGTCTTCATGGTCCAGTACAAGCCCGCTTTCCTACAGTATAGTTGGACCATATGTAGCCCAAACTTAGTAACGGCATGTTAACGACCCGTGAAATAAATTGGGGCCACTTGTTGCCCGCTTCGATGTCGGCCTGTTAATGACCCGAGAGGTAAGAGGGCCGACCATTAACTTTTGGCCTAGTAACGGCCCATTAACTTAATGGGCCCACTAAAGTTCGTACATGTCTTTAGGCCAAATTAGATAATTTGAGCCCATTATGACGAGCAATTATGCACAGGACCAAAAACGATCAAGCAAAGGTACGGCATACAGGGAATAATGTTGCACATCCAGCATATATTACAGGAAATTACATCCACTGGGCAATCAAAGATTGATGCCACTGCAAATAAATGAGCAGAACCTAACCATCTACAACGTCACAATCTTCAATCTCAGCACAGATGACACCCATAAGCATGTGAGCAAGTTCTTGCTGCTTTGCTACACTGTCTCTGAAAAGATTGATCAGTTGTTGTGTCGCACGACTCCGCACCTCTGATTCATCCACCATTTCCATCATTGCTTCAGCCATTAATTGGTTCACAAACATACATTTATTCCATTGCATTCGAGACAGAGGATACTGAACAGATTCAGATGGCGATTTTGGCAGGCTTGTATTATTGATAGTGGAGAGTGTCTCGACCACTGCATCATAACATAAATTAGGACGGGAACCAAATAGATTAATCATGAGTTATTGCCATATTACCTGGCCTAGATTTACTGGAAAGAAACAATGGGGTTGCCTTGCTGTTTTTAGAGTTTGTCTTCTTATCTTCAGCAGCCTGCACAAAATTAACACACTAGCATTGCTATCATTGGCCAAGTCAGATAATAGGAAAGCAACATTGACACAACGAACATTTGGGCAACTAGCCTACACCAAATTAACACAATATGGCACAGCTATCATCGGCCAGGTAAGGTAGTACGAACGCAACATTGACACAATGAATGAATGGGCAACCAGAGAAGCACTACAATTCAGTAATGTGCGTGATATGAGATAGTACATTCATGCAGCTCAGTATGCAAAACTACCAGGCAGTTTTCCTTACAAAAATCAACATTGGCGCCTTTAACATTTTGCTAGAACTAATTTTAGATCAGATAAAGGTTAGATTCATGCCGATTAACAAAATACATGTTGATGTAAAAATATAGTTGTAACGCCCACGATGCGGCTATATCTCTCACGTGTCGAGGCACGACTTAGAGGCATAACCACATTGTAGGTTTTGTCGCAAGAAGGGTCATCTTCACACAATCCCATGTAATTAACAAGAATGGGATAAAGAGAGTTGGCTTACAATCGCCACTTCACACAATACATAAATAGATTCATACATCATCCAAAATACACTCATAGACCGACTACGGTCAAATCCAAATGAAAAGAAGATAACCCCAAATGCTAGATCCCCGATCGTCCCAACTGGGCTCCACTACTGATCATCAGGAAACGAAACATAGTAACGACCCAGGTCCTCGTCAAACTCCCACTTGAGCTTGATTGCACCACTTGCACTGGTATCCTCGGCACCTGCATCTGTTTTGGTAGAATCTGTGAGTCACGGGGACTCAGCAATCTCACACCCGCGAGATCAAGACTATTTAAGCTCATGGGTAGGAAAGGGGTAAGGTGGTGGAGCTGCAGCAAGCACTAAGCATATATGGTGGCTAACATACGCAAGTGAGAGCGAGAAGAGAAGCAACGCATCGGTCGAGAAGCTAGAAATGATCAATAAGTGATCCTGAAACTACTTACGTTCATACATAACCCAAACCGTGTTCACTTCCCGGACTCCGCCGAGAAGTGACCATCACGGCTACACACGCGGTTGATGCATTTTAATGAAGTCAAGTGTCAAGTTTCTCTACAACCGGACGTTAACAAATTCCCGTCTGCCACATAACCGCGGGCACGGCTTTCGAAAGATAATACCCTGCAGGGGTGTCCCAACTTAGCCCATCACAAGCCCTCATGGTCAACGAAGGATATTCCTTCTCCCAGGAAGACCCAATCAGTCTCGGAATCCCGGTTTACAAGACATTTCGACAATGGTAAAACAAGACCAGCAAGACCACCCGCTGTGCCGACAAATCCCGATAGGAGCTGCACATATCTCGTTCTCAGGGCACACCGGATAAGCTAAGCGTACAAGTACCAACATAACCCAAGTTGCCAAGGGACGGTCCCGCACGGTGCTCTAGTTTGGACCAACACTCGGAGGAGCACTGGCCCCGGGGGGGGGGGGTAAATAAAGATGACCCTCGGGCTCGCGAAAACCCAAGGGAAAAAGGCTTAGGTGGCAAATGGTAAAACCAAGGTTGGGCCTTGCTGGAGGAGTTTTATTCAAAGCGAACTGTCAAGGGGGTCCCATAAATCACCCAACTGCTCAAGGAACGCAAAATCAAGGAACATAACACCGGTATGACGGAAACTAGGGTGGCAAGAGAACACCAGGCATAAGGCCGAGCCTTCCACCCTTTACCAAGTATATAGGTGCATTAATTAAACAAGAGATATTGTGATATCCCAAAATATCCATGTTCCAACGAGGAACAAACTTCATCTTCACCTGCAACTAGCAACGCTATAAGAGGGGTCGAGCAAAAGCGGTGACATAGCCAAACAACAGTTTACTAGGATAGGGTGGTTAGAGGCTTGACATGGCAATATGGGAGGCATGATAAACAAGTGGTAGGTAGAGCTACCATAGCCATAGAGCGAGCAACTAGCAAAGCAAAGATAGAAGTGATATTGAGGGTATCGTCATCTTGCCTGCAAGGTTCTCAGAGTTGTCGAAAGCTTGATCCTCGTTAGCATACTCAACAGGTTCCTCGTTCACGTACTCATCTCCCGGCTCTACCCAAAGCAAGAACACAAGCAATGGAACCACAATAAATCATGGTGCAATGCACAAGCAACATGATGCAATACATGGCATGATATGCGAGATGTGATATGCAATGCGTATGCGTGCTCCGGGAGGAAAAATGGTGAACAAGGCATCAACTTGGCAAACCAAGTGTGCTGCTGGAAAGATGGGATGATTTCGGTTGAAATCGATATAAAGATCACCGGAATCGGATGCACGGTTTCCAAATGGCAAGCAAAACAAGAATGACACAAATCTGCGGTTAACAGCATGATAGCACTTAGAATACATCAAGAAACTATGCTACATCACCCCAATATATCAACAAAGCACATGGCAGTGATCTACAAGAGATGCTTGACAAAAGATGAACACTGAGTTATGGCTAATTCACACATTAACAGGTTCAAACAAGCATGGCAAAAGTGCGAAAGATATCAGCTTCACAGACTTAGTGAAAATACTGAACATGGCAGAAACAGCATCAGGAAGCAATGTTTAGAGCAAGCAAACATCATGCTACAGGAACATATAATAGAAACTTAAGGCATGGTATGATACTACTAAATGGATAGAACAAAAGTCCCTTACTGACCATGAGCCAAAAAAGAACAGAAGATATGAAGGCACCCATGTAAACATAGCAAGTTTCGTTAACAGATTCAGGAAACAGAGCATGGCATTAATAGCATTGTGAAGGCATCTTTGCGAGCTCGATTCACTCATCACAAGTCATTGCATGACAAGATAAGCATAGCAACAGCAAGAATACATGTTTATGAAACTAAACATGGCAAGAACAAGTTTATATCATGCAAGGATCAACTACAACAACCTTTGTCGGGGATATACCCCGCGGTGTAACCCGGCCGGAAGTATAACCCGGCCGGACTTGGCGACTCACTAATGACCCGCCCTGGCTGGACGACACACTAAGTGACCCGCCCGATCCTGGCGACTTATGGGTGACCTGGCAAGCGGATCAGAGGAGCGACAAGACCTAGGGCCCCAGGAGGCTCAAGGCCTAGAAGGCCGGGACGTTATGGTAGGCCGGCTTAAGAGGAAAGGCGTGAGTAATATCTTCCTTACAAGGAATCAAGACCCGGACTTGTATCCGACTTGTAGTAGAAGATAGCCTAGTCCTAATCCTATTTGGACTCCACATGTAACCCGCCCCTCTAACTTATATAAGGAGGGGCAGGGCTCCCCAAAGAGGGGGAGAAAAAGAAGAAATCTCTAGGGCTAGACACAAAGAGCCGGCTTACCGGCGACTCTCTCATGATCATAATGAGACCTAGCCACAAACAACATGTAGGGTTATTACCGGATGATGTTTCCCGGGGCCCGAAGCTGTCTAAATCCTTGTCTTGCGTGTTGCATCACTCGTCCCGATCAACCCCTCTCAAGCTACCACATAGATGCGGGGGCCTCGCGACTAAGTCCTGACACTGAGGACATCTGCCGTGACAATTCCACGACAGTTAGCGCCCACCGTGAGGCCAGCGCACGATGGTGTTGAGTTCTTGGAGGGATCACTCACAGGGATCGAGAAGTTCATAATTTTCCGGATGAAGAAAGTCAGTTTCAGAAGGATTTGAATCGTTGACAAGCAACCGGAATAGCACATATATGAAATTAATAGTCGGAGGTTTTTTAGGGCTGCGTGCTAAGCGGCTGTTGCATGCACCATATGGAGACCCGTCAAGACTGAGACCGAAATTTCAATGGATGCTTTGGGCGACGTAGCAAGTTCATCTGCTACAACTCATGGGCAAGAAGGAAAATTTTATTGACAGAATTTGAGATCAAGAAGATTGGGATTGTGTGCGTCACCGCATGCATCGTTAGGCAATCCGTCGAGTCCGACTCTCCGTTGTGGTGTTTCCTTGTGCCACCAGAAAATCTGTCTTGATCGCCGAATCTTATTGTTCTTCTCATTATGCGGAAGTTTGAGACCTATTCAGAGTCCTAGACGATCTGCTACGTGGTTGTAAGTAATATTACGGTGCTACCTATTGTGTCACAGGAGGCCATCTGTTTGTCAATCAAAAAAAAAGAAGGGGACGCTGTACGCGCTGTCGCGGAGCATCTGCATGTGTCCGATAGCAGTCAAATCGCAAGTAGCATCTATATTTTCTAGCGGCAGCTGGCTCCATGGACGGAGTTCATGAAATCCCACATGGTTTTGTCCCTACGCAAAAGGAATCAAGTGGTAGTTCCAAGGAATATTTTTCCAAGCAATGAAGAAACTCAAGTTCTAATTAGCTACTGTACCTATGAGCAATTTGAGAGAAAACTATGGAACAGTGTACATGCACGTAGTACATCCGGTTTAACCTTCACCAAAGGTACATCGGATACAACATTCAGGCCACAAGGGAAGCCACGGATTTGTCTCTGCCTCGTCCTCACCTCCATTGCTGGCGCGCCATCCGCAAACACGGCCTCAACTAGTCACCTCCTCTGCGGCGGTTCGTCGCCGTGCTTGCTTTTGCGCCTCCACGCGGCCCTGCGTCGCAGCAGACTACTACTGCTTATGGCTTTGTTGCTTCACACGTACAGTGCTGCCGCACCATTACACCTCGCCACAACTGCGCCTCAAGTCGCCGTCGCCCGGGTCTCATCGCGTTGCCTCCGTTTCTCTGTGGCCTTGCCTTTTTCAAACCGCTGTTGCGCCTCGCCTGTTTGAACCGACCTGCGCCGGATGTTTTGTAGTTCGTCGGCCGGCCGCTGGTTCCTTTGCCTCCGCACGCCGCTGAGGCGCCTGTCTCGACCCGCTGTCCGCGCGCTTGGGCTGAGTCGCCCTCCGGCCAGCTCCGGTGTGCCCTGTACGGTCGCTTCTTCCACTGTGACTCGTCTCCGTTTTGCCAAGGCACCCCCTGCTGGTGTGACCTTGTCTTGCTAGTACAAAGCAAAAGAAAATTGGGGGTTCAGCCAGAGGATAATGGAGCAGTGCATGCATGCATGTTGATTCGACAACTAGTCTGCTGACAACAATAGAGTGGGAATCCCAGTGGGCAAGTACTGTCATTAAAGTTTACACCGGGTCGATGCCAGTCAGGATGCTGGGATAAATCCCAAAGACCAGAAACAGACATTATGCATGATCAGCGTCAGCGCTGTTCATCTGACAAATCATCAGGTGCTATCTTCTCTATATATTTTATTAACGCATATTAAATTGTTTGAGAATAGTTACTCTGTCTTTCAATATATTTTATGAAGGACAAAGTATACTATGAAAGTAACGTCATGAGGCTCGCGCGGGTTAAATATCATGGCCAACTCTCGCGCCTGCGCCGGTTTTAATGACCACTACCGCGGCCGACTCGTCTGTCCATGCCTGCGATTGATTTGCCCGTCCACACCGACTTACAATACCACAGTCGACTCATCTGTTGTCCGGGCGAATCAGGTGTTATCCCTTCAATGTATTTTATCAGTACATGTTAAATCATCTGATAACAATTACTCTGGCTGTAATATTTTTATGCAGAACAGCTATTAAAAGAAAAAGGGGTGGTATTATACCGCGGAGGCATGTTCGGCTGTGCTGCGCAGCTTCACGGACATGCGTATCGTGGTCCGGTTTACATCAACGCGCTGGTCGACTCGCTCGTCCGCACCGCCTTACAACGCCACAGATGAATCGCCCGTCCGCCCTCGCGGCCGGTTCACGCGTCCACACCGGTTTACAACACGGAGAACAATTTGCTCGTCCGCACCGGCTTATAATGCTACGGCTGACTCATCCGTTTGCTCCTACGGGTGACTCATCCGTTGTTGATTTTAGCTTCACAATGGTGACCATCAACTCCACGGCGGATAATTTCCAGCCTAACATATCAGGTGACATCTATCTAAATCTATTTTTGACACATATTGTTTTTTATCAAAAGAACAATTACTTTGAACCGTATGTTTTGATATGTAGGACAATTATTCATTATAAAGCATGGTTTATACCATGGGTACGGAGCAAGCGCTGGCAAAGTCCTACCCGGTGTTCGTCTGTATAACATTACACGGTGAATGGACGCGTACAAGACGCCGCCCTTACGGCCCGGTTTATATCAGCTTGCCGAGGCCGCGCCTGTGTTTGACTCGCCCGTCTGTACTGGCTTACAACGCCGTGACCGACTCATCTATCTATATCACCTCTGATGCTGCGGTCGTCTTTTTCGCCCGTCTCTCGCGGCCTGGTCTACCTCAGCATACCGGGCCGCAGCTGTCTGCATGAGCTGTTTATTGAGTATCAGCAAGTCACAACTTGGGTAGCCCGGTTTTCTTTCAACAAAATGGAGGCAAATTATCATATATTATCAACCGCCGTCTGCACTGGATGGCTCAATGGGCAGGCGCACAACTCGCCGCCACTACAAGTTTGGTTAAACTTCAAACAACCAGTTGGAAGGAACCATTGGTCGAGTTGCTGACACAGCTGATACGGGATCATTTATAACCCGCCGCAGTCACCTCAACCTTCTGTGGATTCACATTGCATTATCAACGCCAATGATATATACCTTCTGCTATGGACAAATATGGAGAATCTCAAGCCAACTCTTCGAGTCATCTTGAGACTCGGGGGCTACAATGGTATGGCTTGGTGAAATTAGCCGGTTTCAATGGATTCAAGAACTCCGGGATATTGGAGGGAAGGTAACCCGGTTCAAGAGGCTACCGCTATATTGGTGAAAAATTTAAAAGACGTCAGAAGATTTCCGGCTCAAAATAAGGACTTTGGTTTAAAATCCGGTTCAAGAGACACCTTTCTCCCACAAAGCACTGAAGCTCTTAAATCCGGTTCAAAAGCCGGCCTAGGGTAAATTTGTCCCTCACAAATTTTTGAAGCTCTCAAATCCGGTTCAAGGTAAATTTATCTCTCACAAAGTTTTGAAGCTTTCACATCCGGTTTAAACTTCCGGTTCAGAAAGAATTAATCTCTCGCAAGTTCGAGTTCTTAGAAAAATTAAAGGTTGCCAAAGAACTTGCTGCCATGATGCATGGTTCAAACTTGGGTATCCTGCCTTACGGCTTATCTTATTATGATCACTTGGGGGCTTCCTGCTTATCGAGCATAGCTATCAGTACCCTCTTGATCGGCGCAATGCCAAAACTTATATGGTCACTTGGGGCTTCCTGTTCAAACATAGGTCGTATTCGAACCAAAGAGAACATAGCTGTCGATACCCTTTTGATTAGCAAACTGCTGAACCTACTTGGGGGCTTCTTGATCGTATCCGAATCATAGCTCAACCCCTTTGGGAATCGATGTGGATCGTATTCGAATCAGCGTCGTTAAACAACTCTCATGGTCACTTGGGGGCTTCCTGTTCAAACATAGCTGTCGATACCCACTTGATCGGCATCGCCAAAGCCACTGGGGGCTATATGATCGTATTCGAATCTTAGCTTAACCCCTTTGGAATGGTTTACTGATCGTATTCGAATCAGAAGCCTCAAAATTTTCTATGTTTCTTGTACAGTTTTTTGGCAATCATAGTTTATTTGACTTTGGCTTGAGACTTTTTTGATCATATTTGAAAGCATCTAGGGAGTGGCTTCAATTCCACCGACTTAACCTTGATCAATAAAGTTGTCAGCACATAACAAATATCATATGTGTCGGCTCTTACAGAGTTGAGTTATCAACTTCACTGTCCGAGTCACATAAACCGGCGGTATCATTCAAAGGATCATAGGGATCTTGTGATCTACTTGTGTGCAGGATAAGACTACATTTGGGTGGTTACCCGCCCTGGCTTTTGACGTTAAGTCGCCAGGGCGTATGTTGTTTAAACTCTGTGCAGGATTTGCAGAACTATGACTTATTTAAATGCTTCAGCCCAAGCTCATCACTGAAATTATTGATTTTCTCAAAGGCTATAGGCCATCGGGTTACAAAAATTCCGGCTTCCAATGAATGTGCATTAAGTCGTCATTGGCCAAGAGCCGCCAGGTATTTAAACTCCGGATTTACTTGTCAACCGATGAGGTATTCAAATCTTTAATAGCCAAAACTGGCTGGATTTTCATGATGATATTGAATGATTGAGGTTTTCATACCGGATTATATTATTCAAATCTTGAATAGCCAACATGGCTGGATTTCTATTATGATTGAGGTTTTCAAAGTCGCTTTAGCGCAACAGCTATTATTTTTATCAATGGACATGATTTATTTTACAATGGAGGAAATAGTCCCGAGTTGCTGCAGGCTTACGAGCCGACACTTGGGGGCTACATTATTTAAATTGAGGTTACATCAAATATGCAAGTCTCATGTTGCTGCAAGCATGCACCATGACACTTGGGGGCTAATGCAAAGTCATTTTTTGCTCATCTCATTGAAGACCCGACTCATCACATCGTACTGAGCCGGCCCTTGGGGGCTACCAATTGCTCCTATCAACAATTCAAGGTACATAAGTCTTAATCCATTATATTGAAAGGTCCACTACTCAGTTGGTAGAGTACAAAACTCTTAACCTTATGGACGTGGGTTCGAGCCCCATGGTGAGGGTTACATCATATGATATTATTTTCAATGAAGTATATATATAAAGTCTCAGCTCAGTATTATCTTACTAAGCCGGCTCTTGGGGACTACATGTTGCTGTTCAAGTCTACATGATCATATTTATGAAGTACCTGCTCATTATTGCATAATGACCCGGCCCTTGGGGGCTACACTGGTTGAAATTTTACGAGCATAAGGCAATTACAAGTCCCATGTTGCTGCAAGCATGACAACCCAACACTTGGGGGCTACATATGTGGAATATTCCGTTTTATGACTAATGATTGAGATGAATAACCCGGATTTCTTCGAGGTTGCAACACTTATATGGAAGCAAGTCTTAAGTTATCACTATGTTCTCCCCTTAAGACTTGGGGGCTACAGGTATTATGCATATAAAGAAGGAACATCTTCAAATTCTCAGCTTTGAGTAAATTAGGAAGATCAATTACATGACCCGGTGTCAACAACAATTATGACTCGACATCATCAGTCTTTTATAACACGGAGATTCTGGAAATTATAACTCGGCAAGATCTACATCTTTAAGCCGGTTGAAAATCACATGAGTATTTCCAGACCTATAATTTTAAGACGGCGCTTTGGAAGCCGACTCAAATGGATTATTTGTTTACAATATTTCTTCTACAAGCAAATTGATTGTGAAGCTGGTCTATTGACCCGGATTTTCTATAAGAAGGAAATGGAAAGGACTTAAGGATGTTCAGGTGCCGGTTTACAAGAATTGTTAACCCGGAGCACAACCTGTCAAATTTGTTTTTGTTCTTATTTTGCAGCATAAGTTTACCATGGATAAATCCAAGCTAAACTTGGGGGCTAATGTCGGGGATATACCCCGCGGTGTAACCCAGCCGGAAGTATAACCCAGCCGGACTTGGCGACTCACTAATGACCCGCCCTGGCTGGACGACACACTAAGTGACCCGCCCGATCCTGGCGACTTATGGGTGACCTAGCAAGCGGATCAGAGGAGCGACAAGACCCAGGGGCCCAGGAGGCTCAAGGCCCAGAAGGCAGGGACGTTATGGTAGGCCGGCTTAAGAGGAAAGGCGTGAGTAATATCTTCCTTACAAGGAATCAAGACCCGGAGTTGTACCCGGCTTGTAGTAGAAGATAGGCTAGTCCTAATCCTATTTGGACTCCATATGTAACCCGCCCCTCTAACTTATATAAGGAGGGGCAGGGCTCCCCAAAGAAGGGGAGAAAAAGAGGAAACAATCTCTAGGGATAGACACAAAGAGCCGGCTTACCGACGACTCTCTCATGATCATAATGAGACCTAACCACAAACAACATGTAGGGTTATTACCGGATGATGTTTCCCGGGGCACGAAGCTGTCTAAATCCTTGTCTTGCATGTTGCATCTCTCGTCCCGATCAACCCCTCTCAAGCTACCACATAGATGCGTGGGCCTCGCGACTAAGTCCTGACACTAAGGACATCTGCCGTGACAATTCCACGACAACCTTGGCAAAATTGAATAACATGTAAACAATCTGCCAGGAAACATTTTATAGCAAAAGTAGAGCAAGAAAATGACATGCTAGACTACTCCATAATTGCAAACAGGGGCATTAATGGATAGAGCATAACCATATGTTCAAAACATCCTTACTGAAGTATCTCAAAATATGCATGGATCTCTCTGTAGCATCAAGTTTACATGGCATCAAAATAACAGCAGAACAGGGACTGAAATCAGCAACATCATGAAGCCTAGTTTGCATGCTTGTTCTAGTCACCACATAAATCACAAAAATACATGGCAAGAAGACATGGCATATCCCAAAACACATATAGAGCTCATGCTCATAATATGCACACATTAAATGTAGCGAAAATGACAAATCACCAAGTACTGTTAACAGACAACAGATTACATCATATAGCACTTTTGCAATGATGATTCAGGCATCAAGATGAACTCAAATGAACATGGCACAATAGAACAAAATGAAGAGCACATCGTGTTGAACATTTTGATATATCATGCGCATGAAACGGAGCTACTGACGCAGAGTGATGATGCGATGAACAGAGCTTCAGAATGTATAAAAAAAGACTTGGAGGTATTTCGGGGTCAACCTAGGGTTTGACCCGATCTGGATCCGGGCACGTGGATCGAGGCGGGGCAGGAGCTGCTCGCTAGAGAGGCGCGGCGGTGGCCGGAGAAGGCTCGGGGGAGGTCGCCGGGGTCGGAGCCGACCGGATCTGGCGCCGGTCGGCGGCGGGAGACGTGTCTCGGGCGCGGGGCGTGCCGGGTCGGGCGGCGGTGGCGTGCCGCGGCGGGGCTGCGACCGGCGGCGAAGGGCGGCGCCGGAGCGGTGGCGGACGACGGCGGGTCGGTGCAGGCGGTGGCCGAGGGCGACGGGCGGCGGCGGATCCGCGCACGGGCGGCGGAGGCGCGGGCTCGGGGCCAGGCGCGGGGCGGCGGCGTACGGGCTCGGGGGCCTGCGGTGGGGACGGCGGTGCAGGGCCACGTGTCGTGTTGTGGTTGGCCGGGCGGCAGCGGGCGGACGTGTCCGACCATCGCGGACGCGTCCGGCAGCGGAAGGGGAAGGGGGCTAGGGTTTGGACCGAGAATTTCGGGGGAGAAGGCATATTTATAGGTAGAGGGAGCTAGGAGACTCCAAATGAGGTGCGGTTTTCGCCCACACGATCGTGATCCGATGACGGAGAGCATGGAAGTGACTTAGATGGGATATTGGGCTGTTTTGGAGGGGTGTCGGGCTGCAACCCAAAAGAGGCCTTTGCGGATACCCGGTTAACCGTTGGAGTATCAAACGACCTCCAAATGGCATAAAACTTGACAGGCGGTCTACCGGTGCTGTACCAAGGCTGCTTGGAAAACCTCAGGCCATTTCGAGAATGTTTAACACCCGCTCACGAAAAGAGACAAGAGGGGTGCGCCGGTGCATGTGGGAGTGTCGGATTGCAAAACGGACAACGGGGAAAATGCTCGGATGCATGAGACAAACACGTATGCAAATGAGATGCACATGATGACATGATATTAAATGCATGACATGAATAAAATGGAAAACGAAAGACAAAAGCCCAACCACGGAGGGAGTATCATAACACATAGCCGAAAATGGCAATAGTTGGAGTTACAAATATGGAAAGTTACATCTGGGGTGTTACAACACTCCACCACTACAAGAGGATCTCGTCCCGAGATCTAGGACTGAAAGAACTCCAGATATTCGTAACCGCACTCCCAGGTGGCTTCTGGGTCGGAATGGTGTGACCACTTCACTTTCAGGAATTCGATTGACTTGTTGCGAGTCTTGCGCTCGATTTCTTCAAGAATAGCAGTGGGGTGCTCATGATAAGAGAGATCTTCTTGGAGGTCAATTTCTTCAAAGTTGATAGTGCGCTCAGGAGTCTTGAAGCACTTGCGAAGCTGTGACACGTGAAACACATCGTGCACGTTTGCAAAGTTGGACGGAAGCTCAAGTTGATAGGCGAGGTCGCCTCTTTTGCCAATGATCTTGAAAGGACCCACGTATCTAGGGGCAAGCTTGCCTTTGATACCGAAGCGATGAGTGCCTTTCATTGGAGAGATGCGGAGGTAGACATGGTCTCCGATTTCAAAAGCCACATCACGGTGCTTGTCATCATAATAGCTCTTCTGGCGCGATTGTGCGGCTTTGAGATTGTCACGAATGACTTTGCCCATTTCTTCGGCTTCTGTTATCAAGTCGTTGCCAAGAAGTTGGCGTTCACCTGTCTCGGACCAATTGAGAGGAGTACGACACTTTCTGCCATAGAGAATTTTGAATGGGGCCTTGCCCGAACTCGCTTGGAAGCTGTTGTTGTAGGAGAACTCGGCGTATGGAAGACAATCTTCCCACTTCATACCGAAGGAAATGACACAAGCCCTGAGCATATCTTCAAGGATTTGGTTGACTCGCTCGACTTGGCCACTTGTTTGAGGATGGAAAGCTGTGCTGAAACAAATGTTGGTGCCCATGGCCTTCTGAAAGGAATCCCAGAACTTAGAAGTGAAGATGCTTCCACGATCTAAAGAAATCAATTGTGGAATGCCGTGCAAGGAGACAATTCTGGAGGTGTAAATCTCTGCCAACTGAGCTGCTGTGATAGATTCTTTGATAGGAAGGAAATGAGCCACTTTTGTAAGCTTGTCAATGACAACGAAGATAGCATCATTTCCACGCTTGGACTTAGGAAATCCAGTCACGAAGTCCATATCGATATGATCAAACTTCCATCCCGGAATAGCAAGAGGTTGGAGGAGACCAGCTGGTCATTGGTGTTCTGCTTTCACCCTTCTGCAGACATCACATTCATTCATGAATGGAGCAATCTCTCACTTCATTCGAGCCGCCAAGACGACTGCTTGAGGTCATGGTACATCTTCGTACTTCCAGGATGAATGGATAGAAGGGAATTGTGTGCCTCGTTCATAATGACTTTTCTTAGATCGCCTTTAGGAACCACAATTCGGTCCTCGAAGAAGAGAGTATCTTTGTCATCAATGTGGAAGCACTTGTATTTGGGAATGCCCTTGTCGATACCACGTTTCACCTTTTTCACCATGGTATCCAAGAGTTGTGCCTCACAAATTTGATCTTCCAAAGTAGGATAGACTATGAGGTTGGCAAGAAAGCCTTGAGGAACAACTTAAAGATTCAGTTTGTGGAAAGCTTCACAAAGGTCTGGTTGGAATGGCTTGAGAATTAAGCTATTGCAATAAGCCTTCCTGCTCAAAGCATCTGCAATCACATTTGCCTTGCCAGGAGTATATTCAATACTTGGATTGTACTCTTGAATCATTTCGACCCATCGAGTTTGCCTGAGGTTGAGGTTGGGTTGAGTGAAGATATACTTGAGACTTTTGTGATCGGTGAAAATGTCCACTTTCCTTCCCAACAAGAGATGTCTCCATGTTATTAATGCATGGACAACTGCCGCCAACTCAAGATCGTGAGTGGGGTAGTTCTTTTCGTTGGGCTTCAACTGACGAGAGGTATAGGCCACAACTTTCTTCTCTTGCATTAACACAGCACCGAGACCTTGAAGAGAAGCATCACAGAAAACTTCGAATGGCTTGGATTTGTCAGGAGGAGTCAAGACAGGAGCTGTGACTAGCTTCTCTTTGAGGGTGTTGAAAGCAACATCACACTCAGGCGACCAGACATACTTGACATGCTTCTAGAGGAGGTTAGAAAGAGGCTTTGCAATCTTAGAGAAATTCTCAACGAATCTTTGGCAATAGCTTGCAAGACCAAGAGAACTGCAGAGCTGCTTGACATTCTGAGGAGGTTCCCAATTCACAATTGCAGACACCTTCTCGGGATTAACAGCGATGCCCTTGGCAGAGATGATCTGACCAAGATAAAGAACTTCATCAAGCCAGAACTCACATTTGGGGAACTTCGCATAGAATTGATACTCTCTGAGCTTGTCGAGCACCAATCGCAAATGTTTGGCATGATCCTTCTTATTCTTGGAGAAGACCAAAATATCATCGAGATACACCAGAACAAATTCATTGGTGTAGGGGTTGAAGATGAAGTTCATCATTCGAGAAAATGTTGGAGGAGCATTGACAGGGCCGAAAGACATGACAGTATATTCATAAGAACCAAAACTTGTTCTGAATGCTATCTTGGGAATATCTTGTTCACGAATGCGAATCTGATGATAACCCATACAGAGGTCAAGCTTGGAGAATACTTTAGCACCTTTGAGTTGCTCGAAAATCTCATTGATGTTGGGAAGTGGATACTTGTTCTTGATTGTCTTCTTGTTCAATGGACGGTAATCGACGCACAGTCGGTCCGTGCCATCCTTCTTCTGGACAAAAAGAACTCCACAACCCCACGGAGATGAACTCGGTCTGATTAAACCCAGATGCTCTTGTTCATCGAGCTGTTTCTTCAATTCCTTCAGCTCTTCAGGTCCAAGCTTGTATGGACGCTTGCAAACGGGTTCAGTGCCGGGCTCAAGATCAATAACGAACTCGACTGGCCAGTGCGGAGGCATACCCGGAAGCTCTTCTGGAAAGACATCTTGGTACTCACAAACGACTGGAATCTGAGAGATAGCGTCTAGCTCACCCTTCTCATTGAGAGAAAACAACCGAATGGTTTCATCACGAGCGGCATAGATGATAACATCCTCAGAAGGGTGTGTCAATTGAGTCTCTCTGGCAGCACAATCAAGTTGAGCTTTGTGCTGAGAAAGCCAGTCCATCCCGAGAATTATATCAATATCCGAGTCACCAAGGACAATTGGTTTAGCCAGAAATTTATAGTCGCCCATCTTGATACCGACATTCGGAACCATCAAACTAGAACTCATGTGCTTGCCCGGGGAAACAATTGCTAGAGGTCTATCCAAATATTCTGAAGTGAAATCATGCTTGGCAAAAAACGGTCTTGACATGAAACAATGCGATGCACCAGTATCAAATAAGAATTTTGCAGGAATAGAGTTAACTGGAAGGTTACCCATGATCACATCTGAAGAATCCTTTGCCTGAGCTGCATTCATCATGTTCACCTTTGCATGATTTGGATTATGCTTGACCACCGCATTGCTTGAAGATCTCATAGGAGGAGGAGGCGGAAGGCGCCTTTGGTTGAAGCACTTGTTCACGTAGTGACCTTTCTGCTGGCACTTGTTGCAAGTCACCTCTGAGAGCGGACGATGATAAGGAGCATTTGACCTTGGAGCTTGAGAATTTGACTTGTTCTGATAGCCTGGGTTGGGTGGGTGGGAAGATCCACGACCTCATGAGTTCTTCTGCTGATAAGGCTGACGAAACGGAGGAGGAGGAAGGTAGAACTTCTACTGCTTAGCTGCCACTTGTGAGGAAGAAGAAGACTGAACTGCATCCCTGATTCTCTTCTTGGAAGCCTCACACTTGAGCTGAGCACCTTCTTGCTTGAGGGCTATATTGTAGAATTGATCAAACTGAGTAGGCTCAACAAGAACGAGAGCTAACTGCAGATCCTCTCTAAGGCCACCTCTGAATTGATAGATCATACTCTTTTCATCAGGAACGTCTTGTTTAGCGAAGCGAGCAAGTTTCTGAAACTTCTTGTTGTATTCGTACACTGACATGCTGCCTTGCTTGAGATTGCGGAACTCCTCACGCTTACTCTCAACAACACTGGTAGGAATGTGGTGAGCTTTAAAGTCCCGACAGAAGTCAGTCCAAGTAATCACTCGACCTCCTCTGGAATCTTTGTATTGCTGGAACCAATCAGTTGCTTGATCCTTGAGCTAAAAATAAGCGAACTTGACGTAGTCCTCAGGCCTGACATTGCTACATTCAAAATGCTTGTTGATATCCACGAGCCAATCATCGGCGTCTGTGGCCTCAACACAATAGCTGAAAGACTTCGGCTGATTTGCAAGGAACTGGTTGAGGGTAGGAAACTGAGGCTGATGATTGAACTGCCCTTGACCTTGATTCCCTTGGTTGCCTTGGCCTTGGTTGCGCTCTTGCATGAGCCGAATCATCATCTGAGCATTAGCGTTTGTGGCTGCCATCAAATCTTGCCATGCCTCCGGAGGCGGAGGTGGAGGTCGAGGTGGAGGGTTCGCCTGACTCCCATCATTGCGTTCCGGATTCTGACGCGTTGGCGGAGCCATCCTGAAGAGGGTGACATCCGTTAGCATCTTGATAGACAGATAGACAAGTTGAATCAACGGATAGAAATTGCAACATATAGTCTTCACAATAAACATTTGAACAAGGATGAACGAATGAATTCCAAAGCTAACATCACATCCATTAAGGTGAGAAGCCACTTGATAAGAGATTGATGAAAAAGAAAAAAAATAAGGTACAAATGGAACAAATAAGTGGTAAGGATTACCCAATCACAAACCAAATATCTGCGGGAAGAAATGCTAGAGCTACTTGAATCCCACCTATAAAATCCCGAAACTTTCTGGTTATGCAATCAGGTGTTGGGGATACAAGGGAAGCAATATATCTCACCCAAACTAACAATCCCTACATCCAGCTGTATCCATCTGTCCACACATAACCAAGAAACCTTCGGAAATCATGTACCTCAACCTTCGAAAAGCATCCGTTATACGAGTTATGGCAATACTCCCGAACTCCCCAGTACTGGGTGATGTCGAGGTTATCTCACCAACAACTGCATAAAAGAGATTTTCGATGTCGGCAAAACTCAGGTATTCCAGAACTGCAACGATAAAATTGTGACGACAACACCTCGGAGCTCAACTCCCCGGGGCACTGCCACAACCCCTAAATGTCAGGAGGCACCAAGAATAATGTTCTCGTCACAAAACCATGGGAACGATTCCAAGATACCCGCGTGATCCTAAATTTTTTAAGAGAAATTTGAGGAGAGGAAAGGCAAAACATCTACGTCAGGAGACCTCACCAGAGCGATGAAGGGACTGAGGAGTAAAAAGAATCCTACTCTCCGATATATATAATCCTAAGACTCAAAACATTTTTTGTTCTAGACTCAACAACGCCAGCGATGCAATCAAGCAGGGGGCTCCTAAGTCGGGGATGGCTTTGATTACCAACTTGTAACACCCACGATGCGGCTATATCTCTCACGTGTCGAGGCACGACTTAGAGGCAGAACCGCATTGTAGGTTTTGTCGCAAGAAGGGTCATCTTCACACAATCCCATGTAATGAACAAGAATGGGATAAAGAGAGTTGGCTTACAATCGCCACTTCACACAATACATAAATAGATTCATACATCATCCAAAATACACTCATAGACCGACTACGGTCAAATCCAAATGAAAAGAAGATAACCCCAAATGCTAGATCCCCGATCGTCCCAACTGGGCTCCACTACTGATCATCAGGAAACGAAACATAGTAACGACCCAGGTCCTCGTCAAACTCCCACTTGAGCTTGATTGCACCACTTGCACTGGTATCCTCGGCACCTGCATCTGTTTTGGTAGAATCTGTGAGTCACGGGGACTCAGCAATCTCACACCCGCGAGATCAAGACTATTTAAGCTCATGGGTAGGAAAGGGGTAAGGTGGTGGAGCTGCAGCAAGCACTAAGCATATATGGTGGCTAACATACGCAAGTGAGAGCGAGAAGAGAAGCAACGCATCGGTCGAGAAGCTAGAAGTGATCAAGAAGTGATCCTGAAACTACTTACATTCATACATAACCCAAACCGTGTTCACTTCCCGGACTCCGCCGAGAAGAGACCATCACGTCTACACACGCGGTTGATGCATTTTAATGAAGTCAAGTGTCAAGTTTCTCTACAACCGGACGTTAACAAATTCCCGTCTGCCACATAACCGCGGGCACGACTTTTGAAAGATAATATCCTGCAGGGGTGTCCCAACTTATCCCATCACAAGCTCTCACGGTCAACGAAGGATATTCCTTCTCCCAGGAAGACCCGATCAGTCTCGAAATCCTGGTTTACAAGACATTTCGACAATGGTAAAACAAGACCAGCAAGACCACCCGCTGTGCCGACAAATCCCGATAGGAGCTGCACATATCTCGTTCTCAGGGCACACCGGATAAGCTAAGCATACAAGTACCAACATAACCCAAGTTGCCAAGGGACGGTCCCGAACGATGCTCTAGTTTGGACCAACACTCGGAGGAG
>NC_041383.1:400548390-400555206 GCF_002162155.2 Triticum dicoccoides
AAAGATGACCCTCGGGCTCGCGAAAATCCAAGGGAAAAAGGCTTAGGTGGCAAATGGTAAAACCAAGGTTGGGCCTTGCTGGAGGAGTTTTATTCAAAGCAAACTGTCAAGGGGGTCCCATAAATCACCCAACCGCTCAAGGAACACAAAATCAAGGAACATAACACTGGTATGACGGAAACTAGGGTGGCAAGAGTGGAACAGAACACCAGGCATAAGGCCGAGCCTTCCACCCTTTACCAAGTATATAGGTGCATTAATTAAACAAGAGATATTGTGATATCCCAAAATATCCATGTTCCAACGAGGAACAAACTTCATCTTCACCTGCAACTAGCAACGCTATAAGAGGGGCCGAGCAAAAGCGGTGACATAGCCAAACAACGGTTTGCTAGGATAGGGTGGTTAGATGCTTGACATGGCAATATGGGAGGCATAATAAACAAGTGGTAGGTAGAGCTACCATAGCGATAGAGCGAGCAACTAGCAAAGCAAAGATAGAAGTGACATCGAGGGTATGGTCATCTTGCCAGCAAGGTTCTCAGAGTTGTCGAAAGCTTGATCCTCGTTAGCGTACTCAACAGGTTCCTCATTCACATACTCATCTCCCGGCTCTACCCAAAGCAAAAACACAAGCAATGGAACCACAATAAATCATGGTGCAATGCACAAGCAACATGATGCAATACATGGCATGATATGCGAGATGTGATATGCAATGCGTATGCATGCTCCGAGAGGAAAAAGAGTGAACAAGGCATCAAGTTGGCAAACCAAGTGTGCCGCTGGAAAGATGGGATGGTTTCGGTTGAAATCGATATAAAGATCACCGGAATGGGATGCACGGTTTGCAAATGGCAAGCAAAAGAAAAATGACACAAATCTGCGGTTAACAGCATGATAGCACTTAGAATACATCAAGAAACTATGCTACAACACCCCAATATATCAACATAGCAAATGGAAATGATCAACAAGCGATGCTTGACAAAAGATTAACACTGAGCTATGGCTAATTCACACATTAACAGGTTCAAACAAGCACGGCAAAAGTGCAAAAGATATCAACTTCACAGACTTAGTGAAAATACTGAACATGGCAGAAACAACATCAGGAAGCAATGTTTAGAGCAAGCAAACGTCATGCTACAGGAACACATAATAGAAACTTAAGGCATGGCATGATACTACTAAAGGCATACAACAAAAGTCCCTTACTGAACATGAGCCAAAAAGGAACATAAGATATGATGGCACCCATGTGAACATAGCAAGTTTCGTTAACAAATTCAGGAAACAGAGCATGGCATTAACAGCATTGTGAAGGCATCTTTGCGAGCTTGATTCACTTATCACAAGCCATTGCATGACAATATAAGCATAGCAACAACAAGAATACATGTTTATGAAACTAAAAATGGCAAGAACAAGTTTATAGCATGCAAGGATCAACTACAACAACCTTGGCAAAATTGAATAACATGTAAACAATCTGCCAGGAAACATTTTATAGCAAAAGTAGATCAAGCAAATGACATGCTAGACTACTCCATAATTGCAAACAGGGGCATTAATGGATAGATCATAATCATATGTTCAAAACATCCTTACTGAAGTATCACAAAATATGCATGGATATCTCTGTAGCATCAAGTTTACATGGCATCAAAATAACAGCAGAACAGGGACTGAAATCAGCAACATCACGAAGCCTAGTTTGCATGCTTGTTCTAGTCACCACATAAATCACAAAAATACATGGCAAGAACCTCTGTAATGAAGACATGGCATAGCCCAAAGCACATGTAGAGCTCATGCTCATACGATGCACACATTAAATGTAGAGAAAATGACAAATCACCAAGTTTTGTTAACAGACAGCAGATTACATCATATAGCACTTTTGCAATGATGATTCAGGCATCAAGATGAACTCAAATGAACATGGAGCAATAAAACAAAATAAAGATCACATCGTGGTGAACATTTTGATATATCATGCGCATGAAACGGAGCTACAGATGCAGAGTTATGATGCGATGAACAGAGCTTCAGAATGTATAAAAAAAGACTTGGAGGTATTTCGGGGTCAACCTAGGGTTTGACCCGATCTGGATCCGGGCACGTGGATCGAGGCGGGGCAGGAGGTGCTCGCCAGAGAGGCGCGGCGGTGGCCGGAGAAGGCTCGGGGGAGGTCGCCGGGGTTGGAGCTGGCTGGATCTGGCGCCGGTCGACGGCGGGAGCTGTGTCCCGGGCGCGGGGCGCGCCGGGTCGGGCGGCGGCGGCGTGCCACGGCGGGGCTGCGACCGGCGATGAAGGGTGGTGCCGGAGCGGTGGCGTACGATGACGGGTCGGTGGAGGCGGCGGCCGAGGGCGACGGGCGGTGGCGGAGGCGCGGGCTCGGGGCCAGGCGCGGGGCGGCGGCGTACGGGCTCGAGGGCCGGCGGCGGGCCTGGCGGGCCGGCGGCGGGGACGGCGGTGCAGGGCCACGTATCGCGCTGCGGTTGGCCGGGCGGCGGAGGGCGGACGTGTCCGGCCGTCGCGGACGCGTCCGGCGGCGGAAGGGGAAGGGGGCTAGGGTTTGGACCGAGAATTTCGGGGGAGAAGGCATATTTATAGGTAGAGGGAGCTAGGAGACTCCAAATGAGGTGCGGTTTTCGCCCACATGATCGTGATCCGACGAGGAGAGCATGGAATTGACTTAGATGGGTTATTGGGCTGTTTTGGTGGGGTATTGGGCTGCAACCCAAAAGAGGCCTTTGCGGATACCCGGTTAACCGTTGGAGTATGAAACGACCTCCAAATGGCACGAAACTTGAGAGGCGGTCTACCGGTGCTGTACCAAGGCCGCTTGGCAAACCTCGGGCCATTCCGTGAACGTTTAACACCCGCTCATGAAAATAGACAAGAGGGGTGCGCCAGTGCATGTGGGAGTGTCGGATTGCAAAACAGACAACGGGGAAAATGCTCGGATGCATGAGACGAACACGTATGCAAATGAGATGCACATGATGACATGATATGAAATGCATGACGTGAACAAAATGCAAAACGACCACGGAGGGAATATCATAACACATAGCCGAAAATAGCAATAGTTGGAGTTACAAATATGGAAAGTTACATCCGGGGTGTTACAATAGTGATATACAATAGGTACTTACATCAGCATTGGAGCACAGAGAATCCCGCAAGATATTTTCCTCGAATACGATCCCAATGGAGGAAGTCTTCTATCATTTAACCTTATTTTCTAAAAGAGAGATGGGTAAGAAACATGTAGAAAATATGATCAGAATGCTATAAAATTTCATGATGCGAGGATACGCACACGCTTCTTAGAATGGAGTTGACATTCTTTTGTTGGACTGGAGCAGACTAGTTCTTTGGCCACTGGAATCTGCTTATTATCAGTGGGAGTTGGGTTTCTCTGTGCTGGAGCAGTATCTATGAAAAATGGAGTTGGTTTATTATCTCCTGGCGTTTGGATCTTTTGCAAAGACCTGGTTTGTAACCCTTCAGATTCTAACACAACCATCTTCCCCTTGCATGCCTTATATAGAAGAATGGTGATTCAGTTATAAAACATGCTACAGCAGAGATGGAATAGGTACTGAAGAATAGAAAAGCATGACATATTGACATGTATTCCCTCCATCCGAAAATAAATGGATGGGTCTAGGCGTATTTCAGTTCTAGATACATCCAGTTTTATCCATTTCTGTGGCATTTAATCCGGACGGAGGGAGTATGATCTAAGAGCTAGGGATACGACAGGACAACACAGTAAAAAACACTGAAAAACCCACTGCAGAACCAAAGTATTCAAACCCACTGATATGAGATAGTACACTCATGCAGCTCAGGATGGAAAACTACCAGGCAGTTTTCCTTACAAAAATCAACATTGTGGCCTTTAATCATACATTTTTCTACAACTAAATTTAGATTAGATAAAGGTTGGATTCACGCCGATTTACAAAATACATGCTGATGTAAAAATATAGTGATATACAACAGGTACTTACATCTACATTGGAGCACAGAGAATTCCTGCAAGAATCTTTCCTCATAAACGATACCATTGCAGAAATTCTTCTATCTGTTAAGCTTATTTTCTAAAAGAGAGATGGGTAAGAAACATGTAGAAAATATGATCAGCATGCTATAAAATTTCATGATGCAAGGATACGCACACGCTTCTTAGAATTGAGTTGACATATTTTTGCTTTACTGGAGCGGACTAGTTCTTTGGCCACTGGAATCTGCTTATTATCAGTAGGAGTTGGGTTTCTCTGTGCTGGAGCAGTATCTATAAAAACTGGAGTTGGTTTATTATCTCCTGGCGTTTGGATCTTTTGTAAAGGCCTTGTTTGTAACCCTTCAGATTCTAACATAGTCGTCTTCCCCTTGCATGCCTTGTATAGAAGAATGGTGCTTTAATTATAAAACATGCGACAGCAGAGAGATGGAATAGGTACTGAAGAATAGAAAGGCATGACATATTGACATGTATTCCCTCCATCCGGAAAAAATGGATGAGTCTAGGCGTATTTAAGTTCTAGATACATCATTTTTTATCCATTTCGGCAACATGTAATCCTGACGGAGGGAGTATGGTGTAAGAGCTAGGGTACGACAGGACAACACAACAAAGAAAAACACTAGTTGAATGTAAAACTATATGCTAGCGAAATACGTACAAAAATAACTAAGGTAACATACACGTGTATGATTGGGAAAATAAGATGGCATTGCAACAGAGCACTAGAATAGCACTTCAATGTAAAAAAACATGGTATGGCAGACAGATGAAGTACATACTGATGAATAACAATGCATAAGATATTCAGAAGCATGATGTCCAAATTAAGCAGATGGCATTGCGATAGAGTAGAATGACAGTACTTGAATTTGAAAACATGTTATCATGAATGGAATTGGTACTGAAAAACAAGAAGGCATGACATATTTACATGCATGATCAGCATGCTAAGCACATGGCATTGCAACAGAGTAGATACACTCCAGGACATTATATGCATGTTGTACCCATATCACAGGCCAAGTTAGAGCAAGGACCTTGTGGGGTGAAGAGGATTCATCATCTTTTTGCAAGTCTTCTGAAGAACTGCCTTTACATGTTCCATCATATTGGGTATCATTGACATCAAGTTTATTGGCCTTTACATTGCTCCGTGAGGTTCTTGTGGATATATCAGTGTGTGCAATTATATCTGACATGCATGGAAGACAACTAGTAGTTAGATTTATGTAATGAGTGCATGTAGGAGATGACATAAATAGTAGGACTGAGGTTAACTAGCAGCAACAGGTCTCATAAACTAAAGGGAGAACACAGATGAAAGCTATAGATATGTATCATTTGTACTCGAGATTAACTAGATGGCACACAAAAGTATTAAAGAACAACATAGGTAATACTAGAAGTGGTATAATACTATAATCACCAGCCTGTGGGATAGCATTGGCTGATGGATGATAACTATGGAACTGCGTTACCTAAAGAACAAGTATCTTAGCTGAACTATGGAACAACATGAACTCCTGAACAAGACCCGTAAGAGATCAGCATGAATATATAGTGAAATGTGATGATCTATTTTCCATGCTTAGATGAATAACAAAGCCATAAATGTTGCACACAAGTAAGATGAGGGTACAACCTATCTGGATGCCATCCATAGGAGTGACCATCATGTGCTGACTTGTCGATGGCCCTGCAGTTGTTGTGGTTGTCCATGTCAGACACGCGCATTCGATGCAGGGAACTGTTGAGTGGGGACTATAGCTCCCTTATGGTGTATGCTTCCCTTTGTTGGAGCAGCTGCGGTGAGTCGGAAGACGGTGTGTCTGAAGATGCAGATAACGCATAATGTTAAGAATGACATATCTCTTTGATCTGAAGAAATACACTAAGAGATCAACAACAAGGTACGAGAGTGGTCACACGTCTGTTGACTGAAGACTAAATTGGGGTCACACGATTTTATTTTATTTTGGTACTGTCCGATCTACGCCGGATGGCTTGATGGCCGTCTTGTGCCTCCCGGCTGACACTATTTGGAATCTTCCCCGAAGAGCCAGCGACCAACGGCAGAGCAGCCTTCCACCGTCCATGGCCCCGGCCAAAACCCCGCTCCCCGCCCCACCGCACTGCCGTGGTTGCGCCGCCCCTGGGCCAATCCAGATCCGGCGGCAGCAGTACCTTCAACCCACGCAACTCTAAAAGATAGCCATCTAAGCGCTGCTTCCGCGGCGAACTTGCGGCCCCGCACCCTTATGTTAGACACCAGCTAACCGGCAACCTAGGAGCTCCGCGCCTCGAGGGGTGCTGCTTCCCATTAGGAATCGATTGGCCCAGAATAAAAATTCAGACAACTGATGCCTAAATAAAGTGATTTGAGATGAGGGTGCGACCTATCTGGCGGCATGGTGAAGTAGGCAGGTCCAGCTGCCGATTTGGTGAGGCCGGCGCAGTTTCGGTGGCGACCGGCGGCAGGGAAAGAGCGATGTCGCGGCGGTCGACGGCTACGCGGAAGCAGCGCCCGGACTCTGGACGGATCCTAAGTTGGAGCCGCTCCGGCGCCGTGAACAACAGCGGGGGTGAATCGTCTCCGGTACGGTTCACGAGGCCGTCATCGAGGCATCACCAGCAACACAGAGTAAGAGGCACACGGCCTAGTGCACGACGGCAATTGGACAGTGTCTCCGGCATTAGGGAGGAGGGCGGCTGTGAAATTGGTGCGGTGGGGGGCGCCATGGAGGTGGGGCTGAGGTTTCGCGGATCGGGAG
>NC_041383.1:400555578-400577708 GCF_002162155.2 Triticum dicoccoides
TGGACGCATTTGTCTGAAATGTGAGCGGGAGTTATAGTTCTACCCTTGCCTATAGGCTTCTCGGCTTGGGTCTGTGTACTGAGGGTCGGGGATAGTAGAGTAACTTTGCTTCTCCCCAAATAGTGGGCGGGAGCGATTTCGGGCGAGCAGAGCGTGCTTTGAAATAGTGGGCGCGAGCTATTTCGGGCGAGGAGAGCGTGTTTTGCCGACCATGGTTTTTGAATTATTCGGCACATGTCATTTCGGCCAAGGAGAAGGCGCGCTTGGATGAAGTTACGAACCTACCCTCGATGTACAACGGGCCAATTGATGCGTGTCCCACATAGGACGGTAATTTTGTGTCTCCCATTTATTTGCTCGGGCGAATTCCACCGAGCAGAGAGGATGTTTAACGGTTCTTTCAAATTTTGGGAGAACGAGCATCCACGTCTACCTTACCACGTCAATTCGAATCAAATTTTGAAATATTAGCTTGCCACTTCTTTTTTAGATGGAGAGATGATGCTCGGGAGTAATGTGTTTTTACATGCTCGTTGCTAGCGATTTACTATATGAGAAATAGTTGACCCATCAAAAACGCAAATCAAACCCAAAATGAAATATCTCGATTCAATGAAATAGCTCGTTCAGTAGGTCAAAATAGTGAACTAAATCCAAAATTGAACACCTCAATCGAGTAGCATGTTGTACAGTATTATAGTACTCCATGAACATGTTGAAAGTCAAATTAATGAACTTGTTTGATATACGCGTATATCCGTTCATGTGTGGATTGCACACAACATGTTCTCCAATTTAAATATTTGAATGCAAGTTTATATCGAAACATGGTTTATATCAGTCTTTGATGCATAAAACGCGACCTCCCCCTCTCCCGGACTCCTGTTCTCTCTCTCTCTCTCTCTCTCTCTCTCTCTGACAATCTTCAATTATGTCGCACGCACCCGACACAAAAACCTTGTTGGTTCCTCTCCCTTTCTCTCCATCACTCTCTCTCTCTCTATCTGTTTGTGTGTGTGTGTGGGGGGGTCTTTCTAGTTCGCATGCATATATACACCATCTATAGGTGTCTCTCGCACACTATGTATGATACTCTAGCTAGTCCAAGCTAGATATCTTGGGTGCACTCATCGTACGCACACAAATTCCTTGGCTCTTTGCCCAGAACTCTCTCACGCACCACTATGTCGTCTCGGAGCTCTTCCCCCCTCTCTCAAACTCTCCATCCACCTGGGTCACACATACACATGCATATCTTACTCGCACTCAATAGGCCCATCTAAAACTCTATCTCTCTCCCTTGTTCTCTCTCCATCTCACACGCACACACACACAATCTCATGCCCAACTAGCCAAGTATGATGGTCTCTCACTCAATTGGAGGCACACGCAGTCCCCCCTATATGTATATGACTAGCTAATCTTAGTCTCCATCACAAACATGTGCATGGTCTATCTCAATTTCTCTCGGGGCATCTTTCTATCGCGCACGCACTCCATTGATCTCCCACCCATATAGTCCCCTCATGATCTCGAGGGGATCTCTCTATCACAAACACACCCTCTCTCCCTCCCCATGCGTCCATGCCATCCATGTGTCCCTCTCGACCTTTTTTCCTTGTTGGCCAGACCTCTATTGGACATGTGCTACAGGGGTGTCTCTCTCCATTGCAAACAATCACACACTAGCTATCTTCGTGTATCTCCTCGCCTCGCTTTTCCATCTTGGAGATGCATGCGTGATATGTTCACATAAGAAACGAAAAAACACACACACTCTCTCTCTAATTTATCGTTTGTTGTCACTTTCTCTTTCACACATACTCTTTTTGCACACTTACTCATTCTCCTTCACACGCACTTGATCTGTCTCGACTAAGGCACTCTCCTCAGTCCATAGCATATAGATTTATTGAAAAGTCAAACATCACAAAGTTTGACCATGTACATGGAGAAAAAGAATTACATCTAGTACGCAAACATATACCATTAGATTCACCATGAGATGTAGTTTTGTATGATGTATCTTTGGTATTGTAGATATAAATAACATTTGCGTAAACCTGATCAAAGTTTCCAAAGTTTGACTTCTCAAAAATTTACATGCACTGCATTATCGAGCGGATGGAATATCTCTTTCCCCCTCTCAGCTATCTGACGCACCACTCAGCCTTATCGGGGCTCCTCAATCTCTCTCAAACTTTATTGCTCAGTTTGGTTCGTGACCTGACCCTCATGCCTTGATGGCCGGTACTGCCTGGTGTGGACGTGAGATGTAAAATATTTCTGCCTGGCCAGGCTTGTGTGGTGCTGAAGCGTTTGGTTCATGCCTGGGCCAGGAAAAGCATCAACGTCCCATCAATCAATCCATGCATCAATTATTTAATGCTAATATCCATCCATGTTGTTGTTAGCCTCGTGGCCGCACGACCAGGCACGGCCAGACATTCGAAATCGGTCGCTTGGGCCAGGCTACTTGCAGTGCCTGGAGTTCAGCCAGGCTAATTAAAGTGCAAGGGAACCCAGCCCAGGCGGGCTTTCTTTTTCACAGGGTAGCAACCAAACAAGCGTGCATGAAATCTAGTCACAACCCCAGGCCACGCAGAAGATGCTCAGGATGCAAGCCAAACTGGCCTTATATCTCCCTGGTTCACACATACACATGTCTCGCTCGCGCTATACATATAGACCCATCCAACACTCTCCGCCCTTGTTCTCTCTCCATGTGACACGCACCCCCCCTAAGTACCATAATCCCTCACTCCATCATAGGCTCTGTTTGGATCCATGGGTTAGAGTTAGTTTGGAGTCAACTAACCCAAAAAGATCCAAACAGGAGGGTTAGTTTGGGTTAGATGCATCTAACCCATCCAAAAAAACTACCCCATCCAAGAGGTGCTTATTTGGGTTAGTTCTGACCACTAATAAACACTTTTTTCTCTCTCTCTCTCTCTCCCCGCAGCAGATCCCTCCCCACTTCCTCGAAGCTTCTCGTCCTCTCCCTCCCTCCCTCTCGCACCGCCCGTGAAGGTGCCTCGCCGTATCCGCGCTCCATCTAACCCTGCCATCCAAACACCTCTTTACTTAGAGTTAGTTCAGGGTTAGTTTAGGGTTAGAATCTAACTCTAATCTCTAACTGAGTTAGAGTATCCAAACAGGGCCATAGGTGCAAGCACTCCCCCCTCCTAAGTATGGTTATCTCTTACTAGCCATCAGGAACACATGTATTGTCTCCTTCCATCCATACGTCTATCTCGATATCTCTCGGGGCATCTTCTATCGCGCACACACCTTGTCACTCGATCTCCCACCCATGTAGTCCCATCACGATCTCTAGGGGATCTCTCTATGACAAACATACACTCTCTCCTCCCCATGTCTGTATTTTCTCCGTACGTCTCTCTCGACCTCTCTCCCTTGTTTGTCACACCCCTCTTGGCCACGTGCTAGGGGTCTTGCTCTCTCGGTTCCAAACAACCACACACTATCTCCTCACCTTGCCTCCATTATCGAAGATGCATGTGTGATATGTTTGCATAAGACATGCATGCTTTTTCTCTACTTTTATCGTGTGTTGTCCATGTCTCTTTCACACATGCACACACACTTTTTTCACTCTCTCTCTCTCTCTCTCTCTCTCATTAGGGACTCTGTCACGCCCATAAGCATATGGATGTTTTGAAAGGTTAAACCCAGAAAAGTTTGACCAGGTATATGTGGAGAAAAAGATTTACATCTGGAACGATCATTAGATTCATCACAACATGTACTTACTTCATACTATCATTTATCTTTGGTATTGTAGATATAAGTAATTTCTTTATAAACTTGGTCAAAGTCTCAAAAGTTTGACTTAAAAAAATGTTGGAACTACATTAACGAACGGAGGGAGTAGCTCTTTCTCTCTCTATCTGCTATCTCTCACGGGCCTCCCCTCTCACTCGAACTCTCTATACCGATGGATTGTACGCTCACTGTGTCAGTGTATAGCTCCATATATTCTTTAGTTGATCGATCAACCAATCCACATGCTGCCTTGTCAGCTCATGTTCTGTATCTTGGTGTGCTGGCCCATGTGGCAATGGGTGAAAATAAGTAAACTAGAGGCCCATCTGACACGCGGTGAAGTAAACAAAGTTGAAACCACTCGGGGTAGCACCCCACACGCTAGTAAATTGAGGGCGCATTGAGGACAAACTTCTTGCGCGCGAAGGACGCACTCGCGCACAATTCACCACTAAACGGCGGCATGCATAGAAGGACGCACTCGTACACACCCAACACCCAACAGACACCAGCACACGTGTACACCGGCGTCGTCGCCGGTTGAGATGGACGGCGAGGCAGCCAACAAGCAGAGGCGGCTCGAGCCAAGACCGCATCCGGCGAGCCTGGACTTCATCAGCAGCCTCCCCGACGACATGCTGCTCGTCATCATCGTCCTCCTCCCCACCAAATCTGCCATGCGGACCGCCCTGCTCTCCCGGCGGTGGTGCCCCCTCTGGTGCTGCGTCCCCCTCAACCTCACCGTCGACAGCTTCCTCTGCGACGGGGATTGCAAACGCATGGCTGCAGTCTCCAAGATCCTTTCATTGCACCCTGGGCCAGCCAGACGCCTTGACATCCGCATGTTCAGTACCAACTGCAAGGTCCAACCCAAGTTCGACGAGTGGTTCTTATCCCCCGCCCTAGATCAGCTCGAGGAGCTCAGCTTTGAAGCTGGACGATGTCGCTCTCTACCGCCGTCCGCGTTCCGCCTCACGCCAATGCTGCGCCGTGCCAGCTTCAGCTCCTGCTATCTTCCCCAGATTAATGTCGCGCCCGCCCTTCTTCTCCCTCAACTCAAGCAGCTCGACCTCTTCGACATTGTCATCTCGAAGAAGGCTATAGAGCACCTGCTCCGCAGCTGTACTGCGCTCGAGTACCTTCGTCTTGAGCAGATCCACGGGTTCATTAGCCTCCACATCGCCTCGATGAATCTCCGATGGATTTATGTGTCTTGCTGGCCCCGCAACAAGACATCAATTGGGAAGAGATCACTCCAGCTGTTCCACGTTATGGTCATTGAGAATGCTCCTTTCCTTCAGAGATTGCTTGTATCGGATCTAGAAGGTCCAACAAAAATCAGGGTCATTGACGCGCCGAAATTGACAGCGTTGGTGTACTCGTCTGCCAAATTCTCCGAACTCTTTATTGGATCCGTAATCGTTCAGGTACAACACTCACCTTCTTCTCCGTCTTCTTGAAATTCACATTTTAAAATTTCTTCTTGATGTATTTACGACCGTCTTCCAGAAAATTATTCCCACAAGCTTGACCCAGTCCATGCGCACAGTGAAGATCTTAGCACTAAAATCTATCGGCCCCAATCTGGATCAAGTTGTTGGATTCCTTACATGCTTTCCGTGCACGGAGAAGCTACTCGTCGAGGTGAAACTTCTTTCCTATAAGTAAACGGTAATCACAACGTAGCTCAATTTTTTCGTAATTTTCCCAAATTACGATGACAAGTGTAGTGTTCAAAACTGCATCTACGCACTGCACCGAAAGAAATGTTTTTAGTATTTTTCTCATGTGATCACCTGCATTGTTTTTATGCTGTACTACTATAGTATCCTAGGCTAGTCATAGTGGAAAGTAACTTAGACTACTCCAGTAACTCTATGGTTACCCTAAGATCAAGTACTACCTCCGTCCTGGTTTACTCTTCCAATTTTGTAGTATCAAAATTTGACCATAGATTTAACTGGCAAAATGTTAATGCATGTCACTAAGAACTATATCGTTGGATTCGTATTTGAACATAATTTCAAATGGTGTAATTTTTAGTGACATGCATTGGCATTTTCTTAGGTAAATCTATGGTCAAAATTTTATACTAAATATGAGGTAGTATTCCCTCCGTCCCAAAATTCTTGTCTTACATTTGTTTAGATACGGATGTATCTGACACTAAAATGTAACTAGATACATCCATATTTAGACAAATTTAAGACAACAATTTTGGGACGGAGGGAGTACAAAAGTGGGATATGTAGGCCAAAACATGTGCCAAATTCACTTGTGATGCATTTGGCATCGATGCCCCTCCATTGCTCACCTGGTGCCCCAATCTGGATCACCTACTTTGCTCCGGTGCCAAATTAACTCACGCAATGAAAAACACTGCGTGGGAGAGAGAGAGGACCGAGGCAATAAAAAAACACTTGTTTGGGAGAGTGAGAGGCTGGTGTAGTTGGTTTGATTGATTTGTTTATACATGTGGGTCTGTGTGCACAGCGGTGCCAACTCTCTCACATCGCGAGAGCGGTGCCAAAATCTTTTGATTTGACATCGATGCGTATTATGTGGCATACTTTTGTGAAATATGGCATCGGTCACATAGTGGAAGGCAACAAATGCCCAAGCTCTTCACGTGCTCCTAGTTAAATGAGAGGAAACAAAAAGAAAGAGAGAGAGAGAGAGAGAGAGAGAGAGAGAGAGAGAGTGAAAAAATATCACTAGCCAGCCAACTCAATCGTATGAGCGAATGATATTGGTACCTCTTGATGACACGACAATCTTATGCAGCCAGCTACTCTAATATGTTCTCTTCTTTTGCAGATAAAAAAAGACCCGAAAGTGAAAAATGTGTTGCACTATAACAATCTCATCGAATGCCTTGATCTCCATCTTACAGAAACTGATTTGATCGACTACTGAGGCAGCACATCTGAGATTAAATTGGCCAGGTTCTTTGTTCTGAAGGCAAGTGTGCTCAAGGTAATGAGGTTTGGCGTTCTCTGGGGCAACAATGAATGGCGTGCTGATCACCGCTAGCGTCTAAGCCTAAATGACAAAGTCTCCACAGAAGCTGAATTTGTTTTTGAAACATCAAGTGGCTAGAGACTCGAAAACTTATTTTCCCATTAGTGACTTGTCAGGGCGGTGGATTTTAGTTTGTACGATAATGCTGCATCCACCTAAAGTAACAAAAGTTCTTACATAAACTTCCTAGTAATTCCCTCTTCCTAGGTGCAGCATTACTCCTAACATTTGTAATATCAGTTTAAAACTTGTAATATTGCCGTGTCCTATTCCCGCGTTTTCAAAATCCTGTGAATCAAACAGGTCCTGAGTTGGTGATGATGTTGTGCCTCCCATCTTTCACCAATAGCCGTCGGATCTAGATCTGACGCATACAAACCAAGCTTCTCCATTTTTGCAAAAAGATGCCTGCACTCGTTCCCTATTTACAAACAACTCCTTGTCTCTCACAATCAGCCTTATCTCCTCCCCACCACATCTAGAAGGCCGTGGAAAAATCTGCCGTGATGGCCGCTGCCCGAGCCGTCCACCCGCAATCTTGGTGTTCCGTGCAATGCACGGGCATCTATGCACGGGAAATTATGTCGAACAGGGCTAGTTGTAAGTAGGCTAGCTCTACAGCCATGATGATAGTGACTGCAGACGGTGAGGCTGACTATGGTATGCCTAACATGGCGCCTATACTCAGGTGTCATCTCCGGCGCAGGGTCTTGTCACTTCACTGTGAGGAGCAGCACATAATAATTTGACCAACGGGTAGTACAGTGCTAGTACTCCTACTACTACATTGGTAGTACTACTACTAGTACTAGTAGCACCATCGTCTGGATTTAGGAGTACTACCACGTCCATCTGGATTTTTGTATTTGACTAGCAATATCTAGTAATGCATGTCATGTGAAATGTACTACTCCCTCTGTAAATAAATACATGGTGTTTTATTCCTATCGGCAAGAGAACTTAATGTTTTTTTGCTAACTAGAGTACTAATAGGATTACATGCAATGAACTAAACACTGCATGTCATGTTTGGTAGTCTCAAGTCATTGAAAGCATGCACGGCCCACATCTCTCATTGGTTGATATGTCACAAAATAAGAAACAAGGAGGGAGTTAATGCACCGTGCCTAAGTGTTTTGGGATTATTTGGTTTTCATAATTTGACTTACACAACATTTTTGTTTACATGCATCAACATTTTATTAGTTAAATCAAAGGTCAAAACTTGGCGCAAAATGCAAAGGGTTCCAATAAACCAGTAAACATCAAACTTCTCTCGTTTGTCCCCAACTAGAGGTCCGGTGAGATGACTATACTGCACCGGCAAGGAGGGGGACGCAGCTTCATTGACTTATGGCACCTGCCTTTGGGTAAATGACATGTGGTCCCAGGGGGTGGCTGGCCCACCTATCATACAACCAAAGGCAGGTGCAGTAGAGGGCCGAGGGGTAGTACGAAATCCTACGCACCTACGCACGCTAACCAAGGGCAAGAGTGATCACTCGAATCACAAGATCAGTTGACTAGAAGCTAAGCTAGACCCATGGAGGCGATGTGCGTGAGCATCAGCTGGCTGTGCCAGATGGTCCACGATGCCGGCCTGCGGCCCGGCAACGAGGAACGTCTCCAGGTAGTATTGCTTGAGGCTGCCAGGGCGAGGGGCCGCTTGGACAACAGCTTCGTCTCCTTGTTTGGCGAGGTCCTCGTTGGTTTCCTCAACAAGTTCACCATCGTCAAGAAGCTCACGGACGACTTTGACGTAAGCCTCCAGTCGACGCGCCCAGGCTCTGTGATGCCCGCCACCCTCAATGACCACTATGGTGACAACCTCTTCGACGCACTGGTGGCCCTGCGACTGCCCGCCGTCGCGCCGGAGAATGTCCACCTCGAGGTCGCGCTCGCCGCGCAGCGCCTGGCACAGCAAGACACCATCGACATAATCACCCACATCTACGCGCAAATCGTCCACAAGGACTACTACATGCAAGAGGAGTACGATAGGACGCTGGCCTTCTTGGACTGCAGGGTAACCTTGGACGGCATTGTTCGGAAGCACGTTGAGCTCACCGCCAACGCCGCTGCTACTCACACGTTGGTTGGTGACCCGGCGCACTAGGGCGTGAGGATGTCGTTGATGGATCCATATGTATTTTTATCTTTCCGTCAAATCCATGTAGTAGTATATGATACTACAATAATTATCTTACCTTTCGCATCAACTTCATAATTTTCGTACGTACTCCATGCATGAATGGCGCCAGAACCAAACTTCTCATTACTCTAGGCAAAATCGTTATTTTCTATCTATCGATCGCCCCATGGAGCAGAACCAAATTTTACAAGTTACGAGTTCAAAAGGAAAAGCCTGCCGTGTTCGCGTCGCACCCCCACACGGTTGGTCCGGCACGCCGCTCAAGAGGGAATGCGTGCGGTGTTGCATTTTCACTTACAAGTGGGACCGCAGTTGAGCAAACCGACTATTGGCAAACCCCCACCCCGCCCACCGCGCGATGGCTGAGAAAACAGGAGGGAGAAGAGATGGATGTAGCATGGACTCCAAGAAAATTGGTGTCGGATGGGACTCGTGTGGGTGGCATGTGCCGTACTGCTAGACGTGAATGCTAGCTATGGCCCATGCCACCCCACTATATCGAGCCTATATCGAGGTACGTAGAACAAATTTCCTGCAGTCCGTGCTCAGCCCTCCTCTATCTCTCTTCTCAGCCAGCCAGCGGACGCGCAGAGCCCATCGTCTGTTTGCTCACATGCGGTCCCACATGTCAGTGAAAACGCAAGCGGACCCACTGAACCTGCACATCTTTCACCTCGACGTGCTGGTGATGAAAAGAAATCCAAGAAAGATCTTCAGTGGCTGCTTTTGGAGTTACTCAAGAGTAGTAAGATTCTATTTACAGTTTAACCCAAGATGCACATCTCGTGGCTTCAACTACCACTCTATTTTCTTTCATGACACGACCTGGATGTTGGATGTCCCACGTGTCGGCAAAAGTAGGAAGAACCTGACCAAATCTTCGGTTGTGCTCTCGGATTAGACTAGTTGTGCTAACTTAAATTTTTTTATTGTGTACTCCCTCCTCTCGAAAATACTTGACTTCCATTTGTCCAAAAATGGATGTACCTATATACTAAAACATGTCTAGATACATATGTATTTTGACAAATAGAAGGCATGTATGTGCAACAGAGGGAGTAGAATGGATGCAAGTTTTTGTATTGGGAAGGAGTACATCCATATATTGACAGAGCGCAATTTAGTAGATGTTCTATCACTTTTAGCTAGCACATAGGCTATAGATGAGATTAGTGCACTTGTTGATACTCCTACTTGATATGCGTGTTGCTGCTTAGACGCAGAGAAAAACGGACCGGAGGGAGTACTAGAATAGAGGCTAGACATGAGACTAGATGAGAGGAAGCAACGTCTACTTCTTTACACTCGAAGAAGAAAGAAGCACGCAAGATCGAGCCTCCGCAGATCAACAATGAATGCATCGAGAAGGCACTAATCCAACTTACAAGAGTAGTAAAATGTATTCTTGTGGTTCTTGTTTTCTTTGGTCTTGCTTTTCTAGTCAAAATTATCGTTGGAGTTCGTGCAAAACGGAGGTCCGTTTGGGGTCGTGCGTTGCAGTTGGCCTTACAAGTGGGACCGCAGTTAAGGAAACCGACTATCGGCAAACCCCCACCTCGCGCGCTGCGCGATGGCTGAGTTAGAGAAACGATGAGGTTGAAGAGATTGCTCTAGCATGGGCTCCAAGAAATATGGTGTCAGATGGAAGTCGTGCTGGTGGCGTGTGCCGTACTCCTGGACGTGAATGCTTGTTCTGGCCCATGCCACCCTACTACTCGTACTACTTACTATATAGTACTACTAGTATCGAGGATTCGAGGTGCTGGTTACGTAGTACAATATGGCTACAGTAAAAACACCCGCACGACGCGCGAAGCATGTGAAGCTAGTACAAATAGTGTACTACTATTGTTGATTGGCCTCATCCGATAACCTGTTGCAATGCACGTGCAATTATGTATTCGAAAAAAATTGCCTCGTCGCACCACTCACTCACAGAAGCAACTCGAAAGCCATTCATAAATTTAGTAAGTTTATCACAGGCATATCATTTTATTACATACAACAGGTCATCAACCCACATCGACAACGAGGATACATTATAAATACTAAAGTTTTCACCACACAACAAATAACAAGCAATGAAATGAACTTCAACTCAACCATTCCTCGGCGTTGGAAATGCTTGCTTTGAACCACAAGTGATTCTTTGGGACGGGCCATCCATTGTCGATCTAGAGACCAACGCAGGACTGATCATCTAGGCTGAAGCGGCCTACTATATCAGTACCAGGGTAAGGAACCACCCAAATGTCCGAGGTATAGACATAGTTGCTTCTCATAAATGGTAGTAATGTTGTGTCAACAGTAGTTGGGTCGCCTTTCACCATCATTGGATAGTTTTGTCCAAGGAAGAGCGAGTTTTGAGTTGGCGCTAGCACACTAGTATCCATCCCAAATACCATGCAACGGGTGTTGGAATAGGTCCGGGGAGTGCGACCATGGGAGACTACACCTGCTTCCTTAGCAGTAACATCATCAGTGGGCTGTATACACACTAGAAGAGGTGATCCATCGGAATTAGTTGCCAGGCGCCAAATAGTATATGGGTGCTGCTCGCCCTCATGCTCGTGATCATCACCATCGTCATCTCCCCCTTGGTTATAAAAATCTTCAAGTATAGGTGGTGGAATGTTCACAAGACCTTGGAAACACAAGAAGAAGGTTCATTAGTAAAGGGAATCTTGCTAACCCGCATGCATGTGGATGAAACAATTATAATTACGGTGGAAGACAAACATGCCGAAAAAACGAGGATGCCATGCAAAAACAGTGCAACGAGTGGTGGCAGCAAACACAAGGCCCTCGTATTGAATTGCATCACAGTACTCATCCGTGTACAAAAACTGATTTTTGAGCAATATCCATCCAGTCAAACCACCGAGGACAGCAACAAGCTTGTCGAAGATAGCAACAACTTCATAGTTGTTGTAATTCCAAGAGCGGTTGGGAACTCGATAAATTGCTATCTTCCGTAGAAGACAGTCACCATGATTGTATTTGAACGTTCGTACAATACTGGTGTGCTCAACCTCTGGGCAGTCTGCTAAGATTTTTGGAAGTGGAACCCGGTCACGAGTGTACACATTCACAAGTGCCCACTCGCAGTTGGACCCAATGTAAACAACCCAATCTCCATTTGCGCCTGCCCAAGCCTTGCCCTCAAGCGATGGCATCTTAACATCATTCGTCTCATTATCAAGCGGCATCAACTTGCACGGGGCGAGGCCTCCGTCGTGATGGCACCAGTCATCAGGGTCACGGCGAAGAAGATAGGGGAGATCAAACCACTCCTTGACTCTTGGGTTCCTTGTAATGATGTTATTAGTTGAGTCGAGAATGGGCTTGAACGAACCTGCCATGCTAGCCGAGGTGATGATGTCGCACCGATCAATGAGTTCCTCCACCACGTCATCTTTCAGATCAGGGCAAGAATAACGGGGTCGTTTCCGTTCGGTTCCCTCCATGGAGAAGACGATCGAACAATGGCAGAAGAAAGGGTGAAGGGCTGAAGGAAAATGGAGGAGGGAGATGAAGAGCGTGCAACAGCAGTTCCAAATCGAGAGGGAAAGGCGAAGAGTCGGTGGATGGTTGCCAGTTTGCCACGGTTCACGAAGGGGCGCCCCGGCCTACACGTAGGTTCGGAAATACTCCTACTACTCGCCGTCGTTTCACTGATATGTTGGAACGGGACCACATGTCAACGAAGCATGGTGTGTAATTTCTTGTGCAAAATGCAATCTGGCCGCGTTGGCCCGAGGTGCCACATTAGTTATCGACCTTTATTTTTTAATGGCGTGTCGTTCAGTTTTGAAGCACGACTAACTGGTATTGTACGCAGAGAAAATATAAACTACTCTACCACTACTCCACCTCCAGTACTAGTAGTATAAAAAAGATATATAGGCTGGAGCTTCAGCGCTTTCTTGCCAAGGGCTTCCCACTTGCTTCTCACACTACCACCCTCTCTCCAGATATAAAAAAGATGGCCCCTCTCTCCCTCCTCACCGGTGGTCACAGATCCGCCGGGGAAGAAAAGGACGTGCAGCGTTGACGCACTCGTCGTCGGCGAGCGAGGTCACGCACTAACGACAAGGCCGTCCTCTCAGACCTAGCGCCCGCGCGGGATGGCCTCCGTCCCCAAGCTCGCTACCATAGTGTGTGCGGAGGACGACGACCACGAGCGAAGCCACTTCCCGCCGACTCTCAGGTATGCTACCTCTTTTCGAACCATACCCTTGTTCTATTGCCCCATCTGGCACGTCGTTGCATGTGGATCTTTTTCTACTCCACCATCTTCCCAATTTGCTATCCTCTGCTCTGCTGGCCACGCAGACGAAAACCATAATTTGCACTATTAAAGGAAACCCTACTTTATGCAGACTAATCCATGTCTGGGTTGAATAAGGAAAGGAAGGGAGACTGTACTGTCCAAGAGAGTAGGCATCGAACCCGCATCTAGGTTGAAAAGGGGAAAATCAGTAGCTAAGGAACGAGTCTCGTATCTCTTGGTTAAAGAAGGGTAGAAAGGCATGACAACGCAATAGAGAATGACCAGGTCGATCGGTTTGTTGTCCTCACATAGGAAAAAGGTGGCTAAAGAGAACAAAAGTGGGACGTAATCCACATATGCTGCCTGGATATTTGTTGCTCTGGGCAACCATACCTCCCTCACCACTCTGCGTCCGTGGAAGTACATCGTACTGGTGCGCCCACTATCCGAATGGGCCTCCCATGCTCTTATTGCCACTTTTTTGCTGTTAGTATAACGCCAGCAGTCAAGTCAAGCAATGCTACTGCTAAAGTGATGCCACATTTAACTAATGCCGCTCTCAGTCTAATGCCACCAATAAATTTAAGCAATGCCATTTAATGTCACTGGATTATTTCAGGGTTAGCTGTTGATTGTGGATGCATTAAAGATTTTTCAGCTAAGGCATTCTAATGCTATTGCACAGCCAGTATACCAACGATGAAACTTGTTACTACCTTCAGATTTTTGCACTGTTAATGCTCATAGATTACATACCTCACTTTCATGAGATAAGTTAATTTTTTTGTACAGTGTCACCAAAATGCCAAGGCACTGATGTCATTTTATTTTGGTTAAACTGCATAGACAATTATGAAGACAAGAGGAAAGGTCAAGAGTGGGCACCTCCTCCTCCGGCTGTTCTCTTGATTCGTTCGATCAAGTTTTTATGTTTGATCGATTATCAAGATTTGGATAGCAATTTTTAAGGTCCCCCCGAGTTCGAAATGATATTTACCTTGGAGGTACATGGTTTGCAATTTTTTATACTGTCATTAGTTAATAATGCTAGTTACCTTCAGGCTTCTGTATTTGGTTTAATGCTCATACACAACTAGTATACCAATGCTGAAACTTGTTACCTTTACATTTTGTATTGTTAATTCTTATAGAAACCTTCCAGTGCTAGAGTTTATTGAAATATGTTCAGTAAAACCATTGTACTGTACCCTGTAATAAACTAACTACTCTACTATTGAACTAGCCACTGGATTAGTGTATATTTGTAGTATTTGAATGGTGTTGCAATAGCGTATGGACATAAATAAAGTGTGGCAAGCTTTCCTAGATATGTGCTCAAGAAAACTACTACCAGTTTTTCTAAATACTAGACGTTTGGGTACTTTAAATTGAACCGCGAAAACGTCTTATATTAAGGAACAGAGGGTGTAGAGTTCACTCAAATTATCCCGGTAAAGCTAGTCACACCTTTGTTAAAATTAATATTCATTATGTTATCAGAGGAGGTCTATATGTTTGTCCCTGTTCAAGAATTCATCCGATTAACCAGTTAACTTGCTAGTTAATCCCTACTCGTAGGGTCACCGAATAGCTGATTAGCTGATTAATCGCCCGAGTAATTGATTAAATGGCCGATTAACTTGTCGATTAGCCTATTAATCCCCTACTCGTCAGCTAACCGAGCAGCTACCAGTTAACGATTTCCTCAACAATGATGTTTGTCTCTGATGCCTGTCGACTACATGCCCGACATCATGATGTAATGTTAAGTCATTTCCTTTTGTACAGTGTCACTAAATTTTCAAGGCGGTGATGGCATTTTATTTTAGTAGAACTGCACAAAATTTCCTTAAAAGAAGAGGAAAGGTCAGGAATGGCTCAGTTTTTTAGAAAAAACTATGTATGCCTTCCTGACATCAGCCACTGTTGCTTTATTTATTCCTTCAAACAGGTGGTTAGAAACAGTCTTGCTACCTTTTCCCATTAAGAAATTGGAATGCTTATATTTGTGAGTCTATGCTTCAACTAGTGCCACTTTTATAGTAATCACACTTTCAATATCTATGCAAACAGGGATGCTTGATTTTAGTCGAACTGCACAAAAAGTCCAACTGGTTCAACATTAGGAGCATGTTTTTTTCCAAACCTTTATATCCAATTGGTGGCACTATGAGTTGTTCATTACGAAGGTACATGGTTTGCTACTATCCTGCTACTCTTTTTGTACTGTCATTAGATAGTAATACTAGTGGTTTGCATGTGAATTTATTGGCAGGGTGGACCTACATTGGAGGTGCAGGACAGGATTCAATGATTGGATGCTCAATTTCGGTTGTATCGATTTCACCTCTTCCATCACCGCGAACATGGTGTGGTATATGTTTACTAGCTGCTTGATATTTGTGCAGACAGAGATGTCTGCCCGTTGCTATTTGGCAAACAAACAAAGTGTCCGCAATTTTGGTTGAACTGCACAAGAGAATAGTATAGTCACTGCATGCAGTGCCATTTGAAAATAGACACAAAGATTGGATAGTCACTTCATGGACTGCAGAAAAGTAGTATTGTACTATTTAATGGCCAACACTAGGTGCTTCATTGCTTTGGTCTGATTATACAATGGGCATCATTTTCCCTAAGTTAAAGTTTGTATTCTGAAAATAGTCTCGTGATGTGATCAAGAGAAGACCAAATCATATTGCAGTGGATGTTCCTCCATCATGTGTGGTTCATTCTCATGGTTCCAGCTGTTGGTGAAACCACTTACGTTTGCAAGAGGAATTGCAGACTTCACAAACAAATTTGTCTTTCAGTCTGTACTAAATGTTGGCCAAGAGAAGCATCCATGTTAGTAGGAAGAACAGTTGTTTTTTCTAGGTCTTTGCTTTTGGAGCTACATATTTGTATATGATCCGTGAATCATTGAGATGCATTAACATGTTGATCTTATGTATGGGAATCATACTAGTTAGTTTTAGTTGCGACACAAGATCCGAAGTGGCTGATCTTTGCTTTTGGAGCTACATATTTGTATATGATCTGTGAATCATTGAGATGCATTAACAATTACTTATTTCTGTTCGCTCAGTGTTTACAAGTTACAGATCGATCACTAGCTAGCCTACAAATGCGCTCCTGGCAGTTTTATTTGCGACGCAAGATGCGAAGTGGCAGTTTTTTGAATAAAAATGCCTACCTCTAAAGAAACTGACAAGCTACACTATCGATCCTACACGGATAAAAATGCCTACCTCTGAAGAAACTGACAAGCTACACTATCGATCCTACACGGATAAATAGCAGATCACGCACGTACTACCTCCTTTCCGGTTTGCAGGGCTCAATTCAAGAAACGACCTACTCGATCCTACACGAATAAATAGCGGATCACGCACGTACTAGTACCTCCTTTCCTTTTTTTGCGAGGTAATACGTTTCTCATTCATAAAATAAAGATCCGGTTACAAGACACGTAATCACCGACATTACAGTACTGAAAGGATAGGATAATCCTACACAAAAAACCGACATTACTAGTACCTCCTTTCCGGTCTGCAGGGCTTAATTCAAACCTCTCACCAACCAAAGTACTCCCTCCGTCCGGGTTTATTAGTCCCGTGAGCAAAGCAGCAAGACCAAGGCATGGCAATAATTAACGGCATGTAGAAGTTTAAGCCTAATTAATTCCAGCGATTTAAGTGGCTGCATGCATGCCCTCGGCTACGACTCGTTGCATGCTGCTTCGCGTACTGCCTGCAAGCGATTCTGAGTGCCTGCATGCAGCCGGCCGTAATTAAGGCAGCTAACTGATGCGAAAAAAGATACGCTTTAATTTTTGCGGGCTTTTTAAATCCGTGGAATCATTATTGACAAGGAGGGAGATGATTCGAGTGCACTCGTTTGACCGCCATGACGGCGTGCGACCCAGACGGGACGGGACGGCACAGTCATAATTTCAGTTTCCCTAGTTTTCCACGGCAAGCTGGCGCGCAAAGCCATTATGCATTGAATTCCGATGACCGTCGCGCTACCTTCCCCCTATAAGTACTGTTTCCCGGCTTTCTCCGGTGCCACCGTGACCCAACTTGCCATATCCTCATAAGCCCCCACCGACCCGATGTCGCTCGCCACGTCCGCCATGCCCCCGCCCATCTGCAGTAGGCGACGCCGGAGGCGGTCACCGCCGGAACTAGTGTTCAGTTTTTCACCGGAAGGCAGACGGAGGGAGGAGGCATTCTATCTGTCTTTAGACGGCAATGCGTAGATCGAGGAGTTGTTGGAGCGCGACCGCATGGCGGAGGAGCAGGAGTTGTTGGAGTGCGACCGCCTGGCGAAGGAGCAGCGTATCGCTGATTTGCACCGCCAACGGGACATGGAGCAGCAGTGCACCGACGCTCTGAGTCGCGAGCAGAGCGCCCGCAATTGGGTCGACTATGTGGAGGCCGGCGCCCGGCAAATAGCCCTGGAGGCTATCGGGCATGCACACGTTCATGACGCGATTTTTACTACCAGCTCGTCAAGTGGGTTTCCGGCTTGGAAGCCGAAGCTTCGGTGGACCACGCCGGCATGGAAAGGGCCAACGCGCGTGAGCAACGCGCCCTATCACACCTTTGGCAAGTCCGAGGCGAGGCGCAGGACGCCGGTGCCGGTGTTTAGTGTGTACCACAGATGGCGGCCGGCATCGTCTAGTTAGCTAAGAGTAAGTTAGTACTTGTACGCTACTAGAGTATTAGTGGGAGTAGATAGTTAACTTGGCTATGATGGTTGTCAACGTGGAAGTTCAGTACTCTATATGTGGATCAGACCTGTTACTTTGCTCTGAATGTTGAACTTTCCGTTTGAACGTATGGAATGGGCTGTTATTTCTTTAAATGGGTTGTATTTGTCCTCCACGGGTTTAGAGGCTGACTTGTGGGCCTAGCAAGTTGACGTGTACACAATCAGGAGATGATTGTACGTGGAGAGGATGACAGTAGGGACCTGCCAAGGTCATGGCAGTACGCAAGCAAGTGCCTCCTTATTTCAAGCCAATGAAAAATGGCTCCTCCTAGTGGATTTATGACATCTGGGTCCCATGCCATTGTCAACGTAGTCAATAAACGAGAGAATTGCACAACGAGCGGCTGACACCAGGGACCCAGCAGCTCGCCCAGTTATTTTTGTTTTGGGTTAATTTGATAAATGCCACTCCAAATCTGGTGTATCCGAGAAATGCCACTGTAATTTCCAAACTTTGAAAAATGCCATTTCATGCCATTTCTAGTGGCATTTTTCAAAGTCTGGACTGGCGTTTTTCAAAGTTTGCAAACTGCAGTGGTGTTTTTCAAAGTTTGCAAAAATTGCAGTGGCATTTTTCAAAGTTTGGAAATTGCAGTGGCATTTTTATGAATCACCATAATTGGAGTGGCATTTATCTAATTCGTTTTTGAGACGGAAGCAGGGTGTCAATTGGGCTTTGCGGGACACTCTGGCCTGTCTAGACAACCTTTTCTTTTATGTTTACCACAGACCAGCCCAGTAGTTTTTTTTTCTTTCTGAAAATGGCTAGCCCAGTTTTTTTGTGATTTGTTAAGTAAGTCGCTTTATAAGGCCTGTTGGGCTGCAAATCTTTCAAGACGAGGAGAGCTTCATTCGGCTGGCCGAGAAATTGGCCTATCAGTAATGAGAAATGGGCTGTACATTTTTCAAACACATCAAACCGACAATTAGTTTCAAATATCTTTTTTTCATTTCGAGATTTTAAATTGCATTGATTTTTATGCGTGGACAATTTATTGGATTTTATATTGATATACATTTATTTTTAAAATTAGTCTGAATGTGACTCGAAATTTCAGATTAAAAACAGTTCAGACCGCACCGACATATGCAAAATTTCGTATAATTTTTTAACCGTGGCCACAATATGGGCCGTAATGCTAACAAAAAGAATATGGGCTCCAAAAAAACCCATAAAAATTAGCAACTGGGCTGTAAATTATTTGAAATAATGGCAGATGGGTTGTATGCTGTTTTCCACAGATTTGAGGCTTTCCACAGATGGCATGTATACTATTGGATGTCCATCCAACGGCCGTCATGCTTCTTCAATCTCTGCTCTTCCTACTCCAGCCGCTCAAACAAGCGCCGGCGGGATTGCCTGCTCCCTCCTCCCCGCGGCCAGCTGTGCTGCCGCGCAGGCCTCACCGCCCCACCGTACTCCCATCGCTGGCCTAGCCATCCCTCTACTCACCCACAGTCCCACACCTGCTGTTATTCTCCGGCAACGGCAGACGAACCAGTAAACCCTCGTACAGTCGTACTCCCCTCCGCGTGGGAAACAACTGCCGAGTCTTCCCTGCCTCCGTGTCGTTCCCTTCCTAGGCCTCACCGTCATCCACCGCCCTGGTGCTCTCGGCGCGGCCTGGTCAACGTGGTCAACGACCAACATGCATCTGAAGTGGACTATACGTGGAGAGGCCGACAGCTGGGTCCACGGCCGCACGCGAGGAAATGCCTCCTTATTACGTGCAAAATAATGATTCCTCCACCTGACATCTGGGACCCACCGAAAGGGCCTCTGTATTTCGTGAAAAAACATTACCGCCGCTGACAGCTCGGACCCACCGGCTATATCTTCGCACGCAAGGAAGTGCCTCCTTATTACGCACAAAAAATGAATACCCCCCTGCTAGCTGGGACCTAGTATAGTGGGCCTACTAAGTTGACAGGGATGAAGGGCTTTGTCAACTGAGTCATTATGCACGATTCTAGCTCGACTGACCGTACGATGTCCATCCAATGGCCGTAGTGCTTCTTCAACCTCTGGTCTTTTTGCTCCAGCCGCCCAAAGCAGCGCCGGTCGTGCCGCCTGCTCCTGCCTTCCGTCGCTGGCTGTACTGCCGCGGAGGCCTCACTGGCCCATACTACTCCCACCGCTGGCCAGGCCATCCCTCCACTCCACTCACCCACACCCCCTGTTATTCTGCGGCGACGGCAGCACAGCTGAACCAGTGAACCCTCGTACTCCTCTCCGCGTGGGCATCCACTACCGCGTCTTCCCCGGCTCCGCGTCGTCCCCTTCCTAGGCCTCGCCATCGTCCACCGCCGTGGTGCTCTCGGCGCGGTGTGGTCAATGTGGTCAACGATCGAATTTCATTGGAAGAATACTGTACATGGAGAGGCTGACAGCTGGGTCCACGACAGCCGCAAGGAAGTGCCTCCTTATTACGCGGAAAAGAATTATTCCTCCACCTGACAGCAGGGACCCACCGGACGGGCCACCAGTATTTCGCGAAAAAAACGTTTGCCCCTGACTGCTGGGACCCACCCGATGGGCCACCGTATTTCGCGAAAAAAAACGTTCCCCCTGCTGTCAGCTCGGACCCACCGGAAGTGCCTCCTTATTACGCACAAAAAAATGAATACCCCCTGCTAGCTGGGACCCACCTTGGTGGGAGGTTTACTTGTGGGCCTACTAAGTTGACGGGGATGGAGGGCTTTATCAACTTAGTCAATATAAACGATTCTAGCTCCAGTGACCGTACGATGTCCATCCACCGGCCGTAGTGCTTCTTCAACCTCTCGTCTTCTTGATCCAGCCGCCCAAAGCAGCGCCGGTCGTGCCGCATGCTCCTGCCTCCCGTGGCTGGATGTGCTGCCGCGGAGGCCTCACCGCCCCTACTATTCCCACCGCTGTCCAGGCCCTGCGATGACGGCAGCCTCACACCGCAGCCGAACCAGTGAACCCTCGTACTCCTCTCCGCGCGGGCTTCCACTGCCGCGTCTTCCCCGGCTCCACGTCGTCCTCTTCCTAGGCCTCGCCGTCGTCCACCGCCCTGGTGCTCTCGGCACGGCGTGGTCAACATGGTCAAGGAACGACTTCCGTCGGACGCGGACTATACGTGGAGAGGCTGACAGCTGGGTCCATGGCCACAGCAAGGAAGTACCTCCTTATTACGCGGAAAATAATTATTCCTCCACCTGACAGCGGGGACCCACCGGACGGGCCACCGTTTCCCCCTGACTGCTGGGACCCACCAGCTACATCTTCGCACGCAAAGGAAGTGCGTCCGGGCAAAACAAAAAACGATTCGCCCCACTGACTGCTGGGACCCACCAGCTACACCTTCGCACGCTAGGAAGTGCGTCTGGGAAAAAAAACGATTCGCCCCCAGACTGCTGGGACCCACCAGCTACATCTCCGCACGCAAGGAAGTGCGTTCGGGCAAAAAAAACCGATTCACCCCCTGACTGCTGGGACCCACCAGCTATATCTTCGCAGGCAAGGAAGTGCCTGACAGTCGGGACCCACCTGGTCAAAGCGTACATAGCGTTGTCATTCTGGTCGCGAACGTGTATGTACATATATACTGGTTGATGTAGAGGCGCGCACGTGTCGTAGTAGAGGCACGTATGTGTCGCAGTAGAGGCGCGCACATAGCATGTACACGTACGTACATCGGCTCGTGTACATGGCTGGGTCGGAACAGAGAAACAGCATCATCATCGTGTTCACGGGGAGGCAACGGAATGCGTCGTGTTCATGGGGAGGCAACGGAATGCGTCGTGTTCATCGAGAGGCAACGGAACGCGTGGGAGCCAACCGGCTTGGACAGAACAGGCGGTGGAAACGAGGCCTGGCGTATCGTAGAACGGAGGAAACGGCCTTGTGTTCGACCGGCCACGTTCGAAACGGGGTCATGTTGATCGGGAGGGGTCTGGCGTACCGCAAAACGGAGGAAACAGACCTCCTACGGTCGAAATGGGGGTCCTATTGATCGGGAGGGGTGTGGCGTACCGCAAAACAGACGAAACGGACCTCCTACTGTCGAAACGGGGGTCCTGTTGATAGGGAGGGTGTGGCGTACCGCAAAACGGACGAAACGGACCTCCTACGGTCGAAACGGGGGTCCTGTT
>NC_041383.1:400578163-400583555 GCF_002162155.2 Triticum dicoccoides
ACTGTTCATCCAATTGATCGGCTTCAGTTAGCAGCAGTAGCAAAGGAATCGCTCGATCGGGTTCAGTTAACAGCTATCGATCGATCGCTCGGGTTCAGTAATGCGTAGCCTGCAGTGCAATCGCTCGGGTTCAGTTAGAGCCCAACGCCTAGCGCAGGTTCAGTTAGAGCCAACGCCTCGCACACACGCGCATACGTGTATGAGAGAAACACGCATCGCTCGCCCCCCGACCTCCCACCATAACCAGCAACTCTCTGAAATTTTCCTCCCCCTCGCTTCTACCATGGTTTTTCCGTCATGGACGGCCCAAAGAATGTCATGCAGCTGCGTCTCCGGCCTGCCGAGGACGAAAAGCCCATTTTTTGTCATGATTTTTTGTCATAGAAGTAGGAGCCCACCACATCTATGATGATACCGGGTTTTGTCACAATTATCGTCATAGAAGTGTCATATGTATGACAGAAAAAAAATTGTTCGGCCCAAAATGTCATGGATGTGTCTTTTTTTTGTAGTGTTCACCGGCGGAGGGGGATACATCCGAATCTGTAACCAGCGGTGAGGATAGAAAGCCAGTGTTTTTTTAAGGGAGAAAGACAGTGTTACTACCCCTATCTTGTTTAGATCTGGAGAGGATGAGAGTGTGTGAATAGAGCAACCCTAGCAAGCAAGCGCGGAGGCTCCAGCCTATATATACGTAGTGGGGTAGTTTTCCTTTTTCACTCCATCAAAACAACCGTTTAAAATTGTGTACTGCTACATGCCAGGTCGCGGTTTTTTTTAGTTGTTGATTGTTTTTTGAGATAGCTACCCGCTTGTTCCAAGTGGTGTTATGGTGTGCCAGGTCGCACGTTGTATCATTCAAGTCTGGTACTACAAGTCCCTCCATTAAATGAACAACCACCCCCTCGTAAAAATTGTGAATAAGCCCATGGCTAAAATTAGCGGAAACGTGGGTTGCCCCAACATGCATTATTATATATATTTTCTACTCCCTCTGTTCCTAAATATAAGTCTTTTTTATTAGCCACACCTAAGACAAGAATTTTTTATTAGCAGTGAACCCCACATGTCATAGACACAAAAATTGTGGCAAGATTCCCTTAGGCAAGCCAAAGTGTGTCTAACAATTTGAGCAACTCAGGTTAGGCAAGTGTGGCAAGTGTGGGAAAAATAATGGGGCAACATAAGACAAACATAGTCACAATCCAAACAGCCCCGTAATTTTTTGTGATATGCATGAAAATTTGGTTAGTTAAATTTATAGTCAAAATTTGGCAAGGTGCATCAAATCAACACATGCAAGTATCAAAAGGAAAGTCACAGCATGCATGCATGTGTTGTACTCCCTCCGTTTACAAATATAAGTCTTTTTAGATATTGCAACAAGTGACTACATACGAAGCAGAATATGTCTACTCCTACATACGAAGTAGCCCATTTGAAATGTGTAAAAAGACTTATATCGAGTGTAGTGCTTTGATGTGTCACGTCAACTCATACAAGACCGAGAAATTTGATTACTACAACACCCTCTCCCTCGTGGACTGAGCTCCGGTGCCTTAACTACACCTGCCTTTGGCTGCATGGCAGGAGGGCCAACCACCTGTTGGGCCCACCTGTCATAGACGCAAAGGCAGGAGCAGTAAGTATAAGCTTTTGCTACATGCTATCCCTCCCACACGAGGTGGACGGACATGCAGCAGTGGATTCAATACTGTATAAGTAGGAGTAACATCATTGTTCGTCTTCTTGAAGAGGCGAAGAGCCTAGCGCAACCCGAACGTGGCAGTTGCGAACGCTCGCATGGTGCGGTTCCTTGGAGCACGCATATACTAGCCAAGCTCTTGCATGAGACAAAATTGCCATTGTTTAACAATTAAACTCCATTATCCATTGGTTGATACTCATTCTGCATAGGTCCACGCGCTTAGCACTGTTTCCTCCTGGGGTCACCAATGTTTATTTGCTAATTAATAGCATTCCATGCAATGAACTAGCCATTGCAAGTCATTAAAAGCATGCACACCTCTCATCTCTTATTGGTTGATATGTCAAGAAACAAGAAACAAGGTAGAAGTTAATGCACCGTGCTTAAGTGTTTTGGGACTATTTGGTTTTCGTAAGATGACTTACGCACCTAAACGGAGGGAGTAGTATAGCCCTGTAAACCAGAAAGGAGTATTTGCCTTTCTAGAGATTTCAGCAAGTGACTAGACTACACCGTGTGCAGTACTCCCTCCCTTCCGGTTTATAGGGCTCAAATCTCAAATCTCATGAACCAAGGCATTTTGCGATTGGAGGAATGTATCTCGTACTTTACAAAACTACCCTAATTAAACTCATGCATTAATTACATAGTTCTCTCGTTTTCCTCTCCGCCTTGGTCGCAGTGCACAATATTGAGCACTCCTGTATGACTAGCCGCTCTATCTACATGCGGGACATTTCAAAGCATCCGGGCCCACATGCCATCAACCAAATCACAGCGAGGTGCTACAGTCGAGACTCACCTATCACCCCGATGTGGTCGTCATGACCCGTCATATCACAAAACCTACACCTTTACCAGCAGTGGTAAGGTGGCCTCCAAGTTGGACTGGACGAAGCAACCATCATTTCATAGCTGGAACGCTCGTTCAAGCCCTTTCTTCCCTTTCTTGAAGAAAACCTCACTCCAGGCTACTCACTTCTGCCATTTTTCTTCTGTACCGACGAAGGAAAGGTGGGCGAATCAGTTATGCTACTATATTTTCATTTCAATAATCTTCTTTTTGCGAAGCACCGACCGATTCTCACATCCTATTCTTTTCCCATTTTCATTGTGATTGTGGTTTCCTTTCGATTGCTTTTTGTTTGTCAGTTCATTGATGGATCCTGGAGCACTAGGCAAAGAGTTGCCGGCAGACAACCCACTGGAGACAGCGATCTTCAGGAAGCAAGCACCGACCAACGAGTTGACCATGTTGGCGGGCCAACCCATGGAGACGAAGAACTCCAAGAAACAAGCACTGGCCAAAGAGTTGAGGACGTTGGCGGACGAACTCCTCAAAGAAAGTTGGAAGAACAGCAAGGGCCCCACCGTGCCTACCCCAGGAACTCTGATTGCCACCTATGTGAGGCTCAAGACCGAGTTTGAGGAGATACTCGCCGTTGAGAAGCGGTATTCCCCTGGCAAGGTGATGGCCCCCATCGAGGACAAGGAGATGGCCCCCGGAGGGATGAGGTACCCCGGTGAGCTGCACAAGGTAAAAAATAATGGCTTATTACCATAGTTGTGGTTTTTGATTATTTGCAATGTGCTTGCTAATATGTTAGGGTTGTGCAGGTGCCGGTGGTTGTCCTTGATGATTCTGATGTCGTGGCCCGTCCTGTTGGCATCGCCCCGGAGATCGATTCCGATGCCACTGTCCATCCTGTGGACATCGCCCTAGAGATTGATTCGGATGTCACGGTCAGTCCTGTGGACATCTCCCCAGAAATTGATTCCCATGCCGCTGTCCGTGCTGTGGTCATTGCCCGAGAGATCAATGACAAGCAATAGTTGGTCGCGCTAATCCTTTAGGGTAGTTTGCATTGCCCTGTGTTTAATTACCAGAACGATGCGTGTTATCAAACCATCTTAGGGCTAGTGCACTGTCTTGTGTGGGAGGATCTTGCTACTATTGTTTGATAGTGAATCATGCGATGAATCATGCGAACCCTCTCCGAGTTATGGAAATAGATGTATCCTCACCAGCTTTTGATGTAATATATGGCATGCTTAGATGTAAGTTTGAACTGTTTATCATATCAGCAGGGCTTGTTTGATGATTCTTGGTGTTAGTAGGCTAGCTACTGTGCGAGCTATAGTACTTGCAAAACACTCACTGAAGAGAAACGTTGGGGCTGATGAGCTCGTGGTACGCTTATACTTATCCCTTGTCGATCGACCAATAGCCCTAGCTCCTAAAATTGTAGGCTTAGCGATCGATCAGACAATAGTCGACATACATTCGGGCCTCATTTGGTTCATAGGGTAGGAAAATCATAGCAAAAGTACAAAGAACGTGCAACACAAAATCATAGTAGTGCAGAGATGTACTCCCTCCATTCCAAAATAGATGACCTAGGTGGGCTAGTTTGGCCTAGTGGGTTTCAGTGATATGACGTGGTACAGTGCCGTCCAGTCTTCGCGTGTGGTAGCAGTATTGCGGGTACAGTAAGTTTTCTTGAAGAAGCGGAATTCAACGAAGTCATGATGGTTCCTTTGTCCGAACAACTTACAGTGGGAAAGGTAGACCAGGATAATTTTGTGCATGGCAGGTGGACTAGGATGGTCGACGTCCCACATGTCGGCGAATGAAAGTATTCTTTCCGATATAGAGGACGAGCAACGAGTATTCATTGTTTATTTTTGATGAAAGATATTGTCTCCACTGTTACAACGGAGGAGTGTGAAACACGGCAGCCCAGTGAAATTGCAAGACAACGCGTGTCCCCTCTGGTGAGCAGCGTGCGAGCCGGACTATCGGGGTTGCGACACATACAAGTCGTAAGTGTGCCGCCTTTTCCTTTAGAACTTGCAAAGCGTAACATTTTCGCGCGATCGGTCGATAGAAATCCAGAACAAAATGACGAGGGCGGTGCTTTCCTGCTCGTTAGGCAGGCTAGTTCGAGTGATATGACGTGCTACAGTGCCATCCACTTGCTCCATTTTTATGTAAGCAAGAGTTTACACTCTTACACGGGAGGAGTGCGAAAAACCGCGGATCTGATTTTGATCGAGGGATAACTGTTCCCTGCCAAATAACGGAGGATTGTTAGCGATTATAGCATGATAGTTAGGGCATCTCCAGCGCTGGCCCACAAATTTAGACCGGCATCTGTCCGAGGACACTAATGGATGCCATCCGATGCTGCCCGCATACCTTTCGACAACAATATGAACTAACCGGACGAAATTCGTGCAAACAAAGCAAATTTCAAATTAACCGGATGAAATTCATTACATTTCAAAAAAATTTCCTACAAACTGGATGAAATTCATTACATATTTCGCACAAACCGTACTAAAACCTACTGTAAACCTAATCTAAACGATCGCCGGCGCCCGACCACCATGTCCGGCCATGAACCCGAGAAAGCTAGACATTGCCTTTGCCTCCTCCTCATCCGCCTCGATAACCTCCTCCTCCGGAGCACAAGGGTCTGAAGATTTCCGCCTCCACGTCGCCGTCAAGCGGCTAATCGGCCACTAATATTTACCCCACCAAGCTTGGCGTCGACTGAGTGGAGTAGCGGTTGCCTTCCCGGGACCAGAGCGGCAGCGACCTACCATGTACTACTCTTCCTCGTTGCTGGCTGCACCCGCGCACGCGCGCCGGCTTCGTGGTCGTGGTGGAGGAGGGCGGCC
>NC_041383.1:400583824-400596089 GCF_002162155.2 Triticum dicoccoides
TGGAGCGCTCCCGAAGCGGAGCTACCGATGTCCCTCGTCTGCTCCTGCGACAGTACGTCCAAGAGAGCTTCAGAGTGCCAGGAGGCCATGGTTGAAGTGGTGTCGATAGAAGGAAGGGACCGGAGGAGAATAAGTGTGGGTCTTTGGCTATGGCTCAAGTTAATATAGCGGGCGAATGGCAATGAGCCGCGGCAGACAGATGGACAACTGCCGCCGGAGTAGGTTCGTCGGGCGTGAATGCGGACGCTGCTTCAGTGATTTAACTGCAGATGCGTTTGGGTTACTGACATGTGGGCCCAACAGGCATCTGGCCCGCATGTCAGTGACACACCAATTGCACCTGCAGTTAAGTCCGGTGAATGCGGCATTGACATTCTGGAGAGACGGTGACCGTTTCAGGCGGGAAGCACGCGCTGGCGATGGAAGGGGTTTCGGTGTGCAGTGGCACTAAAATCGGTCGCTCACGATAGTACATACTCCGTACCATATTACCATAGTACCCTCTCTAGCTTAGGCTGTTTTATAGATTGTCGTTGTGATGGACGATATACATGAGCAAGGCGGTCCGAGTATGACCGTTGGTGTTGAGCCAGGTGAATACATGCTCGGCGTTCGCATAGGCGTCCATCAAACGTCTAAACAGTAATGTCAGGCACCACCGGGGCGCGCAGGTGATGGGCTAGCCATTTGCGTTGCGCCATGAGCATGACTTTGATTTAGAGGGTGACGTGCATGCATTAGCATGCTTTGACAGTGTGAGCGTGAGTGTCTGACGCGAAGTATTTCATTTTCATTTGGCTGACGAGGGTGCGTTGCAGCGATGAGTCCGTGGTTTGATTCCCCACATATGCATAATTTTGTTTTTTATAGTATTTCTTTCTCATTTGACAGGTAGGCCCGCGTAGATAGATAAAGAACACGAGCTGATGAGGCGCATGCGGACTGTTTGATTGGTCAACCAAGCAAATACGGAGCTATACGCTGAGCCAGTGACCGTATAATCACCATATCTCGTATACAATGATCAAAGTGAGCTATCAAGACAAGTTCGATGACAGCCAATGCATTTTACTTAGTAATAAATGACCAGGATTGAAGGGGAATCCAAATTTGCTTCCTCCTTCTGTCCTTGAGCTCTTGACAAACCAATGCACTATACGGTTGTCCGGCCACTCCACCCCAGAGCTCTCACCAAGCGTCGTTCATGCCACCGCGCCGCACACTAACCGGTAAGGCAGCAATGGCATCCCGCCGTGCCGAGTTCCTCGCCGCCCACGACCGCACACAAAATGCTAGGGAAGCGATGGCATCCCGCCGTGCCAAGTTCATCGCCGCTCGCGACCTCACAACTATGTGGGAGGAATTTGAAGATGCCAAGGCCGAATGGGCGCTAGAGCAAGAGGCGGCCAAAGCCGCACAGAGGGAGCGGAAAAGTCAAAAAGCACTCAAGAAAAGAGAGGCCCACCGCCGCAAGAAAGAAAAGGACGCACGCGCTGCTGCAGAGAGGTCGGCGGAGATCCAAGCATGGTGGGGTGTCGCCGACAAAGCCGGGAAGGAGAACGACAATGTCTGGCCAGCATGTGAGAAGTAGTAGTACTAGTAGTTAGTGTGTGTGTCTGTGTCTGAGTACGAGCATGTACCAGTACTACTAGTTACTACTGCAGTTTTTAGAGCAAATTACCAGTACATTAGCCTAGACTAAATGGAAAAATTCTTATCCTAAGCATCAAATGGCATTCTTTCTCTATAGGAATTGAGATGCATGTCATCTCACTTCCTGTGATTTTCATATTCCTATCCTATGAACGAAAGGAGGCCTCTGTTGGAGTAACTACTGTAGCTAGCAGTACTGCTGGTATAGTAGTTTTCTTCAAGAAGCGGAATTCAACGAAGTCATGATGGTTCCTTCGTCTGAGCAACTTCAAAGTGGGAAGTGGGGCTGTGATTTGACAGCTCATTAGTCATTGTTACTGCGACGCGACGACCTGGGTGACTCTCCCTTGGAGTTCTGCGTGCATGGCAAGTGGACCAGGATGGTCGACGTCCCACATGTTGGCGAACGGAAGTATTCTTTCCGATATCGAGGAGCAAGGAAACCGCGTGGTATAGTATCACTGTTGATTGGTTCGCAAAAAAATAGTATCGATTTATAATTATTTTTTATTTCTGATGAATGCTAGTGTTTCAACTCTTATGACGAAGGGTGCCAAACACGGCACATGCTGGATGTCCCACACGTCAGCGAAAGGAGTGGGACATGAACAACGTGGTAGAGCCCAGCGTAAAAAAAACAGCGTGGTAGAGCATCTCCACTTCTTCCACTTCTGGGTCGGAGACCACACGTAGTAGTACTTAGTGGTATGAACGATACAAAGTGCGACCTGGAGAGAAAGACACGTCTAGTTGGAAGGTCTCGGGGCATACACGTAACAAATATAAAAGTTAATATGTGCCTCCAACTAATATAGTAGTAGTAGAGTACTTAGGCACGTACTCCATAACATCACCGTGCATTGCACATACAACATTTAGTGGTAGTATGTAGTAAGAGACAAATGCCGCCCAAGAGTTCCCTTCTCGACCTACTTTTGGGTATTTGGTAGAGTGTATGGAGGGTGCATGAGTCCACACTAGTTTAGCACAAATACACTAGAAGCATGCATGAAGAGAGCATGCATGAAGAGGGGTGTTGAGTTAAGCATGCATGAAGAGGGAACAACTATGCTGAAACGAGAATGCAACCAAACACACCCTATATGCCATGCTTGTTCATACCATTTGTGCCTTTCTACTTCACTTACTGTGGTACATTACTCAGGTTCATACGTCCACTCCTGGGTACATGTCCGTCTCGTAGTTCCAGTCCCACGTGTTCTTCATATATGGAATGATCCTTGCATAACACGTGCACCTTGATGCTAGATGTCTCACGTGTTGGCAAAAGGATGAACAAAGCTCACATAAAAAAATAGAGTGGAAGAACATAGATTCCGGACGACCGAGAAGGAGCAAGGAACCTCATGGTGGAGCGTCTGCACTCGTAATATTTAATATTATTCGGCGATATAAAATTAACCAATCATCTCCACAGTGGACTGGAAGAGTACGAAACACGGCAGCCCAGTGTAGTTACATCATACTAGTACATGGCTAACCCACGCTATCACCATATTTCTTGGCTTCCGTGCGACACCTATCTCTAGTAATCCAACAGCCTGTATCGCTTCTCCCTCCTCGTCTCTATCAAAGTGCGGCGGGCTGGCGTTTCTGCCGTCTATTGAGGTCGGTTAACTATCACATGTTAGCGACATGCCAAGAGCATTCTAAAAAAATTCCTTTCACATTCTGTTTTCAAAAAGAAAAAAATCCTTTCATGTACTAATTTGCATGTATGCTTTGAGCAACTTGCATGTCCTATACTGCTCCTGTTTGATACTCTAACTTAGCTAGAGGTTAGACTAACTCATGACTAACCCTGAACTAACTGTAGCCAAAGAGGTGTTTGGGTGACAGGGTTAGATTGACAATAAATGCACTTCATGGAGAGAGAAAGGTGATTTTTCAGTGGTCCAAATGAGAACTATCTCCAGTTAGCACCTCTTGGGTGGGATAGTTTTTTGGTGGGTTCGGTGCAACTTGCTCCAATTTAAACCCTCATGCTTGGATACTTTAGGGCTATTTGAGCCCCAACTAGCTCAAACTAACTCTAACCCATGGATCCAAACAGGGCCTATGGCCAGTCTCGACGCGGAGCAGTCGTGTGCACTGGGAAGCGGCTCTCTCTCGGCTGTCGCGCCACTTCAAAGCTGGCGCCAGTGAGAGGTCGCCTCCGCTCTGGCCGGGCATTAATGCGGCACTGACGCTCCAGGGCGACACTGACCGTTTCACGCGGGAAGCGCACGCTGGCAAGGGAGTATAGGTTTTGAACCGTTTCAGGTCTAGTACCGGTAGTTTGCAAAACTACTCAATTGTACTGCACTCAGTTTCCTAAGAAATTGTGGTAAAAAAGTTACTCCACAGCCTGCTTCCCTTCTCCTTCCTCTTCCACCGCCCGCGCACATCCGCGGGAAGCGACCGGTCAACCCTTATATAGGAGTGCTAGCACAAAAAGATGCATGCATGACGACTAAAATTTCCATATTAAAGCGCCGCTCTGGCGGGAGTATGGCGTATGTTGTTACCTTCGGCCGGCCCATGGCTACCGGGCGACGGTGACAAGAGAAGAGGCAGCGGGAGGGGAATGAATGCAACTACTGTTTGGGTTCGCCTTCTGGCTTAAATAAATGCGCAGCATCACGTGTACCCGCGGGTGCACAAATTGTAACATACGTGTCTGCTTAAGTGGGCGTTATCGGTGTCAAAACCGGCGGATCTCGGGTAGGGGGTCCTGATCTGTGCGTCTAGGGTGATGGTAACAGGAAGCAAGGGACACAGTGTTTACCTAGGTTCGAGCCCTCTCGTTGGAGGTAAAACCCTACTTCCTGCTTGATTAATATTGAAGATATGAGTAGTACAAGAGTAGATCTACCACGAGATCGTAGAGGCTAAACCCTAAGAGCTAGCCTATGATGGTATGATTGTAATTGTGATCGGCCTTCTAAGGACCAACCTCTCCGGTTTATATAGACACCGGAGGGGGCTAGGGTTTACATGGAGTCAGTTACAAGGAAGGAAACACAATATCCAGATCGCCAAGCTTGCCTCCCACGCAAAGGAGAATCCCATCCGAACACAGGCCGAAGTCTTGAGTCTTGTATCTTCACGCTTCAATAGTCTGGACGATGTATACAGTCCAGCTGTCCGGATACCCCCTAATCCAGGACTCCCTCAGTAGCCCCTGAACCAGGCTTCAATGACGATGAGTCCGGCGTGCAGTCTTGTGTTCGGCATTGCAAGGCGGGTTCCTTCTCCGAATATTCCAAAGTACCTGCCATGACGAATAGTGTCCGGCTTCCCATCAATGTTGTACTCCTCGGCTTCAGTGCCTCAATAATGATCATCTCCATGTGTCGAGCGAATGCGAGGAGCCGAAGCATTTTTGCATTTTCCACCCTCAATCCTTCGGGCTGACCGTCTATTTGAAGGGACGGGGATTCTCAGATCCAAACCTCACTCTCCCTCAAGCAAGCATCCAACAGAGCGCTCCGGAAAAAACCATTCCAACATGGCCGACCGTCGCAGCTCTTCTGCTCGCTCTCCTTGCTCCAAGTCGGGGGACTGGGAAGAGTTTTCAGTTCCCCATAGTCGTTTGATAGAGTTACAAACCCAAGGGTTTCTCCCACCGGCGTTCATGGTCCCCGTCCGAGCCGGAATAGCCACTTATAACGGAGGGGAACAAGCGGAGGGATCTCCAAATCCATCTCTAGAGGAGCGAATATGCCTCATCCCGCATCTGCTAATGGGCGTCGGGTTTCCCATCCACCCGTTCCTTCGCGGGCTCCTGGAGTTCTACGGCCTCCAGTTGCACAACCTTACCCCTGCCTCCGTACTACACATAGCAGGGTACGTTGCCCTTTGCGAGTTATTTTTAGGCTGCAAGCCTCACTTCGGGTTATGGAAGAAGTTGTTCTGCCTCGTCCCCCGCAACCAGGGAGAATCCCTATGTCAGGTGGGCGGGGCCGAAGTATGGCGCATTGCCGAAACCGGATACCTATCCGGCACTCCCAAGAAGGCACCAGAGAACTGGCCTTTGGAGTGGTTTTACATTGATGATGTTCCCCTTCCGGATCCAGTCCGGACAGGTCTCCCCAAGTTCAGTGACGCCCCACCGAGGGCACGTCTAAGCTGGCGCCCCCGGGGCCCCCAAGAGGAGGATTCCAGGGAAATACACTTCCTGATGAGCAGGATAAAGTTACTGGCCAAGTATGGACTGACGATAGTCGAGGTTATGGCGATATGCATAATACGGGGGGTGCAACCGCTTCAATATCGGGGGAAGCCCATGTGGCACTTCAACGGGGAAGACGATGCCACCCGCTATGGCCGTAAGGGTCCGGACTCCGCCACTGCCTTGGCCAGGATATTGTCTGACTTATACAAAGGAGAAGAGGAAGAATTCCTTCACATTAAACCGCGGGATGGGTTCTCCATGTACAACCCCCCAGAGTGGGTAAGTCGTCATTCCTTTCCCTGCTTCACTTACTTTAGCGTTCTCTGCTAAGATTACCCGCATTGATGTTTCCGAGCAGGAACTGAGGAGGGCCGAAGAAGGAATCTTCAGCCCCTCTGTCGGTGTCAAAACCGGCGGATCTCGGGTAGGGGGTCCCGATCTGTGCGTCAAGGCTGGTGGTAACAAGAAGTCAGGGACACAGATGTTTACCCAGGTTCGGACGCTCTCGGTGGAGGTAAAACCCTACTTCCTGCTTGATTAATATTGATGATATGGGTAGTACAAGAGTAGATCTACCACGAGATCGTAGAGGCTAAACCCTAGGAGCTAGCCTATGATGGTATGAATGTAATTGTGATCGGCCTTCTAAGGACCAACCTCTCCGGTTTATATAGACACTGGAGAGGGCTAGGGTTTACATGGAGTCGGTTACAAAGAAGGAAATATAATATCCGGATCGCCAGGCTTGCCTTCCATGCGAAGGAAAGTCCCATCCGGACACGGACCGAAGTCTTGAGTCTTGTATCTTCACGCTTCAATAGTCCGGACGTTGTACACAGTTCGGCTATCCGGATACCCCTAATCCAGGACTCCCTCAGTATCCCCTAAACCAGGCTTCAATGACAATGAGTCCGGCGTGCAGTATTGTCTTCGGCATTGCAAGGCGGGTTCCTCCACCGAATACTCCAAAGTAATCACCGAACACCCAAATCGTGTCCGGATCTAAAAAAATGATCTTCGCATACCACCATTGAGAGGAGGATATTTCACAAATGCAATCTGCTGACAACTTTTCCTGATGACGTGACACGTTATTATGATCGGATCCATTATTCGAACCGTTTCCACACAACCAGCTACAACGCATATCACGAGGCAGTTTCTGTGACACGTCTTATCAAAGCAGAGATCGTGTCCCCTTATTACGGGATTCTCATCAATACGGGCATGGGTAATCTAACCGTGCCATTAACCGTGGCGCTTGGGAAACAAGCGATTCCCAACGGGCAAGTGGGGAGGCACACCGCTTCCGGCGCCTCTATAAAGGGATAAGATTCCCCCATTTTCACCCACGCCTTCTTCCTTCTTTGCCCACTCTTGTCCCCTCGAGCTCCAGCGCCCAAGCCCAAGTCTTCCCCGCACAGCTAAACATGTCCGGAGCAGGAGGCAAGTGGGTGGCTTCCACCGTCAAGGAGAAGCACATCACCAATCTTCGGGCGGCCGGATACTTGGCCGCGGACATAGCGCACCATCTACCAGACGCCGGGCAGGTCATTCCGACCCCAGGACCCCACGAGAGGGTCGTATTCGTCGCCCACTTCGTCCGTGGACTGGGATTCCCACTTCATCCCTTCGTCCGCGGGCTTATGTTCTACTACGGGCTAGATTTCCACGATCTAGCCCCGAATTTCGTCCTCAACATCTCGGCGTTCATCGTCATGTGCGAGGCCTTCCTCCGCATCCGGCCTCACTTCAGCCTATGGCTGCAAACTTTCTGCGTGAAGCCGAAGGTGGTAAGAGGCCAACAGGCGGAGTGCGGAGGGGCCATGGTGGGCCGAATGCCCAACGTCACATGGCTCGATGGCTCCTTTGTGGAGACCGTAAAAGGATGGCAATCGTGGTGGTTCTACATCACCGAGCCGCGCGGCGCCAACTGGGTGACTGCCCCTGAGTTCCGATCCGGAGCCCCCATGCGGCTCACCTCCTAGGAGAGGAAGGGCCTGTCCTGGGCGATTCCACGGAGCTGGCCAGACTCCAAACATGCATCAAAAGCATGAAGGACAAGAACATCAAGCTTGTCAATGTGATCCAGGTCATGCTCGTTCGCCGAATCCTGCCCTGCCAGAGGCGGGCAGTCAATCTGTGGGAGTTCGTCCCCACCGAGCACCGGACGCTCCAGAGGCTCTACGACATGACGCACAAAGGCGCATGGAAGGAGCTGTTCAAGGCCTCTGAAGTGCCTCCTCCGACATCCGAGGACCGCGGGCTTCACGCCGCGCGGGCTCCTAGGCTGGTGAGTTCTTAGACCGACACCGGACCTAGTTCTTCCCGATATATTCACGGGAGTGCCTTAAGTAGTTGTGTATATTTATTTCAGGATTACATGGAGACAGCGGAGCAGGTTTACTGCCCGTCTCCGCTGTCAAAATACCCAGCAGATGTTCTCCAGATGGAGATGCTGGTCTCGGCGCCGTACAAGGTGCCGGAGAAGAAGGCCCTGGGGATCCGAAAGGGTCTCCGGCGCAAGGTTGTGCCGGAAGCCTCGTCCAAAGATGACGAGGCGGACTCCTCCCACGAAGGGGGGGGGGAATCAGGAAGAGATCCTACCTTCCCCCATCGGGGGGAGAAGAAGAGAAAAGCCGCCCCAGGAGGGGAGGCTGGGGCGTCCCAGAAGGGGAAGGGGCCCCTTCCGGACTACTCCGCCACGGCCGCTCTCAGCGAGGAGGGGTGGCTGCCCAGGGGGAAGCCCCTAGCGCGATCGTAAGTGTTTGCATTCTATCATGACTTCACTTCACAGTTTTTGTATTTATAATGCCGAACGTATGTGCAGTCCGGCCAGGGATCACCCCGAGGTATCCTCCTCCGGGTCCCTGAGCAATTCGGAGATGAATTCGCTTCAGACGGCCAGTACTCCTTAACCCGCGGACGACACGGAGGTGTTGTCCCAAAGGCTCCTAGAGCGGGGGGAGGTAACTCTGGAGACGCCCCGAGGCGGGATCCCAGACGTCGGACATGCGGGGTTCAAGATCCCCGCGGATCGTGTCGACGAGAGCCACGGCCAGCCGAGCTCTGAGCCGAACACAATTCCGGAACCTTCGATGGTTCCGGACTCAGGCAGGCGACCCCTTGCTAAGGAGGGCGAGCCATCTGTGTCGCAGACTTCCGTTGCGCATGAAGCGCCGGATGGTCTGCTGGAAGCGCTTTGCGGCGCTTCCCTGGATGAAGGGCACCATACTCTTATGAGTACGGTGATTCGAAAGGTTTCGTCCTCCAAGAGCGGACTAACCGAAGCTTGCACCAGCATCCTAACAGGCTTCGAGGTAAGTAATAAATATGTGCAAAATTACCACCTGATAGGTAGTAGCCCCTGATACTCTGTTTGGCATTCGGAAGGAAAAGCCGAACATAGGGTCAATTAAAATCCGCAGGAGTCTAATCATAAGTATTATTTTGAATAAGCAGGCTGTGCTGCTTGCTGCTGCTGCCCGTACTGCCGAGGTTGCCGATCTAAAGCGGGACCTGGAGCAGGCGCAGGGAGAGCTCGACCTCACGAAGAGGCAGCTCGAAGAGAACAAGGGTAAGTAATTCCCGTTCTTCTGTATTTGAGGATAGGCAGAATTGGTGGGTCTGACAACTAAGTGTCATGACCGTGTAACAGGGGGCCCCACCAAAGTGGCGGCCCTGAAGAAGGCGTTGTCCGAGGCAGAAGACAAGGTGGCCTCGGAATGTAAGGAGCGCGAAAAGCAAAGTGCTACGGTAGGTGAGGTACAGCAGGAGCTCCAGGACCTCGGCAAGAAATGCGAGTCCGTGGAGCATGATCTGAAGGCCAAAGAGGCCGAGCTTGCGAAGGCCCTTATGAGCTTAAAAGATGCCAAGGTCGAAGCCAAGAAAGCACAACAGGAGATCCAGGAGGCCAAGAAGATATCAGCGGGTAAGAAGTTCTTTATGCAAAGCAAACATGTGGAGGAGGCATTTCTATTACTTACTCGAATTCAGAGCTCTCCAGGGGCATTCGCAGATCTGCCACGCAGCATATCAGACGCTGCGGAGTTCTACCGTGCGTAGGAGGGGAACTCAATGGAGAAGCTGTTCTGGTGCCAGTATGCTGGGGCCGAACACCCAATGCCTCTGAGTGACCAACTGAAGCAGTTGGTCGAACTCCACAGGGCGGCCGAACTGGCTATGAAAGGGTTCATAGTCCGGATGTGGCCTGGTGAGCTCGTGCCCAGTAGTTACTTCGGCCTGATCAAGTGGATGGTGGATGCCTACCCGCGGCTTGAGGTGATCAAGCGATCCGTGTGCATCGAGGGTGCCCGTCGGGCCCTTGCCGCGTCAAAGTGCATTGGGGCAAGATGGATGCGGAGAATCTGGTCAAGGACGGACCACCGGAGGGCAAGGCGCATCACCATCCCGAGCTGTACTATGATGGCGTTATGAAGGGTGCTCGTCTCGTGGCTGACGAATGTACCAAGGACACCATTTTTGAATGAATTTGCTTCTGTCATGTTTGTATTTTAAGGACGAAGTTACTTGCGCTATGTAGCGCTTTTGTTATTTAAAATATTACCGTCTGTGCAACTGTTTATAAAATCCTGAAAGTAGGCCAGTCATCGGCTTTCGCCCCCGCGTGACTTGCACTGGGGTGTTCGTGGAAAACCCGGACACTCTTTATCCAAATGTTTGGTCCCTTAAGGAGGTGTCCAGCGCAGCGAACGAGGCAATCAGACTATGCGGCTTTATAACTTTCACTTAGCCATAGAAGTCTACAATTTTAAATTTCGGTGAAGCCCCTAGAATCCGAAAGGCCGAATTGGGGCGCTATATACGCCTTGGTCGGACAAAGCCGATTTATCGCCTAAAGCGGAAAATCTTTAAGGATTTTAGTACCTCCCGAACAGCGACCAGCTCTCGCCACATCATGCTGGTCAGTTTTCGACTTTCTCTACTGAGGTGCTCGTCTGGAAGAACCGGGACACAATCGCAGTAGTTCTCCCTGCGCAACCTTAGCCGATATAACGGAACATAAGGCACCAAAACAAGGGAGCCGGGCTATCCCAACTGTAGACCCAAGACATGATTCAGAGCTGATGCATATAGTGCTATAAGTTCAGGGTGCCGCACTATTGAAAGTGTTCAGACTTGTAGTTGCCATATTACGGGGCGTCATAAGAAGCCCCTGGCAAACTGGCCGTACCAAGGTGTACGGATGTAATACCAAATAAACATTTATAAGAGAAAAATACTCAAATAAGGATAATAAGCTGACGCTATATATAATCTCCATTTGACGAAAAATACGTTTAAGCGTATGTTTACAATGGATGCATTAGGCAGAGATAAAAATAGGACTATTTGACATGCCCTATCCAGGTGCAAGCCGTGTGCGGATAGATGAAGCAGGTATAATGATCGTAAATAGATTCCACCTGGGTATTTCCTTCTGCGCACAACGTCTGTTTCCTCCTTGGGTGTCTCTTCCATATGAGTCCGGCCATTCGGCTCTTCTGAGGATGCTGCACTAACGCGGTGTCCTGAAAGGTAAAAGGGAAAGAGTATGAAGGTATTTAGCGGTTACCCGCATTATCGACTGAGTCGTTGATGCGCCTCCGCCTATGCCCAAGGTATCTTGAGTGCGTAATTGTGTACGCGTGGCACGAATGCTGCTTTGGAGGGGCTTGAGCGGAGGCCGGACTGCTAATCACGATCTTGACGTTCGTGTTGATCCTGTTGCGGGGTGCTCCCGGACTCGTTTGACAGTGCTCGAAGTTGTCACCGGATTGGTTTGTCGCAGGAGGCCGCATTGTACTTCTGCCGCGAGGGCTGCCGTATGCTCTTCTGTTCGAAGGGAGCGGTCCATATTTCCGTTGACAGTGATGACCCCGCGCGGTCCCGGCATCTTGAGCTTGAGATATGCGTAGTGTGGCACCACATTGAATCTTGCAAATGCGGTCTGCCCGAGCAGTGCGTGGTAGCTGCTGTGGAAAGGGACGATGTCGAAGATCAGCTCTTCGCTCCTGAAGTTGTCTGGGGATCCGAAGACCACTTCGAATGTTATAGAACCCGTTCAGCGGGCCTCTACTCTAGGAATAACACCTTTAAAGGTGGTTTTGGTGGGCTTGATCCTTGAAGGATCAATGCCCATCTTGCGCACTGTGTCCTGATAAAGCAGGTTCAGGCTGCTGCCGCCATCCATAAGGACACAGTGAGGTGGAAGCCGTCGATGATTGGGTCTAAGACCAATGCGGCTGAGCCGCTGTGACGGATGCTGGTAGGGTGATCCCTACGGTCAAAGGTGATCGAACAAGCTAACCATGGGTTGAACTTGGGGGCGACTGGCTCCATCACATAGACGTCCCGTAGTGCCTGCTTCCGTTCCCGCTTGGGGATGTGGGTGGCGTAGATCATATTGACCATTTTCACCTGGGGGGATTTCTT
>NC_041383.1:400596417-400599914 GCF_002162155.2 Triticum dicoccoides
GTATTCGGACGCCGGGGCTCATCGTCATTGTCGCTGTGCAGCCCCTTGTCCTTGTTTTCGGCGTTTATCTTGCCGGCCTATTTGAACACCCAGCAGTCTCTATTGGTGTGGTTGGCTGGTTTGTCCGGTGTGCCATGAATTTGGCACGAGCGCTCTAGTATGCAGTCCAGACTGGACGGTCCCTAATTATTTCTTTTGAACGACTTTTCCGCTGTCCGGATTTAGGTCCGCTGAATCCGGCATTGACTGCCGTGTCTTCCGCGCTGTCGTCGTTGTTCCTTCTCTTATGTCTGTTGCGTTGTGGCTTGCCGTTAGCATCGCGGCCGTCCAAAGTGCCGGAATGTGGCATGGTGCCTCTATGAGCCAACCAGCTATCCTCACCCGCACAAAAAAGGGTCATTAGGGTTGTGAGAGCTACCATAGACTTGGGTTTTTCCTGGCTGAGGTGTCGAGCGAGCCACTCGTCACGGATATTATGCTTAAAAGCCGCCAGGGCTTCGGCGTCCGGACAATCGACTATTTGGTTCTTTTTAGTGAGGAACCGAGTCCAGAATTTCCGGGCTGACTCTCCGGGCTGTTAAGTAATGTGGCTCAGGTCATCAGCGTCTGGTGGTCGCACATATGTGCCCTGGAAGTTGTCAAGGAATGCATGTTCCAGGTTTTCCCAACTGCCAATGGAATTTGCTGGCAGGCTGTTTAACCAGTGTCGGGCCGGTCCTTTGAGCTTAAGGGGGAGATACTTGTTGGCGTGTAGATCATCTCCGCGGGCCATGTGAATGTGGAGAAGGAAATCTTCGATCCATACTGCGGGGTCTGTTGTGCCATCGTATGATTCGATGTTTACGGGTTTGAACCCTTCTGGGAATTCATGATCCATTACTTCGTTCGTGAAGCAGAGGGGGTGTGCAGCGCCTCTGTGCGGGGCTATGTGGCTACGCAGGTCAAACTGGTCTGGGTTGCTATGTTCGGCCCGGTCGGATTTGTTGATGATGTATCCGGCGTGACGGTCGTCGTCGCGCGCTGGGGCGCGCCCCCTTGATCCGTAGATCGATCTTGGCTGTCCTGCTTTATTGTCCAGAATATCTTGCAAGTCGTGCCTATTGCCCTGAGCCGTAGTGTATCGGCGTGGGGGTGCGGGCTGGTATCCGATTTTGTCCCGGCCACGGGGTGGCCGGTCAGCCGTTTGTCGTTCGAGTCCATATTCCTCGGCTGCCAGGACTTCAGTCCATCTATCTGTGAGCAGGTCTTGATCAGCTTGTAGTTGTTGTTGCTTCTTCTTCAGGCTCCTTGCAGTGGCTATAAGCCTACGCTAGAAGCGCTCCTTCTCCACGGGATCCTCAGGTACGCCGAACTCGTTGTCGCCGAGGCTGATCTCGTCTTTGGAGGGGGGCATGCAGTTGTCCTCCTCTGGGTATGCGTTTGTCGCCTGTTCTTCTGGTATGACCTACTCGTCTTCCTGTTCGGCCTGCTCAAAGGCGGGCTGATCAGGGTCATATTCTTATTCGGCGCCATGCGGATTATTTTCGCCTCCGGGGCCGGTGTTGCTATGGCGGGGCTTGGGGCGGCGCCGACGACGCCCATTTTTGACTTTCTTCCCGAGGGGTTGTCCTCTGTTGCCTCGTCGCCATTAGTTTCCTTCGGGGTGTCCACCATATATATATCATATGAGGAGGTGGCCATCCACCACCCGGTGAGCGGTGGCTCTTGTGATTCTCCTACATCGTCGTCCACACCGTCGATGTCTTCGGAGTCGAAGTCAAGCACGTCGGTAGGTCATTGATCGTGGCAATGAAGTGGGTGGTGGGTGGGCAACGAATTCCGTCATTGTCTGCTTCCCACTCGAGTCGGACATAGTTTGGCCCGGAGTCTCCTGAAAAGGAGAGAGACTTCAATAAGTCCAGCATGTCGCCAAAGGGCGAGTGCTGAAAAACGTCCGCCGCGGTGAACTCCATCACCGGGGCCCAACCAGGATCGGCAGGCTCGGGGGTGCGCGTACTGGAACCTGCGTCCGAATATGAATCCGGGGGTCCGGAGTCACAGGTTCCCTCAGAGGTGAAACTTGTGTTCGGCTCCGTCACCGATGAAGGTACGGCCTGCGGGGTGGGGTCCAGCCCTCCGTCCTTAGGCAAAGCAACCTGTCCCGGATTTATATCTAAGGCTTCTACCGGGACGATATCCCGAGCGACGTCTGACAGCAGGTCTAAGGCGTGCTCATCGTGACTGTTTGGCACTTCTGGCGCTGGCCCGAATCCTGCTTGATTAATATTGAAGATATGAGTAGTACAAGAGTAGATCTACCATGAGATCATAGAGGCTAAACCCTAAGACCTAGCCTATGATGGTATGATTGTAATTGTGATCGTCCTTCTAAGGACCAACCTCTCCGGTTTATATAGACATCGGAGGGGGCTAGGGTTTACATGGAGTCATTTACAAGGAAGGAAACACAATATCCGGATCGCCAAGCTTGCCTCCCACGCAAAGGAGAGTCCCATCCGGACACGGGCCGAAGTCTTGAGTCTTGTATCTTCACGCTTCAATAGTCTGGACGATGTATACAGTCCGGCTGTCCGGATACCCCCTAATCCAGAACTCCCTCAGGCGTCACGTAACTGTAGTGTGTGTGAGAGAGAGATTCTGAGAGACAGAGTGCATGTGTGCGACTCTACTCTTCGGACATGTACTCAACCTTTTGCAGCGGGATATAAGTATAAATGATATTTACTTTAGCTAGTGATTTGTGTGTCCATGTTAACGTGGTTGTGTCAAAAAAATGTCACTTCTTGCTCATGATTTGCGTTATATAATTACAAGCAAGATTCTCGTGCATTGCATGGAAGATCGATATGCATTTTTTTACAAAACACCTGTTGTGATTGACCCATGCAGGAGTAATCCCATGTGTAAAAACTAATGATATCTCGAGAATTTTATCAGAAAACTGGTATCTCGAGAATGTCATCGAAAAAATGAAAGATGAGAGATAAGGCAAGGAGGAGTGGAGCGTGGTGGTGACTGGTGGTCGGAATGGGCGGAGGCATGGGGATGGACGGCACCGGCAGGCGGCAGCGGCCACCATGCATGCTAGAATGTTCTAGAGACTTATTCCTTTTTTAATTGCTGAGCAATGAGGTTGCGGGAGATAATGATGTGGAGAGAGGTGCGGGTATCTTTTGTAAAATTATCATAGTTTGCTTTCTATCCGTCAGATATAGATCATACGGTTTGTATTCCAAGATGGCAGGCACACCATCATCGCCAACTCATTTTTTTATAAGTGTACAAATGATAAGTTTGCTGACTACTAAAGTAAAGTGGAATTTGTCCATGTTATGAAGTAAATAAAGGTGATTGTTTATCATACGGGTAAGGTTGGATGAAGGGTGGAAGGAACAAATGCTCCGCCTAGAGCATGTGTGTGTGAGATGGAGTCTTAGTGTGTGTGGGGTGTGTGTGTGTGTGTGAGAGAGAGAGAGATAGAGATGGAGTCTTATTAG
>NC_041383.1:400599987-400660716 GCF_002162155.2 Triticum dicoccoides
GCGCGTGTGTGTGTGTGTGTGTGTCGCGGGGTCCTCTGTGGCGGATGTAATTTAAGTGTGCATGGCTTCATCATAGAGAGGTGATGTTTATGGCAGAGGCCACCAACGATGGGGTGCGAGAGAGAAAATGCCCGTAGAGAGGGAAGAGAAGGTGTGTGCGCGTGAGAGGAGTCGACATCGATAGAACATGTTTGTTCAAGAGACACCGAGGAATACTACTATATATCGATGGTGCATGTAGGCGGGAATTAAACAAAGGGATAGTCTTATTGGTTTAGGGGATATAGGGGAAGAGTGAGAGGCGGGGGGTAGCTAGAAGGAGATTGTTAAGTGTGAGTGTGTGTTTTACCCATCCAGGCGGAAGTTATGTGCACAAAAGAGGAGAACGATTTGATGTGGCGTTAGGATTGAGGGTAATTAACTACGTATGGAGACATAGAGACCTTGAACGTGCATGTGTGAGAGGTATACATGTATACGTGGGATGTGTGTGTGTGCGCGAGCGCATGATCGAGATAAAAGAAAGAAGACATAAGTCATAAGATCAACGACATGGGAGAGACGGATCGGTATGACAATATGCATGCATGTGAGAATGTAGGGAAGAAGGTCCGACAATTGAGCATGTGTTTTTGTCTTTAAGAGATAGTGGCGTGGGATGGAGCATGCATCTATGGCGAGCAGAGGGAGTGAGGTGCAACGATTGTGCAAAAGAGATCAACCTATAAATGCATATGTATGGAGATACATATATAGTGTGGGTGATAGGAAGCAAGACTCCGTGAGAGAAAGAAATGTTGACGGAGAAACTACAGATAGATACAGAGATGGAGATGCTAGCTAGAGGGACATCCACTAGTTTGGGTGTTGGAGATGACTGTCGGGTGGTTCAAAGGGTGAAGTTATATATGTGTGTGAGAGGGCACTTGACTGCATGTAGAGAAAAACATATGTAGTGTGCGTGATAGGAATCAAGAGTGAGGGCGAGAAAGAAGGTTGATGGAGAAATAGATAAATAGAAAGATAAAGATGCTAGCTAGTGTGCATTAGAGATAGGAGTCGAGTGGATCAGAAGGCTGGGTTATGTGTGTGGGTGTGAGAGAGATAGAGAGGGGGTGCATGTGAGTCACATACAAACAGATATCAGAGAGAAATGAGATCCAGAGAGACGGAGTTTTGTGTCTGCGAGAGAGAAAGATATTTCACAACGAGAGTGATAGCTAGAGAGACATATGAGGGAACGCAAGATATCTCTAGGGAGAGAGGGTGTGTGTGAGTGACATATAAGAGAACAATGGAGAAATATGAGACCCTGGGAGACAGAGTTTGTGTTTGTGTGTGAGAAAGAGATATTGAAGAGGAAGAGTCGTAGGTTCTCATATCTAAGGACCGAAATACATCTCTGTATGAGGGGTGTGCGAGTGGCACACATGGGAATAGTAGAGAGAAATGAGACCCCGGGAGACAAAGTTTTGTGTTTGTGTGAGAGAAAGAGATTCCACGTGGAGAATCATAGTTAGAGACACATAGCAGGGAGCGAGATATACTTAGAGAGAGATAGAGTGATGAAGGTCGAGGGAGAGAGTACCATCAGTGTGTTACGAAGATAAAAGATCATTGTAGACATACAGGTAGCACGAGAGATACCTGAGAGACGATGAACGCGTATAGGTCCAGAGAGATAGTCCTATATAAGCATGAGTGATAGCTATATGAGACGAATATCTGGATTAAAGGGGATTCAAATATTTAAACTGGATATCACGACATCGATAATATCATAACGCAAATTGGTGTGTCAAACATGCATATTCATTTGAATTTGGGCACATGTGTAATGTTATATAGTTTATCAATATTGGTGATCCATAGATTTTTTAATTACAAACAATGCATGGTTTATATGCAATTAATGTCTAAATGGGATTACACTATATGTTGCGTGTGTCAAACACATTATACATGTTTGAGAAGTAAAAAAACCCCGCATGAAACACACATTAATTGGAGACAGTTAGCGAGCAATGCATACATTGGATTTCAACATAAAGTGGTTTCAAATATTTGAAAATCCAAATTGATGGATACAACCTTATGAATCTGAGATCATGCCATTTGTAAACCATTTTTATGTATAAATGGTGTTGTGCTTTTGAAAGTATATATAAAAAATGATGTATATAGAATGTAATTCCAATTGAAAATGGATCCCGCCCGAAAAAAATAGAATACAAACGGGATTCGAATTGAGTTGGCACGGTAAACGTGCACTCTGCAAAATTTGAACGAAGCGGGAAAAGTCGCAGTAACCGCTCGAAACCAAAATCTGCGAGATGGAAATCACTACTGCCTATCCCTGCCACGCAAAGCCTATCTGCTGGATTTCTATAGGTTTCGATAGGGGTAGGTTTGTAATTTCACCCAAACGTGATGTAACCGCCTCTCACCCGGATTCATACACGGTGGGCGCCAAAACACAGTGTGTCCTCGGCCGAAATCGACTCCCTCCCCGATTCATATTCATACACGGTGGGCGCCAAAAACAAACTCTCGTCGGCAAATATTCGGTGTATGCGAGATTACCGTCCTATCCCCAACCGACTAATGTTGCTGTGATGTAGTAGAAATTTGAAACGGGGGCTAAGTTTGTAAATTTCCTCGCATTTGAGACAAGCGCGCCCTGAATACATGGTTCCCCCCTTCCTCTCTACCTCCCTTTTCCCCATTTGTACTCCGTGGGCGCCAAAACACCCTCTACACCCCGCCCTCCTCCGTCCGCTGCCGTCCGCCACCCCATCCACCGCCGTCCTCCTCCACCATGCCGGAGCTGATACCCCGACGCTGCCGTCCATTATAAGAGATCGACCTCTCTCGTCCACGCCTTTGGACCGGGATCCTTGCATCCCGTCCTCTCGCTTCATCCCTGATGTCGTCCACCTTGCCGGTGCCGCTCCTACGACCGTCTCGTCCACTGTGCCCCGCCGCCACTGTCTACCCTCCTAGATCTGCTTCCACGCCACCGACAGCCATCGCTACTGCAGCACTGTCAACTTCTCAGTAGATGCGTACACGGCGCCGCACCAGAGGCGGTACTCTTTCGTATCTGCTCAACTTATTTATCCCAGCAAGAAAATAGATTGCCACTGCTTTACTCTGATTTCTTGTCTTGGTTCCGAAGTTGCCTTTGTCCGGTTTGCATCTTCAGATCCGCCATGGCACGCTCAACACTATACTTCGAATGCTTATGGTTTTCCCCTTTTATATTCCACACTAGTTAAATCACAGTAGACTAAATTTCAAAATTGGGTCAGTCGATTTTTCAGAGCTCGCCGGAGTTTGCCGGTGCGATCAAAGGGGCTCGGGTGGTTTTGGGGCCTCTCCGAACGAAGAAAACTCGATGCGGGTGGGGGTTGGGTGGGGGTGGGGGGTGGGGGTGGCGGAGGAACACAGGCGGTGGGGGCCAGTGGTCCGGCCGGCGGCCCGTGCGGTGTTCTGTATGGGAAGAATTAGAGACGAGGAAGAAGAAGGGTTAGGAGACGTAGGATCTTCATCCAACCACCTGAAATGGTCGAGAGACAGCTGGGAGTTGCATTCTTAATGCGTCTGGTTCATCATGTGTGGGCACTGCGCAACCAACATTTTATTATCCAAAATCTGCTTGCTCTTCTTTACCATGTTCGATAGAGCTAGCCTGTACGTGATCGATAGGCATTCAGTTACTAGCGGCAATACAACACCGTATTTTCAAGCCAGATCCACTTTCCCGATTTATATATCGTGGTTATGGTGTACCCCTGTTATGTACACTATGATCTACCTAGTTGTTGTGTGCTCTTGTTATCATGGTTTGGCAATAAACTCTCTATACAGTATATTATGAACCTATCATCTGCCAGCTATCCTTACTTCTGGAGCCTATTTTTTGTATACTTGTTCCAGATTATATAAATGCACGCACCATATTACAGCACACATGAGCTCTCTCATCAGAATCCAGTGATAGCACACAAGTGTTTACAGGGGCACCCCTATATTAGAATATCATCTGCATTACAAAGATAATCTCACAACTATTTATGTTTTCATGGTTCTCAGATATTATAAACAATTACAGTGAATATCAGAATCCGCGCATCAGAAGAATATTGTGGAACACTGCAATGACTTACAAAATTGGCACCAAGGCATTGAGTGCCATTCTGGAAGCAATGAAACTCGTACGCTCCCCACCTGTTGATTCTTGTTCAGAATATCATCCTAATGACTATTCTAACCTCGAGGAGTCAAAGGCAGATGGCATGTCCTGTTCACCCATCAAGGTGCCTGTTCTAATTTGGCAAGGTTTTACTGATTGCGTGTATCTTGCATATGTTGTCTTGCATTTCTTCTACTTTGTTGCACCGCCATCTGCTTAGTTTACTCATCATATAACTCGAGATGCCATGCCCATCCATTATCAACACATATTCCATCTGTCATCATACCATGTTTTTCCACTCAAATGTTGTTCTTGTGCATCATACATCAAAAAGGAAGAGGGTGATTGCCGAACCTGAAGGAGCACCAACAAAGTCCTTGAAAAACGTGGTGGTGCCGGAGAAATCAGACAACGCCCCACTTATATTGGTTGTACAACCAGTGACACAAAACGTAGGACCGACTCTGGCAGACTGTACCCATACTTCACTGGCCACACCACTAGCCCCACCACACAGGACCTGCACTCCAGCAAAAGGTATACCAATTTCATTTGCCATAGCACCAGCCGTACCACAAAAAAATCCCACTCCAGCAAAAAGTACAGCAAGTCCACCGGCCGAAGACCTATCACAACTATAGAGACGGCCAATTCCTGCAGATTGGAACCCCATTCCATTTATTCCCAGTTTAAAAGACAATGCTTTCAATGTTGTTAGGGACTACGTGCATATATTCCCATCATGGGAAGATTATAGTGAAGACAAACACCATTTTCACATCTTCCTGTCCAACTTACGTGTAAGTGCTATTATTCATGGTTATTATTTTCCTGTTTTCTGCTGATCGAACACATCAATGATTTACATTAAATTGTTGTAACTAGGCGAGGGTCAATCTGGATAGTCATGACGAGCAAAGCTTGCTTGTGCTTTTCAACGAAGCATTGCAACAGTATCGATGTTACCTGGGGAAATCACACTTTGATGGCAAGTCTATAAATGAATTTCCGGTGAAGTCTCATGTGCTAAATTTAGAAGACATTGAATGGAAAAACCTTGTTATGCACTGGTCTCATTCCCAGGATGAGGTACTGTCTATGAAATCACATGACAATTTGAACTTCTACTTTTCCGCATGTGCCTTACGGATCTTTTTTGCAGGAAATCTTCTTGAAGAAGAATTCCGATTTGAAAAGAACGACATGATATCACAAATATGTTGCCCGTTGCTTTGTTCTTGTTAGTACCTGTTGTCCTGTATCACTGTACTTGCATACATACTTGGTTCATTATGTGACAGCAGTATGCATGATAGCTTGCTTATCAATTGTTCACTCCAAATTATCTAATCTGTATGAATGGTTACATTAGTGTAGAATATATCCAATGCCAATGAATTTTTTTAGCTCTGCATTGTTCTTGTAAGTACATGCTGTCCTTTATCAGTGTACTTATATTGACAGGTAGTTGTTCATGTACCATCACTCTGCAGCTTATTTTCCTTTGCCCTCCATTTTCTACACATCAGATCTATATTTACTCTTACCATAAGGTTGGTACTGAAGAAGTTTAGTTGTGCATTGCTCTTGGCTGTGCCTTTTGCCTGTATCGCTGCACATACATTTATAGCTACTTGGTTATGTAGCATCACTCTTCATCTTATCTTAAATATTCTCCATTTTTTCGTATATTATCACATCTATATTTACTCTTAACAAAATGTAGAATAAAGGCAATGCTTATGAAGAAGATTCTATGCTAAACTTCTTGAATTGCCCCCCCCCCTTAGCATGGACAAGGGCTTTATAGAGCCTGTCTTCACCAGTAATGTAAGTTTGTCCTTCTCAAGCCTTCAAACTTTGTTGTGTATATTTGGTTAGGCATGACTGCAACAACTGTTTATTTTTGGTGTTTGCATCAAATTGCATGTTTAAAGTTTATTATGTAGTTCATAAACAAAAGTTTGTCCTTCTCAATTTAAGTTTTCAGTTGTACAACCAAGTTCCTTCTTCATACCATGTAAATTAAACTATACAGAGCAAGTGATCTTCTTTTGCACTGCATGTATGCTTCTATTCTTCATCCGTAATCCAGTGGTGTGGTGAACCTACCCACTACAGCACAATGTCATATTCTGCAATGTCTTGACTATGAACAATGTCATATCATTCTACTATTATTTAAACTGTCTCTATATTTGCCAATCTGAAATGGGATAAATTGATAGCACACTAACCATTGATACTTATGAGTTCTTTATCTGTAATCCAGTGGTGTCGTGAAGCTGCCAACTCCTTCACAATGTCATTTCCTGCCATGTCTTGACCTGAACAATACCATATTATGTTAATGCAATTTTAAACTGTGTCACTTTATTCGTTGGTAAGAAATATGATGAATTGTCAGCACTGATACTTTTATGTGCAAAATGTGTCATTTGTCTGCTTGTTTCTCTTTCAGAGTGAGGAAGATATAAGTGTTGAACAAGCGCAGTCTCGTCATCTTGCTCAGCTGCTTGCGCTGCAGCTCCCCGGCAGGGCTAACATTTCTTGAACTCTATTGAAGTGTTGTCGATTTTGTATATTATTTTGTCGGTGTGTTTATTTGCACTGGTGGCGATCTTTGATGCCCAGTGTATGTAATTTGCTGTTTGCTTGTGCTTTATTATCATAGTGGCGAACTTTGATGCCCGGTGGATGTAATATGCCGTAATTTCTTTATTGTATAGTCTAGGTTTTTTCTTATTCACGATGCTGCAGTTATTTTACTACATATATATATCATGTCTTCGCAGTAAACCGACCAAACCATAAAATTACGGTACATAATCGGGCCGTCATGCAATCACGATGTATGATCCGCATCATGGGCCCCGTCAAACTGGCCCACTAGTAGATTCGGGCCTTTAATAGGCCGAGTAACCACCGGCCCTCTTTTCGCAAGAAAACTCAATGGGCTTTTAGGAGGCTGAGAAGTAGGTTGGGCCTGAAACATGCTGAATAGCTCACGGCCCGGCAGCAACCCGAAATGGACCCCGGCCCATGATTGTCCGAATCAAATCACGGGCTTTTAACAGGCCAAAGTTGTCTCGGTCCTTGTTTGGCCCAATTAGATATCGGCTGCGAGCAGGCCGGATGCAAACCGAGCCGTAGTTAGGCCGAACTATATGACGGGCTTTTAACAGGCCGAAATTAATATAGGGCCAAAATGTTAAACGGGCCCTTAACAGGCCGAAACTAATATCAGGACGAATTACTAAATGGGCCTTTAGCAAGTGGTCCCAAAAGCATATCGTCCAGTTAATGGGTCGAATCTGATATGGGCCATAATTGAGCCCAAAGCCTCTTAAAGGGCCGGACCTGATCTGGGCCATGATTTGGCCCAGAAAGTGGGAGGCTTTTAACGGGCCGGATCTCATAAGGGCCATTATTAGGCCCGGAACATGGCAGGTCATTAATGGACCGGATCAAATATGGGCCGACATTTGGCCCAAAACATGGCAGCCAGTTAATGGGTCGGCCTACTAGGGTCCTCAAAATCTTGTGGGGTTATAGCTGGGCCGACCCATTAATGTTGGCAAAATCTCGTGGGCCTTTAGCTGGGCCGGCCCATTATGATTCGCAAGAATTTTGTGGGCCTTTACCTAGGCCGACCCATTATGGCACACAAAAATCTTGTGGGCCTTTACCTGGGTCGGCCCATTATTGCCCGCAAAATCTTGTGGGCCTTTAGCTGGGCCAGCCCATTATGGTCCACAAAATCTCGTGGGACTTTAGCCGGGCCGGCCCATTATGGCCCATAAAATCTTGTGGGCCTTTAGTTGGGCCGGCCCATTTAAACTTGATGGGTCGTGCCACATGTCAACGTATCATAGGCGCCTTCTGTCCAATGAGTGGATGACATCTGTCCCAACGATGAGCGGACACGTGTTTCCTCCAGCCAATGATGATTTTACACGTGGAAAATCCCCATTGGTTGGGGCTGCTAACGGGTTATCGGATCCAAAACCTGACCCGATAGCTTAACGGCGTTCCATTACGGTGGATGCCACGTGTCGGTCACCCTTGACGAAAGAACTTCTGTGACACGCGATTTATCATCATGGAAATGGACACTTCCATGATGATAATTTTTGTAATGTCATGGAACACTTCTACGACAGCACAGGTATGACTATCTTGATTCTGTCATAAAATCGTCATGGATGTACATGCATGACAAAAAATGCGACCTACTGTGACAAACACGTATCATCACGGAAGTGTATTTTTTTGTAGTGTAGTACCATCAAAGTAAGGACCTCTACGGTGGTAATTTTCCTTGCTAGACGCCATACTCTCCTAGGTTGTGAAACCAAGGCTATGATCACCAATAGCTATGGAAATCAAGGAAAATGGAGACTGTAGCTATGATACCACTTGTAGGATCGAAAGTATGTCTAGAGGGGGGTGATTAGACTACTTGACAAAATAAAAATCTAGCCTTTCCCCAATTTTAGTTTTTGGCAAATTTTAGCAACTTAGCACAAGTCAATCAATCAACCTACACATGCAATTCTAAGAGTATAGCAGTGGAATGTAAATCATTTCATGTGAAGGTAAAGGGGAGGAGTTTGGAGGGAGAAAACGCAATGTTGACACGAAGATTTTTGGCGTGGTTCCGATAGGTGGTGCTATCGTACATCCACGTTGATGGAGACTTAAACCCACGAAGGGTAATGGCTGCGCGAGTCCACGGAGGGCTCCACCCACGAAGGGTCCACGAAGAAGCAACCTTGTCTATCCCACCATGGCCATCGCCCATGAAGGACTTGCCTCACTAGGGTAGATCTTCACGAAGTAGGCGATCTCCTTGCGCTTACAAACTCCTTGGTTCAACTCCACAATCTTGATGGAGGCTCCCAAGTGACACCTAACCAATCTAGGAGACACCACTCTCCAAAAGGTAATAGATGGTGTGTTGATGATGAACTCCTTGCTCTTGTGCTTCAAATGATAGTCTCCCCAACACTCAATTCTCTCTCATAGGATTGGATTTGGTGGAAAGATGGTTTGAGTGGAAAGCAACTTGGGGAAGGCTAGAGATCAAGATTCATATGGTTGGATTGGAATATCTTGGACTCAACACATGAGTAGGTGGTTCTCTCTCAGAAAATGAATGCTGGATGTGTAGGCATGTTCTGATGGCTTTCCTCACGAATGAGGAGAGGGTGGAGGGGTATATATAGCCTCCACACAAAATCTAACCGTTACACACAATATACCAAACTCGGTGGGACTGAATCATAAAACTCGGTCAGACCGATTTAGTTCATAATGTGATCGTTAGGCATTTCAGTGGGACCGACACGTCAACTCGGTGGAACCGATATTGTTAGGGTTAGGGCATAACGTAATCTTGGTGAGACCGATTATACAAACTCGGTGGGACCGACTTTGGTAATAAGCTAACCAGAGAGTTGGTCAGGCAAACTCGGTGGGACCGATTCGCTCATCTCGGTTGGACCGAAACGTTACAAAAGGGAAACAGGGAGTTTGCATTGCGAACTTAGTGGGACCGATCGCTCATCTTGGTTAGACCGAAACATTACAAAGGGAAACAGAGAGTTTTCAATCCCATCTTGGTGAGACCGAGATCCCTATCGGTGAGACCGAAGTGACTAAGGTTTCTGGCAGTGGCTATGTCAAATGAACTCGATGGTGCCGGATAGATCAAATTGGTGGGGCTGAGTTTGACTTTTGGTTTGAGAAATATGTGGATATGAGAAACTTGTTGAGGGCTTTGGAGCATATCACTGAGCATTTTGAGCAAGCAAGCCATTAAGCAACACCTCATCCCCTTTTAATAGTATTGGCTTTTCCTATAGACTCAATGTGATCTTGGATCACTAAAAGTAAAATGTAGAGTCTTGAGCTTTAGAGCTTGAGCCAATCCTTTGTACTTATCATTTTTAGGGGTCCACATCCCTAATCCATGCCATGCCAATCGTTGAACTTTCCTGAAATATTCATCTTGAAATAGCATTAGTTCAATGAGCTATATGTTGTTAATCATTACCAAAACCACCCAGGGATAGTTGCACTTACATTACTGTGAGAGATCACCCTAATTATTGGCTACAGCACAACCAAAGGGTGCAAACAACAAAGCGATAAACATCTTAGGCAGTTCATAAAAACATGATATGGTATAGCCCTGGGCGCCAGGAATCTCTGTGATCATCTTCAATCTTCTCTTGAAGCATCGTGACGACCAATATTTTGTTGTCGTGCAACCGTTTCAAAAATGTTGCCGTGGCTAAAATTTTAGAAGACGTTGCCATGGCGTTTGTTTGAAAAAAACGTTATCATAGCAACAAATTTAGAAATTCCATTGTGGCACAAAATTATAGCTCCTCGTCCCGTGCCATGTACACCTTCTCCCCGTCTAGGTCCTCTATGTACGGTTGCCATTGTCACATGTAACCTATAGGCCATCTCTACGATATTTACATTAACATGGCAATCTCGTGGCTCCAGCCATCATGACGTGAAGCGCAAGCCACTTAACAATGCAACATATAACCATCTCATACATAAACTCATCATCATGACGAAGGCTATACCACATCATATGCCTATAATGTAAAACCAAGTTAGACATCCTCTAATCGGTTTTAGCAAAATTGTAGTTACGCGGTTAACCAGTTTTAACAAGTAATACTAGCTACCTACATCCGCAATTTAGGCGATGAGTCTTGATGCTAGATTAAGTTTCGAGTTGTGTGAAAGAAGAGACTTAATTAATAGTCTCGTCCCCCACACTAAACTTCGTCCAATATGCGTGACCCCCTAGAAGATCATCCATCTTTGACACACTCTTGTGTACACGAAGATTTACTATTCTCAACTATGGTGAATCCCAAGGAACTGTTAGCAGATCGTCTACAGCCAGAGCTGATCGAGTGTCAGAACCTTGTGAAAAGTGACACCATGATGTTGGTAAATCGAACCAAAGAAACAGTCAAGGGAAGCATAGCAAGAACATCAACCTCACAATCACATGTGATCTAGACTGCAACCTGCACCTACTCGTATTGCTGCTCATCATGCAACTATTGGGAAACATTGTAGAAAACAAAAAAATCGCACCTACGCAAACCCAGGATCAATATGAAGATGCATAACAGGTTGGGATTTGATACGTCTCCAACGTATCTATAATTTTTATTGTTCCATGCTATTATATTATCTGTTTTGGATGTTTTATATGCATCAATATGCTATTTTATATTACTTTTGGGACTAACTTATTAACCTAGAGCCCAGTGCCAGTTTCTGTTTTTCCTTGTTTTTGAGCTTCGCGGAAATGGAATACTAAACAGAGTCCAAACGAAATAAAACTTCACGATGATTTTTCTTGGACCAGAAGACACCCAGGGGACTTGGAGTGCAAGTCAAAAGATCCACAAGGCATCAGCAAGGGTGGAGGGTGCATCGTAGGGGGGGGCTCCTACCTTGTGGGCCCCTCGGTGACCCCCTAACCTAGCTCTTCCTCCTATATATTCACATATATTCCAGAACCACCAGAAGCATCCACGAAAACACATTTCCACCACCGCAACCTTTTGTTCCCGTAAGATCCCATCTTGGGGCCTTTTCCGGCATCCTGCTGGAGGGAGATTCGATCACGGAGGGCATCTACATCAACTCTATTGCCCTTCCGATGAAGCGTGAGTAGTTTATCACAGACCTACGGGTCCATATCTAGTAGCTAGGTGGCTTCTTCCCTATCTTTGATTCTCAATACCATGTTCTCCTTGATGTTCTTGGAGATCTATCTGATGTAATCTTTTTTTGCGGTGTGTTTGTCGAGATCTGATGAATTGCGGATTTATGATCAGCTTATCTATGAATATTATTTGAATCTCCTCTGAATTCTTATATGCATGATTTGATATCTTTGTACTTCTCTTTGAATTATCGGTTTGGTTCGGCCAACTAGATTGGTTTTTCTTGCAATGGGAGAGGTGCTTAGCTTTGGGTTCAATCTTGCGTGATTTCACCCAGTGACAAAGTAGGGGTAGCGAGACACATATTGAATTGTTGCCATCAAGGATAAAAAGATGGGGTTTTCATCATATTGCTTGAGTTTATTCCTCTACATCATGTCATCTTATTTAAGGCGTTACTCTATTCTTTATGAACTTAATACCCTAGATGCATGCTGGATAGCGGTCGATGTGTGCAGTAATAGTAGTAGATGCAGGCAGGAGTCGATCTACTTGACAAAGACGTGATGCCTATATTTCATAATCATTCCCTTGGATATCGTCATAACTTTGCACTTTTCTATCAATTGCTCGACAGTAATTTGTTCACCCACCGTATTATTTGCCTTCAAGAGAAAAGCCTCTAGTGAAACCTATGGCCCACGGGTCTATTTTTCATCATATTAGTTTCTGATATACTATTTTGCATTCTTTTATTTTTTTAGATCTATAAACCAAAAAACCCAAAAATATTTTATCTTTTGTTTAGTTTTATCTATCTCTATCAGATCTCACCTTTGCAAGTGACCGTGAAGGGATTGGCAACCCCTCTATCGCGTTGGGTGCAAGTGTTTGATTGTTTATGTAGGTACATCTATTGGGGACTTGCACGTTTCTCCTACTGGGTTGATACCTTGGTTCCTAACTAAGGGAAATACTTATATCTACTGTGCTGCATCACCCTTTCCTCTTCAAGGGAAAAACCAACGCAAGCTCAAGAAGTAGCAGGATGAATTTTTGGCGGTGTTGCTGGGGAGATCTACGTCAAGCCTACCAAGTACCCATCATAAAACTCTCATCTCTTGCATTACATTGTTCGCCATTTTCCTCTCTTTTCCTCTCCCGCACTTCTAAAATGATTTTAGAAAAGATTTGCATTTCTTTCGCCCTTCTTCGATTCGTCTTTTCATTTGCTTTTTGTTTGCTTGTGTGTTAGATTGCTTGCTTTGTCACGATGACTCAAGAGACTACCAATTTGTGTGATTTTCCAATACTAGTAATAATGACTTTATTAGTACTTTGATTGCTCCCGCCACTAGTGCGGAATCTTATGAGATTAATGCTGCTTTGCTGAATCTTGTTATGAAAGATCAACTTTCCGGCCTTCCTAGTGAAGATGTCGCATCCCATCTAAATAATTTTGTTGAGTTGTGTGATATGCAAAAGAAGAAATATGTGGCTAATGATATTGTTAAATTGAAGCTATTTCCATTTTCACTAAGCGACCGTGCTAAAACTTGGTTTTCATCTTTGCCTAAAAATAATATTGATTCATGGAATAAGTGTAAAGATGCTTTTATTTCCAAGTATTTTCCTCCTACTAAGATCATTTCCCTTAGGAACGATATTATGAATTTTAGGCAACTTGATCATGAACATGTTGCAGGAGAGGATGAAATTGATGATACGAAATTGCCCTACTCATGGTTTAAATTTGTGGATGATCATACAAAATGTTTATGTCGGATTGAATTTTGCTTCTAGAAATCTTTTAGATTCAGACGTGGGAGGTACTTTTATGGAAATTACTTTAGAAGAAGCTACTAAACTCCTAGATAATATTATCGTTAGTTATTCAATGCCATACCAAAAGATCTTCTAATAGTAAAAAAGTGCATGTGACTGAAGAGATTAATGTTTTGAGTGGAAAGATGGATGAACTTATCAAATTATTTGCTAGCAAGAGTGCTCCTATTGATCCTAATGATATGCCTTTGTCTACTCTGATTGAGAATAATAATGAATCTATGGATGTGAATTTTGTTGGTAGGAATAATTTTGGTAATAACGCGTATAGAGGTAATTTTAATCCTAGGCCGTTCCCTAGTAATTCCTCTAATAATTATGGTAATTCCTACAACAATTCCTATGGAAATTATAATAAGATGCCCTCTGATCTTGAGAATATTATTAAACAATTTATGAGTTTGCAAAAGAATTTCAATGCTTTGGTTGAAGAAAAATTTCTTAAGATTGATGATTTGGCTAGGAACGTGGATAGAATTTATCTTGAGATTGATTCTCTGAAAATTAGATCTATTCCACCCAAGCATGATATTAATGATTCTCTTAAAGCTAGGAGAATTTCCATTGATGAGTGTAAATAAAGAACTGCTAAGATGCGTGCTAACCGAGATTGGTTTGTAAAAGCGTGTTCTTCTAGTTTTTGTGAAAATAATGATGGAGATCTTAAAGTGATTGATGTGACTCCTATTGAATCTTTGTTTTCCAATATAAATCTTCATAAAGATGGGATTGGATATGAGTCAACTTTAGTTAAAAGGCGTCCCAATGATTTGGAGTTTATATATATTGATGCAAAAATTGATAAAAGTGGGATTGGAGAGGTCAAAACTTTAAGTAGCGATGAACCCACACTTTTGGATTTCAAGGAATTTAATTATTGTAATTGTTCTTTAATAGATTGTATTTCCTTGTTGCAATCCATGTTGAATTCTCCTCATGCTTATAACCAAAATAAAGCTTTTACTAAACATATTGTTGATGCTATGATGAAATCTTTTGAAGAAAAGCTTGAATTGGAAGTTTCAATCCCTAGAGAACTTTATGATGAGTGGGAACCTACTATTAAGATTAAAATCAAAGATTATGAGTGCCATGCTTTGTGTGATTTGGGTGCTAGCGTTTCCATGATTCCAAAAGAGTAAAATGCATCATAGGTCCTATAACTATGCGAGGTGTGTCACTTTAGTCCTATAACTATCAAAGTGCAGATTTGGGTCCCAAAACTATTTTGAGTCGTTCACTGCAGGTCCTATGGTCGCCCCAGCAACGATTGCTGGCTGACGTGTCACCTGGACCAGTGCCACAACGACCCAGGGCGCGTCGTGGAAGATTTCCCGCCATTGGTGGTTGATACATTTTGCAACTTGGTCCATCACACTGTTTGCTCTCTCCAGCCGCAACCCTCCTCTCTGCAATCTCATCTCTCTTTCATCAGTTCTGCCATGTCTGGAACAAGCTCGACGGCACCAAGATGTAGCAGGAACAAGCCGGCACGGCAAATGATCATGCAAATGTAAAATGAATATATATTTCACACCCTCTCTCTAAGATTACAAATGATAAATGAGACTTGATCTGGACAATCATAGAAGAGAGAAATGATGTTGCAACTTAACATGCAAATATATAGATGAGAATTGCCACAATTCCAGGAAGTAGCACATCATATTGTCATTACATAAAGAGTGCTCTTACATAAACATAGATACGCACTAATCTCTACTGAGAACAGCTCCTCCTTGGGTCCTATTACATGAAAAAAAACAGAGTACATATATACATCAGCATTACAATTTCTTTTGCATCACCACTAGTACATATATACATCAGTAGTACAATTTCAAATGGTACTATAGGTGTACAGGATGAGCTTATAATGCAAAAAAACATACCACTGTACATAACAAGGCTTCAGTTATAGTAGGGATTATATACTGCAGGAAAAATACATCCCAAATCACCATACGCATAGGAAGATGCCCAAATCTCCATACGTACAGGAAGATGCCCAACTCTTTTGAAATAGATTTCAGTACAGAAAGATTTTAGTACGGGAAGAGAAGCCATATGTACATTCAGACTGAATCAACACAATATCTAAGCTGTAATGCCCAAATCGTGCCAAATCTTGCTACTCTATTGAAATCTCTAAGCTAAAAGGGGGTGCAGCAGGGATTGGGGTTAGGGTTCTTACCATACTCCGGAGGAGTGATGTTGGGAAGCCGCCGCGATGGAGCCATCGGACCAGCGCCGCGGTCAGATTAGCAGCCCCGACTCCCGTCCTGCGCCTCCAATCGCTGGACATCAATCGCGAACGCCACCGATCGCCACCATATCCTCAGAGAGATTCGTTCGTAGAAGAGAGATGGAGGGTCTGAGAACGAGACGAGCTGAGATTTCAAGGGCTTTCCTGCAAATAAGCGCTTCATTGTTTAGCCTGGTGGGCCCCTCTGGTCGATGTGGCATCGGTCCAGGTGACACGTCGGACGGTCAACGCTGCTGGGGCGACCATAGGACCTGCAGTGAATGACTCGAAATAGTTTTGGGACCCAAATCTGCACTTTTATAGTTATAGGACTAAAGTGACACACCTCGGATAGTTATAGGACCTATGATAAATTTTACTCATTCCAAAAACTTTATGTGATGTGTTAGGTTTCCGTGAATTTGATGAGTGTTCTTTAAATTTGCATCATGCGTCCACTATTAAGAAACCTATGGGAAGGATTAATGATGTTCTTATTGTTGCAAATATGAATTATGTGCCCATAGATTTCATTGTTCTTGATATAGATTGCAATCCTACATGTCCTATTATTCTTGGTAGACCTTTCCTTAGAACGATTGGTGCAATTATTCATATGAAAGAAGGAAACATTAGATTTTCAATTTCCATTAAGGAAGGGCATGGAACACTTTTCTAGAAATAAAATTAAGTTTCCATATGAATCTATTATGAGACCTACTTATGGATTCCATACCAAAGATGACAATACCTAGTTCTATGTTTCATATCTAGCTAAGGGCGTTAAACAATAGCGCTTGTTGCGAGGCAACCCAATTTTATTTTTGTTCTTACTTTTTTGGTTCTGTTTTTCAAGAAATAATTAATATAGCCTCTGGTTAGATGTGTTTAGTCTAGTCTTTGTGCCAAGTAAGACTTTTGGGATGGCTTACAATGATAGTTGATTTGATATTGCTTAAAAACAAAAACTTTTGCGCCTAGAAATATAGTTCTCATTTTTAACAGAAGAGCGATAAAATACTGTTTTTGCACAAGATTGATATACAAATTTCCTCTGTTGTCCTAATTTTTCAGAATTTTTGGAGTTACAGAAGTATTCAAAGTATTTTGATTGCTACAGATTGTTTTGTTTCTGACAGATTCTATTTTCTATGTGTTGTTTGCTTATGTTGATGAATCTATGGGTAGTATCGGGGGTATGAACCATGGAGAAGCTGAAATCAATATATATTACACCAATATAAATAAATAATGAGTTCACAACAGTACCAAAAGTGGTGATTTTATTTTCTTATACTAACGGATCTCATGAGATTTTCTGTTGAGTTTTGTGTTGTGAAGTTTTTAAGTTTTGGGTAATGATTTGATGGACTATGGAATAAGGATTGGCAAGAGCCTAACCTTGGGGATGCCCAATTCACCCCAAGGTAATATTCAAGGACAATGAAGAGCCTAAGCTTGGGGATGCCCCGGATGGCATCCCCTTTTTCGTCTTCGTCTATCGGTAACTTTACTTGAGGCTATATTTTTATTCACCACATGATATGTGTTTTGCTTGGAGCGTCTTGTATGATATGAGTCTTTACTTTTTAGTTTGTCACAATCATACTTGTTGTACACACCTTTTGAGAGGGACACGCATGAATCGTGATTTAATAGAATACTCTATTTGCTTCACTTATATCTTTTGAGCTAGGCAATTTTGCTCTAATGCTTCACTTATATCTTTTTAGAGCATGGTGGTGGTTTTATTTTATAGAAATTATTGAACTCTCATGCTTCACTTATATTATTTTGAGAGTCTTTCTAAACAACATGGTAATTTTCTTTGGTTACGAATTTAGTCCTAATGTGATGGGCATCCAAGAGGGATATAATAAAAACTTTCATATAAAGTGCATTGAATACTATGAGAAGTTTGATTCCTTATGATTGTTTTGAGATATGAGTATGGTGATATTAGAGTCATGCTAGTGAGTAATTGTGGATTGTAGAAATACTTGTATTGAAGTTTGTGATTCCCGTAGCATGCACGTATGGTGAACCATTATATTACGAAGTTGGAGCATGATTTATTTATTGATTGTATTCCTTATGAGTGGCGGTCGGGGACGAGTGATGGTCTTTTCCTACCAATCTATCCCCCTAGGAGCATGCGTGTAGTACTTTGTTTTGATGACTAATAGATTTTTGCAATAAGTATGTGAGTTCTTTACGACTAATGTTGAGTCCATGGATTATACGCACTCTCACCCTTCCACCATTGCTAGCCTCTCCAGTACCGTGCAACTTTTGCCGGTACCATACACCCACCATATACCTTCCTCAAAACAGCCACCATACCTACCTATCATGGCATTTCCGTAGCCATTCCGAGATATATTGCCATGCAATTTCCACCGTTCTGTTTATTATGACACGCTTCAACATTGTCATTTTGCTTTGCATGATCATGTAGTTGACATAGTATTTGTGGAAAATCCACCATTCATAATTTTTATACATGTCACTCTTGAGTCATTGCACATCCCGGTACACCACCGGGGGCATTCATATAGTCATATTTTGTTCTAAGTATCGAGTTGTAATTCTTGAGTTGTAAATAAATAAAAGTGTGATGATCTTCATTACTAGAGCATTGCCCCATGTGAGGAAAAAAATAAAGAGGCCAAAGAAGCCAAACAAAAAAATGAGAGAAAAGAGATAAGGGGCAATGTTACTATCCTTTTTCCACACTTGTGCTTCAAAGTAGCACCATGATCTTCATGATAGAGAGTCTCCTATGTTGTCACTTTCATATACTAGTGGGAATTTTTCATTATAGAACTTGGCTTGTATATTCCAAATATGGGCTTCCTCAAATTGCCCTAGGTCTCTGTGAGCAAGCGAGTTGGATGCACACCCACCTAGTTTCTTTTTGAGCTTTCATAAACTTGTAGCTCTAGTGCATCTGTTGCATGGCAATCCCTACTCACTCACATTGATATTTATTGATGGGCATCTCCATAGCCGGGTGATACGCCTAGTTGATGTGAGACTATCTCTTTCTTTTTGTCTTCTTCACAACAAATTCTATTCCACCTATAGTGATATGTCAATGGCTCACGCTCATGTATTGCGTGAAAGTTGGAAATGTTTGATAACATCAAACATATGAAGCAATTGCTTGGCTTGTCATCGGGGTTGTGCATGATTCGAATGCTTTCTGTGATGAAGATGGAGCATAGCTAGACTATAAGATTTTGTAGGGATAGCTTTCTTTGGCCATGTTATTTTGAGAAGACATGATTGCTTTATTAGTATGCTTGAAGTATTAACGTTTTTTATGCCAATATTAAACTTTTGTTTTGAATCTTATGGATCTGAAAATTCATGCCACAATAAAGAAAATTACATGGATAAATATGTTAGGTAGCATTCCACATCAAAAATTCTGTTTTTATCATTTACCTACTCAAGGACGAGCAGGAATTAAGCTCGGGGATGCTTGATATGTCTCCAACGTATCTATAATTTTTTATTGTTCCATGCTATTATATTATCTGTTTTGGATGTTTTACATGCATTAATATGCTATTTTATATTATTTTTTGGACTAACTTATTAACCTAGAGCCTGGTGTCAGTTTCTGTTTTTCCTTGTTTTTGAGCTTCGCAGAAAAGGTATACTAAACGGAGTCCAAACAGAATAAAACTTCACGATGATTTTTCTTGGACCAGAAGACACCTAGGGGACTTGGAGTGCAAGTCAAAAGAGCCACGAGGCAGCGGCAAGGGTGGAGGGCGCACCCCCTACCTTGTGGGCCCCTCGGTGACCCCCCTGACCTAGCTCTTCCTCCTATATATTCACATATATTCCAGAACCACCAGAAGATCCCACGAAAACACTTTTCCACCGCTGCAACCTTCTATTCCCGTGAGATCCCATCTTGGGGCCTTTTCCGGCATCCTGCCGGAGGGGGATTCGATCACGGAGGGCATCTACATCAACTCTATTGCCCTTCTGATGAAGCGTGAGTAGTTTACCACAGACCTATGGGCCCATAGCAAGTAGCTAGATGACTTCTTCTCTCTCTTTGATTCTCGATACCATGTTCTCCTTGATGTTCTTGGAGATCTATCTAATGTAATCTTCTTTTGCGGTGTGTTTGTCGAGATCCGATGAATTGTGGATTTATGATCAGCTTATCTATGAATATTATTTGAATCTTCTCTGAATTCTTATATGCATGATTTGATATCTTTGTATTTCTCTTTGAATTATCGGTTTGGTTTGGCCAACTATATTGGTTTTTCTTGCGGTGGGAGAGGTGCTTAGCTTTGGGTTCAATCTTGCGTGATTTCACCCAGTGACAAAGTAGGGGTAGTGAGACATGTATTGAATTGTTGCCGTCGAGGATAAAAAGATGGGGTTTTCATCATATTGCTTGAGTCTATTCCTCTACATCATGTCATCTTACTTAAGGCGTACTCCATTCTTTATGAACTTACTACTCTAGATGCATGCTGGATAGCGGTCGATGTGTGGAGTAATAGTAGTAGATGCAGGCAAGAGTCGGTCTACTTGACATGGATGTGATGCCTATATTTCACAATCATTGCTTTCAATATCGTCATAACTTTGCGCTTTTCTATCAATTGCTCGATAGTAATTTGTTCACCCACCGTATTATTTGCCTTCAAGAAAGAAGCTTCTAATGAAACCTATGGCCCCCGGGTCTATTTTCCATCATATTAGTTTCCGATCTACTATTTTGCAATCTTTTATTTTTAGATCTATAAACCAAAAAACCAAAAAATATTTTATCTTTTGTTCAGTTTTATATATCTCTATCAGATCTCACCTTTGCAAGTGACCGTGAAGGGATTGACGACCCCTTTATCGCGTCGGGTGCAAGTGTTTGATTGTTTGTGTAGGTACATCTATTGGGGATTTGCGCGTTTATCCTACTGCATTGATACCTTGGTTCTTAACTTAGAGAAATACTTACCTCTACTGTGTTGCATCACCCTTTCCTCTTCAAGGAAAAAACCAACGCAAGCTCAAGAAGTAGCAGGATTACGATCGTTACCGTCACCAAGTTGCAGCGAAAGAAGAACAAGTCAGTGTAGATCATACTTGGAGTCCCTTGAACCGTCTATGAACAATCCCTCGTACCACCCACGATCAGTCCCTTGAACCGAAGACCGAAAGCACGACTTTTCTACTTGGTTACAAGCGTGCAGCCTTCACGATCCAGCCGTGCTTTGCCATCTAGAGCTAATTGTCGCCAAAGAATTAGAGGGAGGATATTAGAACCGTCTAGAGCTGCGCTTTTCTAATTACGAGGATAAGAGGACTAGCTAAGCTCTAATTAGTCAACTAGGACCGACTAGAACTAGAACTAGAAGAACTAGAGGAGGCTCCAAAAACTTGTTTGGATAAAAGAGCACATATCCTCATGTATATATAGGATAGAGGGGAGAGGGAGGGCTGCCACCAAGGGGGAAAGTTTCCCCCTTGGTGCACCAGCCAGGGGGAGGAGTCTGACTCCACCCCCCTCCCAATTCGGTCTCCTTCCTTATAGGAAGGGACACCTCCCTGCTACTTGTGAGCTATGTTGGGACTTTTTCCGAAGAGGAAGGGTGAATCAATATAGAAGCGATAAGTATTTTCCTCAGTTGAGAACCAAGGTTTATAGAACTAGAAGGAGAACCAACCAAATCCTAGTGAACAACACCTACACATAGAAAAGCAAATACCTACACCCAACACGGGCAAGAGGGTTGTTAATCCCCTTGAACTAGTTACTTGCAAGGATCAAACCTTGTATAGGTAGCTGGGTAATTTGCAAAACAAAATAAAAGTAAATAAATTGGAGCAAGGTATTATTTTGTTTTTTTATAATATAATTAAAGTAGACCCGGGGGCCATAGTTTTCGCTAGAGGCTTCTCTCTCGAAAAATAGCATAAGGTGGGTAAACAAATTACTGTTGGGCAATTGATAGTAAAGCGCATAGTTATGACGTATTCATGGAAATGATCATGTATATAGGTGCTACTTGTGAGCTGTGTTGGGATTTTCCCTGAAGAGGAGGGGAGATGCAGTACAGTAGAGATAAGTATTTCCCTCAGTGAGAACAAAGGTTTATTGAACCAATAGGAGAATCAAACAAAGCCTCGTGATCAACACCTGCGCACCATCTCGTGTTGGTTTTTCTTCCCAAAAAATCATAAATATTCCAAAAATGATCCCCGTCCGTTTTTATCCCGTTTGGACTCCGTTTGATATGGGGTTTCTGCGAAACATAAAACATGCAACAAATAGGAACTGGCACTGGGCACTGGATCAATATGTTAGTCCCAAAAATAATATAAAAAGTTGCCAAAAGTATATGAAAGTTGAATAATATTGGCATGGAACAATCAAAAATATAGATACGAGGAGACGTATCAGCATCCACAAGCTTAATTCATGCTCGTCCTCGAGTAGGTAAATGATAAAAAAGATAATTTTTGATGTGGAATGCTACCTAGCATAATCTTGATCATATGTCTAATCATGGCATGAATATTAAGACACGAGTGATTCGAATCAATAGTCTATCATTTGACATAAGAACAATAATACTTCGAGCGTACTAATAAAGCAATCATGTCTTTTCAAAACAATATGGCCAAAGAAAGTTATCCCTACAAAATCATCTAGTCTGGCTATGCTCCATCTTCATCACACAAAATATTCAAATCATGCACAACCCCGATGACAAGCCAAGCAATTGTTTCATACTTTTGACGTTCTCAAACCTTTTCAACTTTCACGCAATACATGAGTGTGAGCCATGGGTATAGCACTATGGGTGGAACAAAATATGATGGTGGAGGTTATGTGGAGAAGACAAAAAAGGGAGAAAGTATCACATCGACGCGGCTAATCAACGGGCTATGGAGATGCCCATCAATTGATGTCAATGCAAGGAGTAGGGATTGCCATGCAACGGATGCACTAAGAGCTATAAGTGTATGAAAGCTCAAACTGAAACTAAGTGGGTGTGCATCCAACTTGATTGCTCATGAAGACCTAGGGCATTTGAGGAAGCCCATCATCGGAATATACAAGCCAAGTTATATAATGAAAATTCCCACTAGTATATGAAAGTGATAACTCAAGAGACTCTCTATATGAAGAACATGGTGCCACTTTGAAGCACAAGTGTGGTAAAAGGATAGTAACATTGCCCCTTTTTTTGGGCGGGATTCTTTGGCCCCCCTTTTTTATTTAGGCTTCTTTGGCCTCTTTTTTTATGGGGCAATGCTCTATAATGATGATCATCACACTTTTATTTACTTACAACTCAATATTACAACTCGATATCTAGAACAAAGATATGACTCTATATGAATGCCTCTGGCGGTGTACCGGGATGTGCAATGATCTAGCATAGCAATGACATCAAAAAATGGACAAGCCATGAAAACATCATGCTAGCTATCTTACGATCATGCAAAGCAATATGACAATGAATGCTCAAGTCATGTATATGATGATGATGGAACTTGCATGGCAATATATCTCGCAATGGCTATGGAAATGCCATAATAGGTAGGTATGGTGGTGATACATCTCCAAAGTATCTATAATTTTTTATTGTTCCATGCTATTATATTACCCTTTTTGGATGTTTATGGGCTTTATTTTACACATTTATATCGTTTTTGGGACTAACCTACTAACCGGAGGCCCAGCCCGTATTGCTGTTTTTTTGCCTATTTTAGTATTTCGAAGAAAAGTAATATCAAACGGAGTCCAAACGGAATGAAACCTTCGGGAGCGTGATTTTTGGAACGAACGTGATCCAGAGGACTTGGAGTGCAAGTCAAGAAGCAGCCGAGGCCTCCACGAGATAGGAGGGTGCCCTCCCCCTATAAGGCGCGCCCCCTGTCTCGTGGGCCCCTCGGGCGTCCACCGACGTACTTCTTCCTCCTATATAAGCCTACGTACCCCGAAAACATCCAGGGAGCCAAAGAAACACAATTTCCACTGCCGTAACCTTCTGTATCCGCGAGATCCCATCTTGGAGCCTTCACTGGCGTTCTGCCGGAGGGGGAATCGACCACGGAGGGCTTCTACATCAACATCCTTGCCCCTCCGATGAGTTGTGAGTAGTTTACCACAGACCTACGGGTCCATAGTTATTAGCTAGATGGCTTCTTCTCTCTTTTTGGATCTCAATACAATGTTCTCCCCCTCTCTTGTGGAGATCTATTCAATGTAAACTCTTTTTGCGGTGTGTTTGTCGAGATCCGATGAATTGTGGGTTTATGATCAAGTTTATCTATGAATAATATTTGAATCTTCTCTGAATTCTTTTATGTATGATTGAGTTATCTTTGCAAGTCTCTTCGAATTATCAGTTTGGTTTGGCCTGCTAGATTGATCTTTCTTGCCATGGGAGAAGTGCTTAGCTTTGGGTTCAATCTTTCGGTTTCCTTACCCAGTGACAGACAGGGTTGCAAGGCACATATGGTATTGTTGCCATCGAGGATAACAAGATGGGGTTTATATCATATTGCTTGAGTTTATCCCTCTACATCATGTCATCTTGCTTAATGCGTTACTCTGTTCTTATGAACTTAATACTCTAGATGCAGGCAGGAGTCGGTTGATGTGTGGAGTAATAGTAGTAGATGCAGGCGGGAGTCGGTCTACTTGTTGCGGACGTGATGCCTATATATACATGATCATGCCTAGATAATCTCATAATTATTCGCATTTCTATCAATTGCTCGACAGTAATTTGTTCACCCACCGTAATACTTATGCTATCTTGAGAGAAGCCACTAGTGAAACCTATGGCCCCGGGTCTATCTCTTATCATATTTGCTTCCAATCTACTTTTATTTGCATCTTTACTTTTTGCATCTATATTATAAAATACCAAAAATATATTTATCTTATCATACTATCTCTATCAGATCTCACTTTCGCAAATGGCCGTGAAGGGATTGACAACCCCTTTTATTGCGCTGGTTGCGAGTTCTTTGTTTGTTTGTGTAGGTGCGTGGGACTTTTGAGGAGCCTCCTACTGTATTGATACCTTGGTTCTCAAAAACTGAGGGAAATAGTTACGCTACTATTGCTGCATCACCCTTTCCTCTTCAAGGAAAACCAACACAAGCTCAAGACGTAGGAGGTGGCTGTTTTGAGGAAGGTATAAGGAGGCTTATGTGTGATAGAGCGTATCGTATCACGGGGTTTGGATGCACCGGCGAAGTTTGCACCAACTCTCAAGGTGAGAAAGGGCAATGCACGGTACCGAAGAGGCTAGCAATGATGGAAGGGTGAGAGTGCGTATAATCCATGGACTCAACATTAGTCATAAAGAACTCACATACTTATTGCAAAAATCTATTAGTCATTGAAACAAAGTACTACGTGCATGCTCCTAGGGGGATAGATTTGTAGGAAAACACCATCGCTCGTCCCCGACCGCCACTCATAAGGAAGACAATCAATAAATACCTCATGCTCCAACTTCGTTACACAATGGTTCACCATACATGCATGCTATGGGAATCACAAACTTCAACACAAGTATTTCTACAATCCACAACTACCCACTAGCATGACTCTAATATCACCACCTTTATATTGCAAAACTATTGCAAGGGATCACACATATCATATTCAGCGATCTACAATTTATGTAAGATTTTATGACTAACCATGTGAATGACAAATTCCTGTCATCTCTCTAAATAGATATAAGTGAAGCAAGAGAGTTTAATTCTTTCTACAAAAGATATGCCCACGCTCTAACAAATATAAGTGAAGCAAAAGAGCATTCTACAAATGGCGGTTTTCTATGTGAAGAGAAACAGGCAACCCAAACTTCAAATGATATAAGTGAAGCACATGAAGCATTCTATAAAGCCACACTCAAAAGATATCAGTTAAGTGCAATGATCATCCTATAAATTAACCAAGGACTATCTCATACCAGCATGGTGCATAAAAGAAAACTGAAAACTAAATGTAAAAAGACGCTCCAAGACTTGCACATATCGCATGAACGAAACGAATCTGAAAACATACCGATACTTGTTGAAGAAAGAGGGGATGCCTTCCGGGGCATCCCCAAGCTTAGACGCTTGAGTCTCCTTGAATATTTACTTGGGGTGCCTTGGGCATCCCCAAGCTTGAGCTCTTGCCTCTCTTCCTTTTACTCATATCGAGACCTCCTCGATCAAACACTTCATCCACACAAAACTTCAACAGAAAACTCGGTAAGATCCGTTAGTATAATAAAGCAAATCACTACCCTAAGTACTGTTGCAAACCAATTCATATTATTATTTTTTGCATTGTGTCTACTATAATATAGATTTTCCATGGCTTAATCCACTAATAGAAATTGATAGTTTCATCAAAACAAGCAAACTATGCATCAAAAACAGAACAGTCTGTAGCAATCTGAACATTCACCATACTTCTGGTACCCCAAAAATTCTACCAAAATTAGGAAAAATAAAAAATTTGTATAGCAAGACGGTGCAGAAAGAATCAGAACCATTTAACGTTCCAGTAAAAAAATTCAAATCGCGCACTACAGCCAAAGTTTCTGTCCTATACCGTACAAACCAACAAGCATTGTAAACATCCTAAAGGCAAACCTTAGCACATTATTTTTATAATACAATAGAATTGTACAAGGGGATAATTATTTTTGATGAAAAGTTTCTGTAATTATGATTAACAGAGTTTCTGTGAGCATGAACAAAGTTCAAGGAGCTCTCCCACTTCATCAATGCTTGTCTCTCTCACTTTCACTTTCCTTTTTGAAAAGTTTTGGTTTCCCCTCTTTATTTTTTTGTTTTTAAACTATATAAAAGCAGTCAACAGAAATAAATGACTCTCTAAAACTTCCGGGTTGTCTCCCTGGCAGCACTTTCTTTAAAGCCATTAAGCTAGGCATATAGTGCTCAAGTAATGGATCCACCCGGATCCCAAGGTATATCAAAGCCAATTTTAATTAACAATGATTTGGCATTTAGTAGTGAGCACAAAGCAACATATATCATGCAACAACAAAGTCTAACTCTTTTCCTGTGCATCGGCATGTCATAAAAGAACAATTCATGCACACAAAGTAAAGGCCAATGCATAGTATAAGCAGTTTCTTGTAATTCTATTGTATTGGAAACATAAAGAGGCGGAGATGTAGTTCCTCTCTCATAATAATTGCAAGTAGGAGCAGCAAGCACATGCATATTATATCTATCAAAATCATCATGTGTAGTAGTAAAACGCAACCCATCAATATAATCCTTAATAAGCACAAACTTCTTCGATATAGTGTTGTAGGGAGAATTCAAAAAGATAACAGGACTATCATGTGTGGGTGCAATAGCAACAATTTCATGTTTAACATAAGGAACTATAGCAAGTTCATACCCATAAGCATCATTCATATTGGCATCTTGGCCACAAGCATAGCAAGCATCATCAAAAAGGGGTATTTCAAGATAATCAACGAGATCATAGCAATCATCCTTCGGTAAGCACGAAGGGGAATTAAAGAATGTATGAGTTGAAGAGTTACTCTCATTAGAAGGTTGGCACGAATAGCTAACCCTCTCTTCCTCCTTTTGTTCTTCGCTCTCCTCATCATCTTTTTCATCCAATGAGCTCACAGTTTCATCAACTCCTTCTTCCATAGACTCCTGCAAAATATTAGTCTCTTCTTGGACAGCGGAGGAGTCCTCAATATATGGTTTAACATAGGCATTAGAAGCATAATTATCATAAGAATATTTAAATATGGCAAAAATTTCAAATTTGTAAAGAGTGGCATCATACTTTTCAATCAAAGAAGCAATTTCATAAGCACCCTTAAAAGCAACAAATTCTTAAATTTGTTGAACATCATAGTAATTATAAACACCCTTAGCATAAGAAGATAAGATTCCATTATCACTAAACTCACATTGGTAGGGAAGGTGTTTCTTAGGGTTTTTAGAACAACAAGTAATATCATATATTTCACATAAATTCCAAGCATAGAATTGCAAACGATGAATTTGATCCAGTAAAAGTTTCCCTTTTTCAGATATATGGTGTCGCACATAAAAAGCATGCTCATCTAAAGATTTTCCCTCAACTAAGCTAGTGGGGGTTTCAGCACGAGCACAAAGGGATCGAAGATGATCCAAGTAAAAAGCTTCAGGAGTGTGATAGATTTTGAGTGGTTCTTCAACCATTGGTTCAGTAGGTACAACTAATTTTTTTGGTATTTTGCATTTCCTACTTATAACTAAAGATAGAAAACAACTAAGAACAGCAAATAAAAATTACTTAGTGATAAAGCAAACAAGCACACACGAGAGTATTCACCCCACACTATGACTCCCCGGCAACGGCGCTAGAAAAAGGTCTTGATAACCCACAAGTATATGGGATCAATTGTAGCCTCTTTTGATAGGTAAGAGTGTCGAATCCAACGAGGAGCTAAAGGTAGAACAAATATTCCCTCAAGTTCTATCGACCACCGATACAACTGTACGCACGCTTGACGTTCGCTTTACCTAAAACAAGTATGAAACTAGAGGTACTTTGTAGGTGTTGTTGAATAGGTTTGCAAGATAATAAAGAGCGCGTAAATAAAAAGTAGGGGCTGTTTAGATAAAGAAGCAATAAAGTAAATATAGCGAGTGTGGAAAAGTGGTGGTAGGAGTTGTGGAATTGTCCCTAAGCAATTGACTACTTTACTAGACCGATAGCAAGTTTTATGTGGGAGAGGCATAAGCTAACATACTTTCTCTTCTTGGATCATATGCACTTATGATTGGAACTATAGCAAGCATCCTCCACTACTAAAGATCATTAAGGTAAAACCCAACCATAGCATTAAAGCATCAAGTCCCCTTTATCCCATACGCCACAACCCCCCTACCTGGGTTTATGCTTTTGTCACTCAAGCAACCCACTATAAGCGAATCATGAACATATTGCAACACCCTACAGCGGGAATCCCTCATGCTTGCACGACATGGAGGGCACAATAGGAAAGCAACATAACCACAAGCAAATTAAACCAATCATAGCAATTCATCAATCACCGATAGGACAAGAAAATCTACTCAGACATCATAAGATGGCAACACATCATTGGATAATAATATGAAGCATAAAGCACCATGTTCAAGTAGAGGGTACATCGGGTTGCTGGAGAGTGGACCGCTGAATATAGATGGGGGAAGGTGATGGAGATGTTGGTGAATATGGCGGAGGTGTTGGTGTAGATCGCGGTGATGATGATGGCCCCCGGCGGCGTTCCGGCGCCACCGGAAGCAAGGGGGAGAGAGCCCCCCTTCTTCTTCTTCTTCCTTGACCTTCTCCCTAGATGGGAGAAGGGTTTCCCCTCTGGTCCTTGGCTCCTATGGCGTGGGAGGGGCGAGAGCCCCTCCGAGATTAGATCTGTCTCTCTGTCTCTCTCTCTGTTTCTGCGCTCTCAGATTCTGCCCTTTCACCATTTCTTTTATATTCGGAGATCCGTAACTCCGATTGGGTTGAAACTTTCACCCAGATTTTTCTCCGAAAATTAGCTTTCTTGCGGCAAAAGAAGAGCGTCAACCGCCTTACGGGGTGCCCATGAGGGTCAGGGGCGCGCCCCCTGCCTCGTGGCCCCCTCGGGCACCGTCTTGCGTTGGTTTTTCTTCCCAAAAATCATAAATATTCCAAAAATGATCTCCGTCCGTTTTTATCCTGTTTGGACTCCGTTTGATATGGGGTTTCTACGAAACATAAAACATGCAACAAACAGGAACAGGCACTGGGCACTGGATCAATATGTTAGTCCCAAAAATAATATAAAAAGTTGCCAAAAGTATACGAAAGTTGAATAATATTGGCATGGAACAATCAAAAATTATAGATACGGCAGAGACGTATCAGAGCTGTGTTGGGATTTTCCTTGAAGAGGAAGGGTGAAGCAATATAGTAGCAATCAGTATTTCCCTCAGTTGAGAACCAAGGTTTATTGAACCATAAGGAGCACCAACCAAATCCTAGTGAACGCTACCTGCACACACAAAAGCAAATACTTGCACCCAAGGCAGGCAAGAGGGTTGTCAATCCCCTTGAACTCGTTACTTGCAAGGAACAAATATTGTATAGGTAGATGGATAAATTGCAAAAAAATGCAGCAAAAGAATTTTAGTTTTTGTAATATGATAAAGGTAGACCTGTGGCCATAGTTTTTACTAGAGGCTTCTCTCTCGAACACATAGCATACGTGGCTGAACAAATTACTGTTGGGCAATTGATAGCAAAGCGCATAGTTATGATGATATCCAAGGCAATGATCATGTATACAGGCATCACGTACGGGACAAGTAGACCGACTCCTGCCTGCATCTACTACTATTACTCCACCAATCGACCGCTATCCAGCATGCATCTATGGTATTAAGTTCATAAAAAATGGAGTAACGCCTTAAGCAAGATGACATGATGTAGACAAAGTAAACCCAATCAATATGAATAAACCATGTTGTTTTACCCTTAATGGCAACAATACAAATACGTGTCTTGTCCCCTTCTGTCACTAGGATATAGAACACCGCAAGATCGAACCCATTACAAAGCACCTATCCCACAAAAGATAAATCAGTCTAGTTGGCCAAACCAAATGGGTAGATCGGATAGAAATACAAAGCTATAACAATCATGCATAATAAAGTTTAGAAAAGACTCAATTAATTCTCATGAATATTCAGATCATAGACCCACAATTCATCAGATCCCAACAAGCACACCGGAAAAGAAGATTACATCGGATAGAACTCCAAGAACATTGAGGAGAATATGGTATTGAAGATTAAAGAGAGAGAATAAGACATCTAGCTATGGACCAGTAGGTCTGTGGTGAACTACTCACGCATCATCGAAAGGCAGCAAGGATGATGTAGAAGCCCTCCGTGTTCGATTCCCCCTCCAGCAGAGTACCGGAAAAGGCCTCCAGATGGGATCATGGAAGAACAGAAGCTTGTGGCGGCGGAAAAAGTGTTTCGGGTGGCTCTTTGTTGGTTTGGGAATATTTCTGAATTTATAGAAGTCGAATTAGGTCAAATGAAACTGTGTGGGTCCGACAAGCTCAGGGGCGCGCCTGGCCCCCCTGGGCGCGCCCTACGATCATGTGGCTCTCTCGTATCTCGTCTGGTCTTCTCCTGGAGCTTCTAGGGTTCCTTCTGGTCTATAATACATTAATCCAAAGATGTTTTTCCGTTTGGACTATGTTTGATATTGATTTTCTGAAAAGCCAAAAACAAGCAAAAAACAACAACTGGCATCGGGCACTATGTTAATAGTTTAGGCCCAAAAAATGATATAAAACATTCAAGATTAATACTATAACAGCATGGAATGATAAAAATTTATAGAAACATTGGAGACGTATCAGCATCCCCAAACTTAATTCATGCCCATCCTCAAGTAGGTAAATGATAAAAACAGAATTTTTGGTGTGGAATGCTACCTAACACTTATCATGTAATGTCTTTTTACAGTACGAATATTTAGATCCGAATGATTCAAAGCTATAGTCTATAATTTGACATAAAGACATCAATACTCAGGCATACCAACAAACAATCATGCCTTTCAAAATAAAAATGCTAAAGAATTCTATCCCTACAAAATCATATAGCCTTGTCATGCTTGGTATTCCTAACACAAAGTATTAATCATGAACTACCCCGATGGCAAGCCGAGCAATTGGTTCATACTTTTTAATGTGCTTCCGCTTTTTCAACCTCACACAATACATGAGCGTGAGCCATGGATATAGCACTATGGGTGGAATAGAATGAATTGATAGAGATCAATAAGGGGATGCCAAAAAAGGAAGGTAGTCTCACATCAAAGCAGCTAATCAACGGGCTATGGAGATGCCCGTCAATTGATGTCAATGCAAGGAGTAGGGATTGCCAAGCAACAAATGCACTAAGAGCTATAAGTGTTTGAAAGCCCAACAAGAAAACTAAGTCGGTGTGCATCCAACTTGCTTTCTCGTGAAGACCTCGGACATTTGAGAAAGCCCATCATCAGAATATACCAGCCAAGTTCTATAATGAAAAATTCCCACTAGTATATGAAAGTGACAACATAGGATACTCTTTATATGAAAAAGATGGTGCTACTCTGAAGCACATGTGTGGAAAATGATAGTAACATTTCCCCTTCTCTCTTTTTCTCTCTTTTTCTGTTGGGCTCTTTTGGTCTCTTTTTCTTTCTTTCTTTTTCGTTCGGTTCCTCATCCCGACTTGTGGGGGAATCATAGTCTCCATCATCCTTTCCTCACTGGGACAATGCTCTAATAATGATCATCATCACACTTTTATTTACTTACAACTCAATACTAAAACTTGATATCTAGAACAATATGACTCTATATGAATGCCTCTTGAAGTGTACCAGGATGTGCAATGATGCTAACATAACATGTATGATAATGATGAACGGTGCTGAGCCACAAATACTATGTTAGCTATATGATCATGCAAAGCAATATTACAATGAAGGTGTATGTCATAGTAACTTAATGGTGGAAGTTGCATGGCAATATATCTCGGAATGGCTATGGAAATGCCATGATAGGTAGGTATGGTGGCTGTTTTGAGGAAGATATAAGGAGGCTTATGTGTGATAGATCATATCATATCACGGGGTTTGGATGCACCGGCGAAGTTTGCACCGACTCTTGAGGTGAGAAAGGGCAATGCACAGTACCGAAGAGGCTAGCAAATGACAAAAAGGTAAGAGTGTGTACAATCCATGGACTCCATTAGTCATAAAGAACTCACATACAAGCAAAGTACTATTACGGATGCCCCTATGGTTATACATTGGTAGGAAAGATCATCGCTCATCCCCGACCGCCACTCATAAGGTAGACATTCAATAATAAATCATGCTCCAACTTCATCGCATAAGGGGAGACTATATGTGCATGCTTCGAGAATCAAAAACCTTAACACCAACATTCTTACTAACAATCATTCACTAGTACCCCCACATATTACCATCTCAATATTGCAAAACTATTGCAAGGAATCAAACCTATCATATTCAGTGATCTACATGAAAGTTTTTATTATATCCCTCTTGAATACCTATCATATCAGGACCAATTTCATAACATGTGCATATTGCCATTACTATTTATTACACTCTCAAAAAAATATAAGTGAAGCACTTCAACTATTTTTGTAAAATATAACCACCGCCGTGCTCTAAAAGATATAAGTGAAGCACTAGGGCAACTGCCTATTTCTAACAAATCGTGAATAAATGTGCGTCCCTCTCAAAAGGTGTGTGCAACAAAAAATGATTGTGGCAAGCTAAAAAGCAAACAAAGCAAAGACTGCTATAATACAAGATTCTCCAAGAAAAACTCATATCATGTGATGAATAAAAATATTGCTCCAAGTAGTATACTGATGGATTGTAGATGAAAGAGGGGATGCCTATTGGGTTGCCTCCCAACAAGCACTATTGTTTTACTCCCCTAGCTAGTCCTAAGGCATTATTTCAGGTATTGCCATCCTTAAAATTAATTCCATAGGTAGCCCTCATAATAGATTCATATGGTTGTTTAATTATCTTCCTTGGTAAGTGTTCCATCCCTTTATTTAATGGAAATTGGAACCTTATATTTCCTTCTTTCATATCAATAATAGATCATATGGTTCGTAGGAAGGGCCTACCAAGTATTATAGGACAAGAGGACTGCATTTAATATCAAGCACAATGAAATCTATGGGCACATAATTTCTATTAGCAAGTATGAGCACATTTATTCTACCCAATGGTTTCTTAATACTTGAATCCACTAAATGCAAATTAAGAGAACAAGCATCCATATCGGTGAGACCTAGCATGTCACATAAAAGATTTGGGTATAGTAGAGACGTTGGCACCTAGATCACACAAAGCATTACATTCATAATCTTCAATCTTTACTTTAATAGTAGGTTCCCATTCATCCTGCAATTTCCTAGGTATAGAAACCTCCAATTCTAGCTTTTCTTCATGAGCTTTTATCATAGCTTCTACAATATGTTTAGTAAAAGCTTTATTTTGTTCGTAAGCATTAGGTGAATTTATCATGGATTGCAACAAGGAAATACATTCAATTAAATAAGAATTATCATAATTAAAGTCCTTGTAACCCAAAGTAGTGGGCACATCACTATTTAAAGTCTTGACCTCTCCAAACCCAATTTTATCATTTTTATCAGTAAGATCATCACCCTCCGAACAATTGGGATGCCTTCTAGCTAAAGTTGACTCATCTCCAGTCCCTTTTTCATCAAGTTTTATATCACTAAAAAAGATTCAATAGGTGTCACACCAATCGTTTTAATATCCTTATCATGATTACGATAAAAACCGGGTGGAATAGCCTTAGGATTATGAATATTGGGCAGTTCAAAGGATATCTTTTGTAAAGAGGGATGGATATGCAGCAATTTTATTTCCAATTTAACCACAAGAATAACAATAGCATCCACATATCAATTTCTTTTATCAAGAATGGATCCTTTAATTATTGGTATGACTCCCGTGCAATTAAATAATTCTTGAATGATATTCTTTCCAATAATATTTCCACTACCCACGTGATAAGTTTTAGTTTTAAAAATTGCGGGAGATCTATTTTCCAAAAGATCATGATTAAGATAAAATAAATTTGTGCTTTCCTCAAGAGAATCACTAGTACTACTTTCACTAGCATTTTCAACAATAACTTTCTCAAATTCAGACATGATAGCAACTTCAAGAAAACTAACAAAGTAAAATATTTTTTGTGTTTTTTTAGAGAAGTGGAGGAGATGAAAAAGAGAGGAAAATAAAAGGTAGAGTAAGTAGATGATAGTTTAAGTGAAGGTACTTGTAGTGATTTGATGATAGCTCCCCGGCAACGGTGCCAGAACTTCTTTCTGCTACTTGTGAGGTGTGGATGGATTTTCCCTGAAGAGGAAGGGTGAAGCAATATAGTAGCAATCAATATTTCCCTCAGTTGAGAACCAAGGTTTATTGAACCAGAAGGAGCACCAACCAAATCCTAGTGAATGCTACCTGCACACACAAAAGCAAATACTTGCACACAACGCAGGCAAGAGGATTGTCAATCCCCTTGAACTCGTTACTTGCAAGGATCAAATCTTGTATAGGTAGATGGATAATTTGCAGAACAAAATAGAAGTAAATAAATTGTAGGAAGGCATTTTTGGTTTTTATAATATGATTAAAGTAGACCCGGGGGGCCATGGTTTTCACTAGAGGCTTCTCTCTCGAAACAATAGCATACGATGGGTAAACAAATTGCTGTTGGGCAATTGATAGAAAAGCGCATAGTTATGATGTATTCGTGGCAGTGGTCATTTATATAGGCATCATGTCCATGACAAGTAGACCTACTCCTGCCTGAATCTACTAGTATTACTCCACCAATTGACCACTATCTAGCATGCATCTATTGTATGAAGTTCATGACAAACAGAGTAACGCCTTAAGCAAGATGACATGATGTAGACAAATTAAACTCAAGCAATATGATTAAACCCCGTCATTTTACCCTTAATAGCAACAATACAGTATGTGCCTCTCTACCCCTTCTATCACTGGGTGAGGACACCGCAAGATTGAACCCATTACAATGAAGGAAATATGCCCTAGAGGCAATAATAAAGTTATTATTTATTTCCTTATTTCATGATAAATGTTTATTATTCATGCTAGAATCGTATTAATCGGAAACTTAGTACATGTGTGAATACATAGACAAAATATATTGTCCCTAGTATGCCTCTACTTGACTAGCTCGTTAATCAAAGATGGTTATGTTTCCTAACCATAGACATGTGTCGTCATTTGATGAACGGGATCACATCATTAGGAGAATGATGTGATGGACATGACCCATCCGTTAGCTTAGCATTATGATCGTTACAGTTTCATTGCTACTGCTTTCCTCATGACTTATACATCTTCCTCGGACTATGAGATTATGCAACTTCCGAATACCGGAGGAACACCTTGTGTGCTATCAAACGTCACAACATAAAAGGGTGATTATAAAGATGCTCTACAGGTGTCTCCGAGCATGTGCTTAGAATGTATGGGTACTACAATCACTTGAATCAAGTGGGAGTTAATCTTCCAGATAAGATAGTGATCGATAGAGTTCTCTATTCACCATCACCAAGTTAGTGGAACTTCGTGATGAACTATAGTATGCAAGGGATGACAAAAACGATTCCCGAGCTCTTTTGATGCTGAAATCGACGAAGGTAGAAATCAAGAAAGAGCATTAAGAGTTGATGATTAAACAAGACCACTAGTTTCAAGAAAAGGGCAAAGGGAAAGAAAGGGAACTTCAAGAAGAATGGCAAGCAAGTTGTCACTCCCGTGAAGAAGCCCAGAGTTGGACCTAAGCCTGAAACTGAGTGCTTCTACTGCAAAGGAAATGGTCACTGGAAGTGGAACTGCCCCAAATATTTGGTGGATAAGAAGGATGGCAAAGTGAACAAAGGTATATTTGATATACATATTATTGATGTGTACCTTACAAGTGCTCGTAGTAATCCCTGGGTATTTGATACTTGTTCGGTTGCTAAGATTAGTAACTCAAAACAGGAGTTGTAGAATAAATAGAGACTAGCTGAGGATGAAGTGATAATGTGTGTTGGAAGTGGTTCCAAAATTGATATGATCATCATCGAGCTCTCCCTATACTTTCAGGATTAGTGTTGAACCTAAATAAATGTTATTTGGTGTTTGCATTGAGCATGAATATGATTAGATCATGTTAATTGCAATACGGTTATTCATTTAAGACATGGAATAATTGTTATTCTGTTTACATGAATAAAACCTTCTATGGTCATACACCCAATGTTGATGGTTTATTGAATCTCGATCGTGGTAATACACATATTCATAGTATTGATGCCAAAAGATGCAAAGTTGATAATGATAGTGCAACTTATTTGTGGCACTGCCGTTTGGGTCATATCGGTGTAAAGCACATAAAGAAACTCCATAAAGATGGACTTTTGCAATCACTTGATTATGAATCATTTTATGCTTGCGAACCGTGCCTTATGGGAAAGATGACTAAAACTCCGTTCTTCGGAACAATGGAACGAGCAAGTGACTTACTGGAAATAATACATACTGATGTATGCGGTCCAACGAGTGTTGATGCTCGTGGCGGGTATCATTTTTTTCTGACCTTCACAAATGATTTGAGAAGATATAGATATATCTACTTAATGAAACACAAGTCTGAAACATTTGAAAAGTTCAAAGAATTTCAGAGTGAAGTGGAGAATCATCATAACGAGAAAATAAAGTTTCTACGATCTGATCGTGGAGGAGAATATTTGAGTTACGAGTTTGGCCTTCATTTAAGACAATGTGGAATAGTTTCCCAGCTCACGCCACCTGGAACACCACAGCATAATGGTGTGTCCGAACATCGTAACCGCACTTTATTGGATATGGTGCGATCTATGATGTCTCTTACCAATTTACCACTAACGTTTTGGGGTTATGCATTAGAGATAGCTGCATTCACGTTAAACAGCGCACCATTGAAATCTGTTGAGACGACACCTTATGGAGTGTGGTTTGGCAAGAAACCAAAGTTGTCATTTCTTAAGGTTTGGGGCTGCGATGCTTATGTGAAAAAGCTTCAACCTGATAAATTCGAACCCAAATCGGAGAAACGTATCTTCATAGGATACCCAAAAGAAACTGTTGGGTACACCTTCTATCACAGATCCGAAGGCAAGATATTCGTTGCTAAGAATGGATTCTGTCTAGAGAAGGAGTTTTCTCTCGAAAGAAGTGAGCGGGAGGAAAGTAGAACTTGATGAGGTAATTGTACCTTCTCCCGAATTGGAAAGTACTTCATCACAAAAATCAGTTCCAGTGATTCCTACACCAATTAGTGAGGAAGCTAATGATGCTGATCATGAAACTTCAGATCAAGTTACTACCGAACCTCGTAGGTCAACCAGAGTGGTACGGTAATCCTATTCTGGAAGTCATGTTACTAGACCATGATGAACCTACGAACTATGAGGAAGCGATGATGAGCCCAGATTCCGTGAAAAATGGCTTGAGGCCATGAAATCTGAGATGGGATCCATGTATGAGGACAAAGTGTGGACTTTGGTGGACTTGCTCGATGATCGGCAGGCCATTAAGAATAAATGGATCTTCAAGAGGAAGACGGACGCTAATAGTAGTGTTACTATCTACAAAGCTCGACTTGTCACAAAAGGTTTTCGACATGTTCAAGGAGTTGACTACGATGAGGCTTTCTCACCCGTAGCGATGCTCAAGTCTTTTCGAATCATGTTAGCAATTGCTGCATTTTATGATTATGAAATTTGGCAGATGGATGTCAAAACTGCATTCCTGAATGGATTTATGGAAGAAGAGTTGTATATGATACAACCAGAAGGTTTTGTCGATCCAAAGGGTGCTAATAAAGTGTGCAAGCTCCAGCGATCCATTTATGGACTGGTGCAAGCCTCTCAGAGTTGGAATAAACACTTTGATAGTGTGATCAAATCATATGGTTTTATACAAACTTTTGGAGAAGCCTGTATTTACAAGAACGTGAGTGGGAGCTATGTAGCATTTCTAGTATTATATGTGGATGACATATTGTTGATTGGAAATGATACAAAATTTCTGGATAACATAAAGGGATACTTGAATAAGAGTTTTTCAACGAAAGACCTCGGTGAAGCTGCTTACATATTGGGCATCAAGATCTATAGATATAGATCAAGAAGCTTGATAAGATTTTTCAATGAGTAAATACCTTGACAAGTTTTTGAAAGAGTTCAAAATGGATCAGTCAAAGAAGGAGTTCTTGTTTGTATTACAAGGTGTAAAGTTGATAAGACTCAAAGCCCGACCACGGTGGAAGATAGAAAGAGAATGAAAGTCATTCCCTATGCCACAGTCATTTTACCCTTAATAGCAACAATACAGTATGTTCCTCTCTACCCCTTTTATTACTGGGTGAGGACACCGCAAGGTTGAACCCATTACAATGAAGGAAATATGCCCTAGAGGCAATAATAAAGTTATTATTTATTTCCTTATTTCATGATAAATGTTTATTATTCATGCTAGAATTGTATTAACCGGAAACTTAGTACATGTGTGAATACATAGACAAAATATATTGTCCCTAGTATGCCTCTACTTGACTAGCTCGTTAATCAAAGATGGTTATGTTTCCTAACGATAGACATGTATTGTCATTTGATGAACGGGATCACATCATTGGGAGAATGATGTGATGGACAAGACCCATCCGTTAGCTCAGCATCATGATCGTTACAGTTTCATTGCTACTGCTTTCTTCATGACTTATACATGTTCCTCAGACTATGAGATTATGCAACTCCCAAATAACGGAGGAACACTTTGTGTGCTACCAAACGTCACAACATAAAAGGGTGATTATAAAGGTGCTCTACAGGTGTCTCCGAAGGTGTTTGTTGGGTTGGCATAGACCGAGATTAGGATTTGTCACTCCGTGTTTCAGAGAGGTATCTCTGGGACCTCTCAGTAGTGCTCATCACTATAAGCCTTGCAAGCATTGTGACTAATGAGTTAGTTGCGGGATGAAGTATTATGGAACGAGTAAAGAGACTTGCCGGTAACGAGATTGAACTAGGTATGATGATACCGACGATCGAATCTTGGGCAAGTAACATACCGATGACAAAGGGAACAACGTATGTTGTTATGCGGTTTGACCGATAAAGATCTTCGTAGAATATGTAGGAGCCAATATGAGCATCCAGGTTCCGCTATTGTTTATTAACCGAAGATGTGTCTCGGTCATGTCTACATAGTTCTCGAACCTGTAGGGTCCGCACGCTTAACGTTCGATGACGATTTGCATTATGAGTTATGTGTTTTTATGACCGAAGTTTGTTCGGAGTCCCGGATAAGATCACAGACATGACGAGGAGTCTCGAAATGGTTGAGACATAAAGTTCCATATATTGGAAGGCTACATTCGGACACCGGAATGGTTTGGGTCGTTTCGGATAAGTTTCGGAGTACCAGGGGTTACCGGAACCCCCTCTGGGAAGTTATTGGGCCTCATGGGCCTTAGTGGAGAAGAGAGAGGGCCGGCCAGGAGGTGGCGCCCCTCCCCCCTTGCCCCAATCCAAATTGGACAAGGGGAGGGGGCGGAGCCCCCTCCTTCCTTTTCTCATCCTCCTCCTTCCCCCCTTCTCCCACTTGGAATAGGAAAGGGGGGCTGAATCCTACTAGGTTTGGAGTCCTAGTAGGACTCCCCCCATGGCGCACCTCCCCTCTTGGCCGGCCTCCTCCTCCCCCTCCTTTATATACGTGAAGGGGGCACCCTAGAACACATAAGTTGATCTTTTAGCCGTGTGCGGTGCACCCCTCCATAGTTACACACCTCGGTCATATCATCGTAGTGCTTAGGCGAAGCCCTACGCCGGTAACTTCATCACCACCGCCGCCATGCCGTCATGCTGAAGAAACTCTCCCTCAGCCTCAACTGTATCAGGAGTATGAGGGATGTCATCGAGCTGAACGTGTGCTGGACACGGAGGTATCATACGTTCGGTGCTAGGATCGATCGGATAGTGAAGACGTACAACTACATTAACCGCATTGATAAAATGCTTCCGCTTTCGGTCTACGAGGGTACGTGGACACACTCTTCCCTCCCGGTTCTATGCATCACCTAGATAGATCTTGCGTGATCGTAGGATTTTTTTTTGAAATTACTGCGTTCTCCAACATACAAAGCACCTCTCCTGCTGAAGATAAATCAATCTAGTTGGCCAAACCAAACGGATAGATCGGAGATAAAAACAAAGCTATAACAATCATGCACAATAAAGTTCAGAAAAGACCCAATTACTTTCAAGGAATAATTAGATCATAAACCCACAATTCATCGGATCCCAATAAACACATCGCAAAAGAAGATTACATCGGATAGAACTCAAGGAAGATCGAGGAGAACATTGTATTGACGATCAAAGGGAGAGAAAAAGCCATCTAGCTACTAGCTATGGACCCGCAGGTCTGTGGTAAACTACTCACGCATCATCAGAAGGTAGCAAGGATGTTATATATGCCCTCTGTGATTGATTCCCCCTCCGGCAAAGTACCAGAAAAGGCCTCCAGATGGGATCACAAAAGAATAGAAGGTTGCGGCAGTGGAAAATGTGTTTTGGGTTGCTCTCTGTTGGTTTGGGAATATTTGTGAATTTATAGAGGTGGAATTAAATCAAAGGAGCTATGTGGGACCCAGGAGCTCAGGGGGCGTGCCTACCCCCTGGGCCGTGCCTACCCCCTGGGCCGTGCCTTTGTGAGCTGGTGGCTCTCTCGTAGGTCTTCTGGCTGCCTCCCGAACCTTCTAGTGTCCCTTCTGGTCCAGAAACAATTACCATAAAGTTTCATCATGTTTGGACTTCGTTTCGTATTGATTTTCTGAAAAGCCAAAAACAAGTAGAAAATAGGAACTAGAACTGGGCACTGGGTTAATAGGTTAGTCCCAAAAATGATATAAAGTACCAGAAAAATTCATATAAAGCATCCAAGATTGGTAGTATAATAGCACGAAACAATCAAAAATTATAGATACATTGGAGATGTATCACTCCCCTCTTGGGCCTTTGTGGCCCAAGATGACTTCCACATATTGACCTTTTAAGGACCGTTGATATTAAATTAAATGTAAAATAGTCATAAGTACTTTCAGACCATTATAATTTAACATCCTCGGAAACATTTTCCACCTATGTACCCAAAATTCAGGACCCGGTATTACCCAAAATTCACCGAAACCCTTCGTGTGACCCCAAAATGCTTCCAGATCCTGGCGGAACTATTATGAATATTGATGAGACAATTCCACAAATATGTTCTCATCGCTCCCGTCCTACTAACACTCAGCAGATCATGACTACCTTAAGCTTGTGACCCCGTAGGTTTGGTAACCCATAGACATGAATGAAACCGTTTGTTTAATGACCGACAACGGGACCGTGGACGTCCATATCGATCCCTATGAGCACATGAATCAATATTCCAGTGAACCTATGGTTATCATATGATGTTCCCTTTGCTTCACTATACTTCACGAAACTCGGATGCATATGTATCCTCCTGAGTCATCACTATGTTCACTATACTGAGATCCTCATTACCTGTTTTGTTCTTCTTTCTCGTGTTCCGGCATCCTCATGAAGTAATCACCTATGACTGGCAAGACGATGATGGATGTCGTCACACCGAGAGGGCCCTAAGAGTATCTCTCCATCGTCGGAGGAGCAAATCCCACTCTTGAGCTACCCGGCCACTTGTCAAACTTTCCAATGAACCTGTAAGTTGTTGTTATGATCATCGTACTATAGGTGACGTTTGAGCAACCGCATGGTCCACCGTACGGTAAGAAGTGACCACGATACTCTCGTGATCTAAGGAGCAAAATCACATGTTGACACTCCGTGTTATTACAATTGATTACAGACAATATTAACTCCATTCATAACAGACAAGATTGGGTCGATTCAAGATGACCATTCTTCTAATGTCATAATCTCAATGTTGTTTTAGGATCATTGTTACACTTAACGATACCCTAAGATCCGGAAAACGTGATCACCAACAACACTTGAGCTAGTCCCAGAGGCAAGACTAGGAACCTTTTATTTAACCGTTTATCATTCCACACATGCATATAAGTTTTCCACTGAATTGCATATTCCAGGATCTTAGCAGTTATATCATAGAATATAAGCTCTATCATTATGAATATGGAAATATAATAATACAAATATTATTGCCTCTAGGGCATACTTCCAACACCACATCCATTGCCGAAAGCTTCACCACCACCACCTCCCTTGACAAAACCTCCACCACCACCATTCCCGGAACCAGCACCACCTCCACCCCCACTACCATGGCCAAAAGCAAAATCACTTCCACCCCCCACCACCTCTACTTCATTATAGTCGTCACCCCTCTCTTCCACCTCAGCTTCGACCTCTAGTTGCATGCCTGAATCGAATGCGTCAAGTGGAGCACTCAAGTCCACCTCGTTCTCCTCCAACAAGTCGGCATATGACGTATCCATGTTGTAGCTACAAAATTCAATGACCAAAACACTAAGGAAATGAAGTAAAGTTCATCAGAGCAAAGGGATTTTTTTACCTATGTGGCGTTTAGTCGAACACGTTGTGGGCACCGGTGGAGTCGACGGGATTGCAAAGCACATGGCCTGCCGAAGGGGGTGGAGGAGGCACCCGCCCTCACGCCGCGTCTGCCTTCTTTCTTGGGCCCTTCAATTGCGACTTCGGCCGTCTGCCGGAGGGGTTGGAGAAGGCGGTCGTCCTCGAGCCGACGATTGCGATGGGAGGGAGCATTGCCGCGGCGGGCATGGCTCCATGGACGACATGGTTCCTTTGATGCTTTTGCTTGGCGTCGATGGTGAAAGGAGTTGGAGCAGTCGCGGGAGATGCGAGAGGACGAGGCGGCACTGATGGAGCTGGCAGCGCATGAAATGCGTGTTGGGGAACGTAGCAGAAATTCAAAATTTTCCTACGTATCACCAAGATCTATCTATGGAGAAACCAGCAACGAGGGGAAGGAGAGTGCATCTACATACCCTTGTAGATCGCTAAGCGGAAGCGTTCAAGAGAACGGGGTTGAAGGAGTCGTACTCGTCGTGATCCAAATCACCGGAGATCCTAGTGCCGAACGGACGACACCTCCGCGTTCAACACACATACAGCCCGGTGACGTCTCCCATGCCTTGATCCAGCAAGGAGAGAGGGAGAGGTTGAGGAAGACTCCATCCAGCAGCAGCACAATGGCGTGGTGGTGGTGGAGGAGCGTGGTAGTCCAGCAGGGCTTCGCCAAGCACCTACGGGAGAGGAGGAGGTGTCACGGGAGGGAGGGAGGCGCCAGGGCTTCTGGTATGGATGCCCTCCCTCCCCTCCACTATATATAGGGGCAAGGGAGAGGGGGGAGGCGCAGCCTTGCCCCTTGCTCCAAGGAAGGGGTGCGGCCAAGAGGGGGGGAGGAGTCCATCCTCCCCAAGGCACCTCGGAGGTGCCTTCCCCCTTGAGGACTCTTCCCTCCCCAAGTTTCCTTGGCGCATGGGCCTCTTGGGGCTGGTGCCCTTGGCCCATATAGACCAAGGGCGCACCCCCTACATCCCATGTGGCCCCCCGGGGCAGGTGGACCCCCCCGGTGGACCCCCGGACCCCTTTCGGCACTCCCGGTACAATACCGATAAAGTGCGAAACTTTTCCGGCGACCAAAACAGGACTTCCCATATATAAATCTTTACCTCCGGACCATTCCGGAACTCCTCGTGACGTCCGGGATCTCATCCGGGACTCCGAACAACATTCGGTAACCACATACAAACTTCCTTTATAACCCTAGCGTCATCGAACCTTAAGTGTGTAGACCCTACGGGTTCGGGAGACATGTAGTCATGATCGAGACGTTCTCCGGTCAATAACCAACAGCGGGATCTGGATACCCATGTTGGCTCCCACATGTTCCACGATGATCTCATCGGATGAACCACGATGTCAAGGACTCAATCGATCCCGTATACAATTCCCTTTGTCTAGCGGTATAGTACTTGCCCGAGATTCGATCGTCGGTATACCGATACCTTGTTCAATCTCGTTACCGGCAAGTCTCTTTACTCGTTCCGTAACACATCATCCCGTGATCAACCCCTTGGTCACATTGTGCACATTATGATGATGTCCTACCGAGTGGGCCCAGAGATACCTCTCCGCTTACACGGAGTGACAAATCCCAGTCTCGATTCGTGCCAACCCAACAGACACTTTCGGAGATACCTGTAGTGCACCTTTATAGACACCCAGTTACATTGTGACGTTTGGTACACCCAAAGCATTCCTACAGTATCCGGGAGTTGCACAATCTCATGGTCTAAGGAAAAGATACTTGACATTAGAAAAGCTTTAGCATACGAACTACACGATCTCTATGCTAGGCTTAGGATTGGGTCTTGTCCATCACATCATTCTCCTAATGATGTGATCCCGTTATCAATGACATCCAATGTCCATGGTCAGGAAACCGTAACCATCTATTGATCAACGAACTAGTCAACTAGAGGCTTACTAGGGACATGGTGTTGTCTATGTACCCACACATGTATCTGAGTTTCCTATCAATACAATTATAGCATGGATAATAAACGATTATCGTGAACAAGGAAATATAATAATAACTAATTTATTATTGCCTCTAGGGCATATTTCCAACAGTCTCCCACTTGCACTAGAGTCAATAATCTAGTTCACATCGCCATGTGATTAACACTCACAGGTCACATCACCATGTAACCAACATCCAAAGAGTTTACTAGAGTCAATAATCTAGTTCACATCACTATGTGATTAACACTCAATGAGTTCTGGGTTTGATCATGTTGCTTGTGAGAGAGGTTTTAGTCAACGGGTCTGAACCTTTCAGATCCGTGTGTGCTTTACAAATCTCTATGTCATCTCCTAGATGTAGCTACCACGTTCTATTTGGAGCTATTCCAAATAACTGTTCTACTTGGAGCTATTCTAAATTGTTGCTCCATTATACGTATCCGGTATCTCTACTCAGAGCTATCTGGATAGGTGTTAAGCTTGCATCGACGTAACTCTTTACGTCGAACTCTTTATCACCTCCATAATCGAGAAAATTCCTTAGTCCACTAGTTACTAAGGATAACTTTGACCGCTGTCCTGTGATCCATTCTTAGATCACTCTTGTACCCCTTGACTGACTCATGGCAAGGCACATTTCAGGTGCGGTACACAACATAGCATACTGTAGAGCCTACGTCTTAAGCATAGGGGACGACCTTCGTCCTTTCTCTCTATTCTGCCGAGGTCGAGCTTTAAGTCTTAACTTCGTACCTTACATCTCAGGCAAGAACTCCTTCTATGACTGATCCATCTTCAAGATCATGTCAAGGTATATGCTCATTTGAAAGTATCATTAAGCGTTTTTGATCTATCCTCATAGATCTTGATGCTCAATGTTCAAGTAGCTTAATCCAGATTTTCACTTGAAAAACACCTTTCAAATAACCCTATATGCATTCCAGAAATTCTACATCATTTCTGATCATCAATATGTCAACAACATATACTCATCAGAAAGTCTATAGTGCTCCCACTCACTTCTTTGGAAATACAAGTTTCTCATAAACTTTGTATAAACCCAAAATCTTTGATCATCTTATCAAAGCATACATTCCAACTCCGAGATGCTTACTCCAGTCCTTAGAAGGATCGCTGGAGCCAGCATACCTTTTAGCATCCTTAGGATCGACAAAACCTTTCTGATTGTATCGCATACAACCTTTCCTTACGATTGGTAAGGAAACTCGTTTTGACATCCATCTGCCAGATTTTATAAATGCAGCTTGTGCTAACGTGATTCCGACGGACTTTAAGCATCGCTACGGATGAGAAAATCTCATCGTAGTCAACTCCTTGAACTTGTGAAAAACTCTTCGCCACAAGTCGAGCTTCATAGACGGTGACATTACCGTCCACGTCCGTCTTCTTCTTAAAGATCCATTTATCTTAATGGCTTGCCGATCATTGGGCAAGTCCACCAAAGTCCTTGCTTTGTTCTGATACATGGATCCTATCTCGGATTTCATGGATTCTAACCATTTGTCAGAATTTGGGCCCACCATCGCTTCTCCATAGCTCGTAGGTTCATTGTTGTCTAGCAACATGACCTTCAAGACAGGATCGCCGTACCACTCCGAAGCAGTACGCGTCCTTGTCGTCCTACGAGGTACGGTAGTGACTTGATCCGAAACTTCATGATCACTATCATAAGTTTCCACTTCAATTGGTGTAGGTTCCACAGGAACAACTTCCTTGCCCTGATACACACTAGTTGAAGTGATGGTTCAATAACCTCATCAAGTCTCCACCATCCTCCCACTCAACTTTTCGAGAGAAACCTTTCCTCGAGAAAGGACCCGATTCAAGAAACAATCCATATTGCTTTCGGATCTGAATTAGGAGGTATACCCAACTGTTTTGGGTGTCCTATGAAGATGCATTTTATCCGCTTTGGGTTCGAGCTTATCAATCCTGAAACTTTTTCACATAAGCGTCGCAGCCCCAAACCTTTAAGAAACGACAACTTAGGTTTCTCTAAACCATAATTCATACGGTGTCATCTCAACGGAATTACGTGGTGCCCTATTTAAAGTGAATGTGGTTGTCTCTAATGCCTAACCCATGAACAATAGTGGTAATTCGATAAGAGACATCATGGTACGCACCATATCCAATAGGGTGCAACTATGATGTTCGGACACACCATCACACTATGGTGTTCCAGGCGGTATTGGTTGTGAAACAATCTCCACAATGTCTTAATTGTGTGCCAAAACTCGTAACTCAGATATTCATCTCTATGATCATATCATAGACATTTTATCCTCTTGTCACAATGATCTTCTACTTCACTCTGAAATTACTTGAACCATTCAATAATTCAGACTTGTGTTTCATCAAGTAAATATTCTCACCATCTACTCGAATCATCTGTGAAGTAAGAACATAACGATATTCACTGCATGCCTCAGCACTCATTGGACTGCACACATCAAAATGTGTTACTTCCAACAAGTTGCTATCTTGTTCCATCTTACTGAAAACGAGGCTTTTCAGTCATCTTGCCCATGTGGTATGATTTGCATATCTCAAGTGATTCAAAATCAAGTGAGTCCAAACGGTCCATTTGCATGGAGTTTCTTCATGCATATACACCAATAGACATGGTTCGCATGTCTCAAACCTTTCAAAAACGAGTGAGCCCAAAGATCCATCAACATGGAGCTTCTTCATGCGTTTTATACCGATATGACTTAAGTGGCAGTGCCATAAGTAGGTGGTACTATCATTACTATCTTTTGGCATGAACATGTGTATCACTACGATCGAGATTCAATAAACCATTTATTTCAGGTGTAAGACCATTGAAGGTATTATTCAAGTAAACAGAGTAACCATTATTCTCCTTAAATGAATAACCGTATTGCGATAGACATAATCCAATCATGTCTATGCTCAACGCAAACACCAATCTCGATGGTAGAGGGAGCGTGCGATGCTTGATCATATCAACATTGGAAACACTTCCAACACATATCGTCAGCTCACCTTTAGCTAGTCTCCGTTTATTCCGTAGCTTTTATTTCGAGTTACTAACACTTAGCAACCGAACCGGTATCTAATACCCTGGTGCTACTAGGAGTACTAGTAAAGTACACATTAACATAATGTATATCCAATATACTTCTATCGACCTTGCCAACCTTCTCATCTACCAAGTATCTAGGGTAATTCCGCTCTAGTGACTATTCCCCTTATCACAGAAGCACTTAGTCTCGGGTTTGGGTTCAACCTTGGGTTTCTTCACTGGAGCAGCAACTGATTTGCCGTTTCATGAAGTATCCCTTCTTGCCCTTGCCCTTCTTGAAACTAGTGGTTTCACCAACCATCAACAATTGATGCTCCTTCTTGATTTCTACTTTCGCGGTGTCAAACATCGTGAATACCTCAAGGATCATCATATCTATCCCTGATATGTTATAGTTCATCACGAAGCTCTAGCAGCTTGGTGGCAATGACTTTGGAGAAACATCACTATCTCATCTGGAAGATCAACTCCCACTCGATTCAAGTGATTGTCGCACTCAGACAATCTGAGCACAAGCTCAACGATTGAGCTTTTCTCCCTTAGTTTGCAGGCTAAGAAAATCGTCGGAGGTCTCATACCTCTTGACGTGGGCACGAGCCTGAAATCCCAATTTCAGCCCTTGAAACATCTCATATGTTCCGCGATGTTTCGAAAACGTCTTTAGTGCCTCAACTCTAAACCGTTTAACTGAACTATCACGTAGTTATCAAAACGTGTATGTCCGATGTTCGCAACATCCACAAATGACGTTTGGGGTTCAGCACACTGAGCAGTGCATTAAGGACATAAGCTTTCTACTGTCCGCATAATTGCTACTATCAACTTTCAACTATATTTTCTCTAGGAACATATCTAAACAGTGGAACTAAAGCGCGAGCTTACGACATATTTTGCAAAGGTCTTTTGACTATGTTCAGGATAATTAAGTTCATCTTATGAACTCCCACTCAGATAGACATCCCTCTGGTCATCTAAGTGATTACATGATCCGAGTCAACTAGGCCGTGTCCGATCATCACGTGAGACGGACTAGTCATCATCGGTGAACATCTTCATGTTGATCGTATCTACTATACGACTCATGCTCGACCTTTCGGTCTCCGTGTTCCGAGGCCATGTCTGTACATGCTAGGCTCGTCAAGTTAACCCTAAGTGTTTCGCGTGTGTAAATCTGTCTTACACCCGTTGTATGTGAACGTAAGAATCCATCACACCCGATCATCACGTGGTGCTTAGAAGCGACGAACTTTAGCAACGGTGCACAGTTAGGGGGGACACTTCTTGAAATTGTTGTAAGGGATCATCTTATTTACTACCGTCGTTCTAAGTAAACAAGATGCATAAACATAATAAACATCACATGCAATCAAATAGTGACATGATATGGCCAATATCATTTTGCTCCTTTTGATCTCCATCTTCGGGGCTCCATGATCATCATCGTCACCGGCATGACACCATGATCTCCATCATCGTGTCTTCATGAAGTTGTCTCGCCAACTATTACTTCTACTACTATGGCTACCGGTTAGCAATAAAGTAAAGTAATTACATGGCGTCTTTAATGACACGCAGGTCATACAATAAATTTAAGACAACTCCTATGGCTCCCGTCGGTTGTCATACTCATCGACATGCAAGTCGTGATTCCTATTACAAGAACATGATCAATCTCATACATCACATATCATTCATCACATTCTTGTTGGCCATATCACATCACATAGCATACCCTGCAAAAACAAGTTAGACGTCCTCTAATTGTTGTTTGCATGTTTTACGTGGTTGCTATGGGTTTCTAGCAAGAACGTTTCTTACCTACGCAAAAACCACAACGTGGTATGTCAATTGCTATTTACCCTTCATAAGGACCCTTTTCATCGAATCCGTTCCGACTAAAGTGGGAGAGACTGGCACCCGCTAGCCACCTTATGCACCAAGTGCATGTCATTCGGTGGAACCTGTCTCACGTAAGAGTACGTGTAAGGTCGGTCCGGGCCGCTTCATCCCACAATACCGTCGAAACAAGATTGGACTAGTAACAGTAAGCATATTGAACAACATCAACGCCCACAACTACTTTGTGTTCTACTCGTGCAAAGAATCTACGCAATAGACCTAGCTCATGATGCCACTGTTGGGGAACGTAGCAGAAATTCAAAATTTTCCTACGTATCACCAAGATCTATCTATGGAGAAACCAGCAACAAGGGGAAGGAGAGTGCATCTACATACCCTTGTAGATCGCTAAGCGGAAGCGTTCAAGAGAACGGGGTTGAAGGAGTCGTACTCGTCGTGATCCAAATCACCGGAGATCCTAGTGCCGAACGGACGGCACCTCCACGTTCAACACACGTATAGCCCGGTGACGTCTCCCATGCCTTGATCCAGCAAGGAGAGAGGGAGAGGTTGAGGAAGACTCCATCCAGCAGCAGCACAATAGCGTGGTGGTGGTGGAGGAGCGTGGTAGTCCAGCAGGGCTTCGCCAAGCACCTACGAGAGAGGAGGAGGTGTCACGGGAGGGAGGGAGGCGCCAGGGCTTCTGGTATGGATGCCCTCCCTACCCTCCACTATATATAGGGGCAAGGGAGAGGGGGGAGGTGCACCCTTGCCCCTTCCTCCAAGGAAGGGGTGCGGCCAAGAGGGGGGGAGGAGTCCATCCTCCCCAAGGCACCTCGGAGGTGCCTTCCCCCTTGAGGACTCTTCCCTCCCCAAGTTTCCTTGGCGCATGGGCCTCTTGGGGCTGGTGCCCTTGGCCCATATAGACCAAGGCGCACCCCCTACATCCCATGTGGCCCCCCGGGGCAGGTGGACCCCCCCGGTGGACCCCCGGACCCCTTTCGGCACTCCCGGTACAATACCGATAAAGTGCGAAACTTTTCCGGCGACCAAAACAGGACTTCCCATATATAAATCTTTACCTCCGGACCATTCCGGAACTCCTCGTGACGTACGGGATCTCATCCGGGACTCCGAACAACATTCGGTAACCACATACAAACTTCCTTTATAACCCTAGCGTCATCGAACCTTAAGTGTGTAGACCCTACGGGTTCGGGAGACATGTAGTCATGACCGAGACGTTCTCCGGTCAATAACCAACAGCGGGATCTGGATACCCATGTTGGCTCCCACATGTTCCATGATGATCTCATCGGATGAACCACGATGTCAAGGACTCAATCGATCCCGTATACAATTCCCTTTGTCTAGCGGTATAGTACTTGCCCGAGATTCGATCGTCGGTATACCGATACCTTGTTCAATCTCGTTACCGGCAAGTCTCTTTACTCGTTCCGTAACACATCATCCCGTGATCAACCCCTTGGTCACATTGTGCACATTATGATGATGTCCTACCGAGTGGGCCCAGAGATACCTCTCCGCTTACACGGAGTGACAAATCCCAGTCTCGATTCGTGCCAACCCAACAGACACTTTCGGAGATACATGTAGTGCACCTTTATAGACACCCAGTTACGTTGTGACGTTTGGTACACCCAAAGCATTCCTACAGTATCCGGGAGTTGCACAATCTCATGGTCTAAGGAAAAGATACTTGACATTAGAAAAGCTTTAGCATACGAACTACACGATCTCTACGCTAGGCTTAGGATTGGGTCTTGTCCATCACATCATTCTCCTAATGATGTGATCCCGTTATCAATGACATCCAATGTCCATGGTCAGGAAATCGTAACCATCTATTGATCAACGAACTAGTCAACTAGAGGCTTACTAGGGACATGGTGTTGTCTATGTACCCACACATGTATCTGAGTTTCCTATCAATACAATTATAGCATGGATAATAAACGATTATCGTGAACAAGGAAATATAATAATAACTAATTTATTATTGCCTCTAGGGCATATTTCCAACAATGCGCCGACCAGTGGTTGCGGGAACTCCATACGCACGATTAGAGGCGCGGTGAGGTGAGACGGCGCGGGTCCGGAGAGGTTGACGGTGATGGCGGTGTGGAGGGACGGAAGTTTCCCTCCCACCAAGTCGCGCATGGGATAGAGGGAGCGGCAAAACAGGGGAAAATTGAAGATTTGCCGAGTGTAGGTTGAGATATGCAGGTCCCCGCAATTTTTTTACAAGACTGGCCGTTTTACGGGATCTGGTCGGGACGATTTTTTGTCTCGATTTTGTGAAACGACGATTATTTTAGGGGGAGGGGGATTCATGGGATCTACTAGAGTTGCTTTACTGAACGTTACCTACGAGCACATGGCAACTTCGAACGTTTTTGAGGGCATTTTTTTCTTTTGTGAGTTTTCCGAGGGCAAATTTAGTGACGCGAGGATGATAACTTTAGTTATCAAGCATGGCAACTTTCGTGCTTCAGTTTTTTTAGAGAAAATTGTCGTGCTTGCCAACTAACTTTCCATCCTCGCGTTGCTAAACTTGCTGTATTTTTTTCCGAAGTTTCCTTGTGTAGTATTTATCATTTTCGGTAAGAAAATACACTTTTTTAGGGGTGAGAAAACACACTCACTTCGTCTTAAAATAAGTGTCTCAACTTTCTGTAAATACTAGCAAGTGACCCATGTGTTGTACGGAACATCAAGATGCATTTATACGAGCTGTTCATCTTGTGAGAAACAAAGATGAACGAGGAAAGGACTTATCTGCAAATATGGAGAGGGGTGCGGGTATCTTTTTACAAAATTATCATAGTTTGCTTTTTATCCATCAAATATAGGTCGGACGGTCTATACTACAGGATGACAGACACGTTATCATCATCAACTCGATTTTTTATAAGAGTAGAGAAGTGTCTCATTTTGGGACAGAGGGAGTACATGGAAATGCAAGAATCATCGGTGAATCTTCCTGCAATAGCTGTCAAGTTTGGGCCAGTAGCTACCACATAAAAAGGGCCAAGGGAAGCCCAATTTGACGAGGCTTTACGTCCCAGTTAAGACCTACCTTCCTTATTCGGCTCCACCATAACTTTGCCCGTTAGCGGTTTCGCCTCCCCGAAATGCTTCTTCCTGTGGGCAACCACGGCGGCGACGGCGACTGCGGCGCCGTTCAGCTCGCCGCCGAGATCGAGGAGCTCTCCTTGGGTTCCACGGGCGGTCTAGGGGACCGTCTCAGCGCGCTCCCCGACGATATCCTCCATTCCATCCTCCTGCGCCTCCCTTCCACCCCCGCCGCCGCCCGGACCTGCGTCCTCTCACGCCGCTGGCGCGGAATCTGGGCCCAGCTCCCGGAGATCCGATTCCCCTTCCCCTCCGACCCGGCCGCCGTCGGCCCCGCGCTCGCCGCCAGCGCCGCTGGCCCGGCCCTCCGCCTCCTCCACGTTGCGTGCCGCGACGACACCGGCGCCAACGCTTGGCTCCGCACCGCCGCGAGCCGGCTCATCGCAGGCGGAGAGCTTTACTTCTACAAAAGGACGCCGGGGGAGGAGAAGGGGCAGGCGGAGGCGCTGTCCTGGCAGTGCCGCACCTTCGAGCTGCCCTGCTTCGAGACGGCTGCCAAGGTATGGCTCCGCCTAGGGTTCGTCGACCTGGAGCTCCCACTGACCGGCGTGTTCTTCAGGCTCACTGAGCTGCGCTTGGAACACGTGAATTTGGAGTGTGGTTTCCAGCTCGGCGACATGGTCTCGTCGTCACGGTGCCCGGCGCTGCGGGAGCTCTGCATCGCAAGTGCCCGGGGAGTGGTCAGCCTCTGCATCATCTCGCAGACACTTGAGCGTCTTGAATTGGATATTCTGCATGGACTTGAGGAGCTCACTGTTATTGCGCCAATGCTCAGAGCGTTGAATGTGTACGCTTGCTTTGCTTGGAGGAAGCCAGTCGCTGCCATTTATGCATCGATGCTGGAGGTTCTCTGGTGGAGTGATGCATTTGATCCGAGCTTCGTACTGTTCAGCGACGTGCAGAATCTCCAGCAGCTGGCCACCTTCGACATCCATGTTTATGGGCGCTTTGATTACGCACTCCTTCAGGATTATGTGATGCTCTTACAGCACTTTCCAACTGTCTCCTGCCTTGACCTCAAACTGAACTATCAACGTGTGAGTACACCTTCTCTTTATGTGGAAGTGGAAATACACTAGTACTTAGTAAGAAGTTAGCAAACTGATGCCACAAAATTACCTTTAGAGTTTAGTAGATTATTTTTGTATACTTGCTTGTTATGGACTTACTAACTCAAGAGTTAGAACAACAGGAATACCTATTATTTAAACAGCTTAGATCACATTCTCATGTCAAACTTCAGAGTTGAGGCTCAAACTCAGAATATGTTTCTAGAGAATTAGCATTGCAATTGTTCATTCTTCTACCGTGGAAATCTTCAGAGGCAAACATAATTTCAAACAAGTTCATTGTATTATCTATTGGGTTTGTTAAAAAAAGCTGTCTTCATGAATAGACAGTTTGCTTTTGGAACTACATTGTTGAGTTTTGTCTGTCTTCTCTTGCTTTTGCAGGATTTAAGTCAGTATGAATACTTGATGGGTATCATAACCAGGCTTCCCAAAATTAAGATTTTGTCCCTGTGGTTACACACAAAAGGACATGCAATTGGGCCTTCTGTGTTCCATCTGCTGAGCAAATGTCCTGGTATTAGAGGGCTGAAGCTGACGCTAATTGACAACTTAGAGGTAAATTTATAAGAACTTCTCTTATGTAATACGTACTTTGGTTATTGCTGGAGTGATGTTAATTGATTGAAAAACATTTACACCATTCTCACCCTAAAGCTTGATCTGCTAACAGCATATTCTGTTGATTTAATATTGTTGTATTGCTCCAATTTTATGATTAGAAATACATGAACCCGTGAAACTATGAAATTGACCTGATTTCAGTCATGTAGTCAATTCCTCATGCATGTCACAGAGGTGCAAGAGGCCCCAGTTTTGATCTTGTAGCTGATTCAGTAGTCTAGGCTGTTTTAGTTCTACTTCAACCCACTTTGATATTTTAATTTTTCTGTCATTACATATTTTGCATTTCCAGATTCTCTTTAGTTTAGTCTCCAGTGATAACTGTTGTGAAATGATCCTCTACTATTTAGTTCCATTGTTATGTTTCTCTTTTTTGAGGGAAGCTCCACTGCTATGTTGAGATGGAGCAGTTCAAATGGATGTCAAGTTAGGCTTCACACATTTGAAAGATACTTCGAAGACCGGACACGTATGCCACAAGATTGGTGCCTATGCGAACCCAACTGATGGTGTCTATGCGAGCCATGAGCACTAACAGATGCTGTTAGAGGCCTTGGCCTCAGATCAATTTGAAACAATTTTTTAATATGGATAGCTGGCAACTGGTGGTACAATACTTAGGTTTGGTGTTATCCTACAAAAATATGTTTTTATCATAGCACTATGTTTGCACTAAGGATCTATTTCTTTGGTAGCTATTGCTGATGACACATATCGACCTTTTGCTACCATTCTTCTGTTGTCTTTAGTTAGTCTTGAGCATACTTTCTCTTTATTTCAGGTGGATACACCGTGCACATCGGTTTGTGCTTGTTGTCAGCAACAGAACTGGAGTACATCTTACACCTTGGATGTCCTTGAGGAAGTGGAAATCCGTAACTTCAGAGGATTGGAACATGATTTCGCCTTCGTGGATATGCTGTTTGGTGTGTCCACGGGTATAAAGAAGATGACGATAACACTCCATCATCTGGCCAGTCCAAGCGAGGAGCTCCGCAGCTTGGGCAACCTGGGGGCCTGTTTCGAAATAAATTATAATACGAGCGAGGTGTCGTATGCACCGCCCGGCAGTCTGTTCCCAAAGACCCCGGACGACTGTTGTGAATAGTAATTGTGTAGTTTAGTCTCGGGCCCTGATGCCCTTGATGTGGTTAGTTGCATACCTTGCAAATATTTTTCCTTTCTGAGAGAAGATCCTTGCATTGTCACCATCCCTTGTTGCAAACTATAGAGGAACTGGATATTTGTTGCCAATTTGCCATCAGGGCACAAGCTACTATCTTGTGACGTGAAGATATGCTTCTATAAAGCTGTGTTCTCGACTGCAAATGTACAAGTTTGTACAAGTTTTGCTAACCTGTGTCACCAATTGGAGCAGGCCATGCCGTTGAAATGTTGAATTATGTAGAACTTCAGTTCTTCAGACGGCCAGATTGCTCATCTGGGGACAGAGGTTCGGTCTCTTCCTTTGTCCGGTCCTCTTCGGCTCTTTCCCATTTCACCTCTCTGCATTCTTTTGTTTAAATCAAGATTTAGAACCAACTAAAATTACTCCCACAGGAGCTACAGCTACATCATATACACTCAAATTAAGAATGCTTAAAATTCAGCAAAATGCAAAAGGTATCTTGTGGAACATCACAAAGACAAATTTGCCAGCTGGGAAACAGCAAAAAGGTTCTCAAATCACTGTGCGTGTGCGTCAGGAAAAAGCTCATAAGCTTAATTGAAACCTGCCAAATGTGTCATGTGACACGGAAAATGTTGGCTACTGCACTGAAAATACTGTCAAGAAATAATTTAGCCACAAACTAAAATCATAATTGAGTAAAAATAATCTGGGCTGAATTCATAATCTGTCAGACTATCCGAAATACTATAAGCTGTGAACTGACAGAAACTTGCTTCAATTTGTCAATCAGCTTTCCGACTCATGCAGTTCACTGAAAGAGTAATCCAGTAGCTGTAGGTATAACAATGACAAGAAATGATCCTAGATGCATGAGCAAGAGCGCGGCAAAATATCAGTTCACAATCTAGAGTGCAATCACACAAAACTACTACCTATAATATGTATGTGCCAGAGGAATTAGAGGAGGTATATATTTATTTTGGTGGGATGGAAGAAAGAATGCAAATTTAAAGCGTTTTATGTTCCCGCGGAGCCACAATCTAACACAAGCGATGGCTGATGTGCAGACAATAAAGATTCGTTACAAAAATCTTTCCATCTTTTTTTAACGCATCAACGGCGGGCTTACGCCTACCTGAACTTTTATTTCCAATTGAGGAGCGGTTACACGAGAACAGAGTTACAGACGTAAGAGAGAAGAAATTACAAAGCATAGAAAAAAAAGGTCTATAATCTCTCAGATAGATGAAACAACAGAGGCCCAGTCATTTAGTAAATCTCGATTCTGAATATTGTTGCAGCGATTAGCCCAGAGGGTCAGGTCGTCAGCCGCGGCTCTGGCGATGTGACGAAGGCCATGGTGCTCGGAGCAAAAAACCTTACCATCTTTACGAGTGACATTTATACTTGTCCACCATTTTATGGTTGACAGTGTTAAGGGTACATTTGAAGAGTGTGAAAAATGAAACTCTTGGTTGCTCCCCAACGCAGTTCACACATCAGTAGCATTGTATCTCAACGACCGATTTGTCTTCTCCATTTTCTCTCTCTTTAAGGTCAACTCCACAACGTATAGGAACATCTTTGTACATCAGTTTGATAAGCACTAGAGCAGAGATGTTAGTAGCCCTATTTACTGTGCATGAAGTTTGAGACGCCATAACGGCATCACCAGTAATCTCCACAAGTGCAGGACCCGTCGACAAAATGGTGGAATCTGTTTCTGTCTCTGAACACAATCTTCCTGCTAGTGATCTTGGATATCAGCTTCAGCACTGCATGGCAGTCGGAGCATGCCCGTAGGTTCTTGACAATCTTGATCGTCACCCCAGGCTGCGTGCTTATCAGTCCAAATGCAACAGCAAGCTTCTCGCTGTGGACCGCAAGTGCCTTCTCCTTCGTGGCCTCATCCAGGTCATGTAGAACCAGCTCTGTTTGCGGAACATGTCCATGCTCCTTCACAAGGCCATTCATCTTGTCTAACATGGCATATATTTCATTGGTGCAGGGGTGGCTCATATCCCCCGCAACGAACTCGTATACCTTGCGGTCTATCTCAATACCACTAGCCTTCATCATGGACCGCACCCGCGCCACTTCTTCCCATTTACCGACAGCTGCATAGATGTTGGAAAGGAGGATATACACCCCTGAGTTGGCTAACCCCTTGGCAACAAGGAAGTCCGCAAACCGCTGGCCTAACGCCATGTTCTTGTGAAGCCGGCATGCAGCAAGTAGTGACACCCACATGACAGCGTCAGGTGTTATTGTCATGCTCTGCACAAGATGGAATGCTTCTTCTATGAGCCCCGCACGACCCAGAAGGTCCACCATGCAATCATAGTGCTCGATCTTGGGATCAATGCCGTACTCATGCTCCATCGACTGGAAGAACCTGCGGCCCTCCTCAACCAGCCCAGAATGACTGCACGCATTGAGCAAACCAATGAAGGTGATATCTGTCGGCCACAGGCCCTGCTCCCGCAATTGCACAAACATCTCCAGTGCCTTTCTGCTATCTCCGTGCATTGCATAACCATTGATCATGGCGTTCCACACAACAATATCTTTGTCACCAATGCCGTGGAATACGGCAACAGCGTCCTCCAAGCTTCCGCATTTGCAGTACATGTCAATGAGTGCCGTGCCCACTCTGACATTGAGTTGAACACGCCAATTGTTCTTGACATAGGAATGAAGCCACTTCCCTGACTCCACCGTACCAAGCTGCGCAACCGCAGACAGCACCAGCACAACTGTCACCTCGTCAGGCTCAACGCTCGACCTCAGCATCCGCCGAAACAACTGGAGCGCCTCATTAGGCTTCCCGTGCTGCGTGTACCCGTCAATCATCGCGTTCCAACAGATGAAGTCCTTCCTGGGCAACCCGTCGAACAGCCTGCGCGCGTCGTCCAGCGCACCCATGTTCGCGTAGCAGGTGAGCATCGCCGTGACAGACACGACGTGCGGATCTGGCATCTCGTCGAAAAGAGCACGAGCGGCAGCGGCGTCCCCCGCCCGCGCGTACATGCTGAGCAGCGCGGTGGCGACGTAGGAGTCACCGGAGAGGGCCAGCTTGAAAGCGTACGCGTGCAGGGCGCGCCCCAGGGCGAGTCCGCGGCAAGCGGGGAGGGATGCGGAGAGGGTGTGGGCGGTGGGCAGGAGACCCTCAGACAGCATGTCGGAGAGGAGCGCGAGCGCGGGGAGGTGGAGGCCGCGGGAGGAGTGGGCATGGATGGCGGAGGTGTAGAAGATGGCGGTGGGGTCCTGGGTGCGGCGGAGGAGGGTGAGCGAGAGGCCGAGGCGGCCGGACGCGGCGTAGGCGCGCTGCAGGCGGAAGGCGACGGCCCGGTCGCTGTCGATGCCCGTGCGGACCACGGCCGCGTGAAGCTCGGAGGCGCGGCGGGCCGTCGAGCAAGCGGCGAGGAGCGACGCGGCGCGATCGGCGATGAGGGCGCCATGGTGGCCGCCGGAGTCCCTGGCGGGGGCGACAGAGGGGAGCACTGCGGCGGACATCTGGGAAGCCGCTACGGACTGCGGGGCGGGAGGGAGTGGCGCGTCGTTCACTGGCTCAGTCTCACTGCGCAGCTTATCCTCGCAAGATAACCCTTGAAGGCAACGATATGGCTTATGCTACCGTATAGTCATATTATCTATAGGTTGAAAGCAGCGATATGGCTCATACTACCATATAGTCATACGGACGTCGTTTTACTTGGTCGAACGAGAGGAGGCTCCTACCTTGACTAAGATCGACAGGGTGCTCATCTCAAAAAAAAAAAAAAGATCGACAGGGTGCTAGCAGGGTCGAGCAGGCAAAATTGGAGGCCCTGTGCAACATTCTAAAATGGGTCCTATCTCACTAAAAAAACACTACATAAACATATAACTGTAATAATATAATGATCATAGTATTTTACATATCAATTGAAAATATCAAGAATCCTACATATTTTTTGTTTCTTCAAACGCTTTTGGTAACCAGACTCATGTTTTCTCAATGAAGATATGACTTGCCACTTGGATCTTGCAATACTAAACACCTATAATAGATAAAAAGAATAAAATTAACTACAAGATTTTAGTACGACTAAATAGCGGGTGGAAAGCGAAACTCAAAGTCAAGGGGTCAAAGGATCACCGATTATTGACGCGAAGATGCTTAAAAATTCGAGATCGAAAGGTGTGAACTTTCCTCGCCTTTAGAGTTCAGAGTTCAGATGAAGCAGGTCCTCTATGGGGGCTGCTATTCGGGCGGCGTGGCCCTCATGTGTCCTGTGTCCTGACTGCTGAAAAAGATCTACCACGTTGGAATGAAACTGCTCGACCATGGATTCAACACCAAGGAAAGAGGACTCGACAGGAGTCAGGAGCCCTAACCTGCCGCGTCGAGCGATGGCTGCCAGCGCTAGACAAAGAGACAAAGGAACGCCTTGTTGCTTCGCTCGTCTCGATCGGGGCTTCTTCAGGCGTGGCAATAGAGGCTCATATCGAAGATTGAAGTCTGAAGAGGCCCATCTATACAGAGGAGTACTACTGCGTAATTTTTTGGGGGCCC
>NC_041383.1:400660931-400780248 GCF_002162155.2 Triticum dicoccoides
TGGGTGCTAGTCTCGGTGGACTGGGACGTGGAGTACATGGACAGCTTGTTGCAAGCCCTGTCCACGGGAGTATCAGATCACGCACCCTTACATCTCACTACTAGTGTGTCGTTCCATCACAAAAACCGCTTTCATTTTGAGTTGTATTGGAAAGTTGGATGGATTCTGGGATGCCATCAGGGAAGCTTGGCGCTGCGATGATAAAATTACCGACCCATATAAGAGACTTGACGCATTATTTCGCAATGCGGGTGCTGCGCTCAAGCTTGGGGACAAAAGAAAACCGGAAACGTCAAACTTCAAATGGCAGTAGAGACGTGGGTGATCTACAGACTGGACAAAGCGCGGGACGCTAGATATCTTCTGGACATGGAATTTTCGCTTCGATGCACTCTCAAGCTAACACTACTAGGACTGGCGTCCTTGGAGAGGACTATGATAGACAAGGATCTCACTTCCGATGGCTTAAGGAAGGTGACGCGAACACTAAGTTTTTTCAGGCTGTGGCGAATGGCAGAAGAGCAAAGAACTTCATTCCTCACATAAAGCACGGGGAAGAGATAGTCACAGAACAAAATAGGATGGAGGAGATCTCCTCGGACACTTTCCAAGATCTGATCGGCACAACGCACGCAAGGAATCATTCACTAGACCTGAATTTCCTAGGACTCACAACGGTTCACATGGAAGACGTCTTTACAGAGGAAGAGGTGTGGTCTATTATCAAGGAACTGCACCCAGACCGTTCACCGGGCCCAGATGGCTTCATTGGGAAGTTCTATCAATGCGCGTGGCCCGTCATTAAGAATGAATTATGGCAGCACTCCTAAAACTGTTTGTTGGAGATGGAAGAGGTTTTGCCAAGCTTAATCGGGCCCTTATTGTGCTTATCCCTAAGAAGCCGGATGCTGAGTGCATGGGTGACTACCGGTCGATCAGCTTACCCCATAACATGTCAAAGCTATTCGCTAAGATGTTGGCTAACAGAATGAGACCGCACATGAAGCAACTGGTAGCTTTCAATCAATCGGCTTTTATCAAGGAACGAAGCTTGCATGACAACTTTCTCCTGGTATGACAGGTAGCCAGAAAGATTTATGAGAGGAAGTGCAAAGGTGTTTTTCTCAAGCTTGATATCTCTCACACATTTGATTCGCTATCCTGTCCATTCTTGGTCGAAGTTCTTAGAGAAAAAGGTTTCGGGCCAAGATGGATCACTTGGTTGTCCATCTTGTTGCAAACGGCAACCACGCGAATCTTGGTCAATGGCGTCCTAGGAAGAAGAATCATGCACGCCCAAGGCCTACGCCAAGGTGATCCAGTCTCGCCGTTGTTATTTGTCATTGCTATGGATGCTTTGACGACCCTCATCAGGAAAGCCCTAGAGGCTGGGGTACTGAGTGACTTCCGAGTCATCATGGCAGGTCAGAGCATATCCATTTATGTTGATGATGTTGCTTTCTTCATACGCCCCACGAGACTAGATTTGTGTTTTGTCAGAGAGGCCTTGAGAGCTTTTGAAGAAGCTTCTGGACTATGAGTAAACTACCAAAAATCTTCAGCGACGGCGATCAGAGGAGTGCAGGATAACAAGGACAGAGTTGCAGAGATGTTGGAATGCCCCATAGCTGAGTTCCCTTGTCACTACCTAGGCCTCCAGCTTGCCATCCGGCAGCTGTCAAGGGAAGACTAGCAGCCCCTCATCGACATGGTAGGGAAGTTTATACCTACTTGGCAAAGGGGCTTCATTCAGAGATCTGGATGACTTGTGCTTGTCAAATCCATGATCTCGGCTAGATCAGTTCATCAGCTTCTGGTTCTGGATGCGCCAGATTGGGTGTGCGACGAAATAAACGCTTGGATGCATTCCTTCTTCTGGGCGGGCAAAGACAAGACGAATGGAGGGCAATGCCTAGTGGCATGGAATACCATATGTAGGCCAACCTATTACTGTGGACTAGGCATCAAGAACCTTAAACTGCAAGCTTTGGCTTTGAGAGTCCGATGGGAATGGCTACGGAGAACAGATCGGGAGAGGCCATGGCAGGGTCTGGCTCTCATGATGGACAATGAGGCACGCACAGTTTTTGACAGTTTAGTTGCCATCACAGTGGGAAAAGACAACATGGTCTTGTTCTGGAGGATCGTTGGATCCACGACTTCTTGATCACAAACATTGCGCCAAATGTGGCTAACATGGTTGACACGCGCGTTGTTAACCACAGAACGGTGGAGCAGGCTATGGAGGATGGCCGATGTCTACACGATGTTCATGGAGACCTCTCTTTCATGGCTTTGATCCAGATCATGCATCTACGACATGCGATCGCAACTGTGCAGCGTGATCCTCTCGTTGACGATACTTTCACTTGGCCATGCGCTGAGGAGGGAGGAGCATACACTGCCAAGTCCACCTATGTGAGGCTCTGTTATTGCCTAACCCACGTACCAGCCGCTGCCTGCCTATGGAGATTCTATGCATCGCTTAAGCAGAAAATATTTGCATGACTCGCCACACAACACAGGTTATGGAACTCCGATTGTAGGGTGCGTCATGGTCTACAAGATGAGCCCTCGGCTTGCTTCACCTGCTTGCAAAACCAAGACAGCGTTGAGCACATTTTGATCAAGTGTGTCTGCGCCCGGGAAGTGTGGCATCGGTGCTTTGATAGACTGCATCTTCCCGCACAAATGCCATCGGAGATGGACACATTCTTAGATTGGTGGCTCCAGCAACGTAGCAACTTCCAAAAGCAGGACAGGAGGGGGTTTGATGGCTTAGTCATTTGTACAACTTGGTCTCTTTGGAAGCAAGGTAACGTTAGGGTATTCAATAGGCCAGAGCAACAACTCTGAGCCCTAGAGCTCACCACACACATCATGAATGAGCTCGCAGATTGGAGCACGGAGTAGGAGGCTGACACCGTTTTGTGAGAGAGTAGCTGTAGTGATCTTGGTTGTGGGTGCCCCGGCATGGTTTTTCGCATCCATGCGTGGCATCTTGTAATTTGTTTTCTCCCTTCTATAGAAATACGGTATGCAATTGTGTACTCTAAAAAAAGTCATATTATCTATAGGTCGTTAGATGGGTCTGATCTTGTAGGTAGGCGTCATTGAATGAGCCTGGTGTGAACCTTAGAAAATGGTGTATTCATGCGGGGGCGTACATCGAGCACATTGGGCGAGCCATATGCATACACGTTTTGGTATGTCTGACATTAGGCTGGCCCGCTGTCAGGAATGGGCGTGACCTGACTCGGACCACTGGTACATGATTCTTGGAGAACCTAGACCATTGTCCAGAATTTTCTTTCGGATGCACTCCGCAAAAAAGGTAAAAATCGCAAAGGAGAGAGTGGATTCGTTTAGTGGCGGCGACGCGCGCCAACGTCATGGGCGTCACCGGCGATTTCTCCCTGGATCTTGCGTGCAGGTCCGTGTTGCGTACCCCTGTCCATCTCCCTCGTTCAATAGGTAAATCTCTCGTGAAGCTTAGCAAAAATGGTTTGCTTTCCTTCTGCAGCTTACCGATTTTACAGTCGGGTGCATCGCCTCGTGGCTCTGTTCATGATGAGGGGAGCGACATCGAAGGTTGGGAAGCGGACGGAGTGGGAGACTCATCGGTGGCTACTCACGATAGTTGTGGAGAACCTGGCAGCAAGGGGAGCAAAGGCAGCGCTCCTGCAGAGTCTAGCGAGTCGGTAGTGAAACCAGATCCGAAGGGCCCCGGCTGGATTAGAAGGTATTTCCACCCCTTGAATAGCATGTGTGTGCGTTGACTGTAGTGTTATTTGGGGTCTGCAGTTATTACTCTAGGGGTGCCCTGTGAATGCTGCCTGCTTCATGTCTGATCATGTGGTAAGATGAAAATGGGTGCTAAAAACTGTTAGAGATGCATGTTAGATATTACTGGCTGGAATTCCTGTTAATGGATGCATGACGACTAGTCATGAATTTGCGGTCTGAATGTGTGGATAAAACCAAGAAAAATTGAAGTCTTAGTAGAATCTCTTTGCTGGACACAAAAGGGTATGGCTAAAAGAGAGCAGAGCTTATCTTCCATGTTGGCCATGCCTATTTGAGTTGTTCTAATCATGTGCCATTCTTGCGGAAAAAATTGAAAAAAGATGTACTAATTGTGATTATGGTGGTGGGAACTGTAATACAGCGATAAAAATAATCTGCATATGGGTGCGATAGAATATGTAAATTTAAATTTAAGGATTAGTACAACACATTCAGACAGGTGTTTGTGGAAAAGATAGAAATTAGGTAGTGTCACCACTATTAATCTAGTAAATGCAAAGTTAAATCTCTTTCTTTGGGTGGGGCGGGGGTGGTGTGTGTGGTGGTTTTTATGTGGTTGCAGGGTTCGCGTGGGAGCAATTCCAATACAGCACTTGCCCTCAGAGAATGAGTGCCCTAGAAAGTCAATACGTGGTTTTGTAAAAAAGAGAGGTGGACGAAGTGGTCAAATCAGAATGTGCACACCATTCGACTCGTTAACTGACTAAAGCTTATGATTTTTACAATTTGTATCCATGGGAGCATGGGTTTGGGATCAAATACGGGAAGAGCCAGGTAAACCCTGACAAAAGGATGACCATGCAGGAGATTGTATGTGGGTGCTCAGTAAGTACGACAAGGGTGTCAATACTTTGTTTGGATTTTATTTCTTGTACTTCATCATCTTTCCATGAATTGATACTTTCAAAAAATAATGTGAACCAGGGGAAAGCCTCTACAGGAGAATACAAGGTCTTGTCATTGCCAGTGCCCAATGATGATTAGGTTGTTGAGAACATCAGATAATGGGTGGTACATAACCGAGCACCGGGTGAAGCACAATCATGTCATGACTCCAAACCGTGGAGAAATGATGCACTCTCCATCACACAAAGACATTGATGTGTACACAAGGGACCTGGTGCGGAACCTAAGGGAGAACAACATCAACATTAGCAAGGTCTACAGCATAGCTGGAGGTTTCTTCGGTGCAGTTGAAAATGTCCCATTCACGAAGTGGACACTTAGGAATTTGTGTAGACAAATAAGTCGGGATGAGGCTCATGACGATGTTAAGAAAACAATTGAGGTTTTCGATCAGATAGGTGCAAAAGACCCTAAGTACTTGTTTAGGATGCAAGCAGATGGCGGAAGTAGGATAAGAAGTCTAATGTGGGCTACACGAGACAGTAGGAGAACGATAGTGCTTTGAGTTAAACATTCAACCCTTCTAGTAAATTCACCATGTAACTGCCTGATAAAAGCATACTCTGAATCTTGGGTTACATTCTGAGTAATGTTTTGTTAGGCTGAAAGTGTTGGTGGCGTGGAATGTATGCTTAGGAGAACGATAAGACCTGATTAATTGCAAAATGGTTTTATGTATATGTAGCATAAGTAATTATGGATGTACTAAAACACATGAGGTACCTTGATGCATGTTGTGTATAGATGAGGTGAAAGAACATGTGGTGCTCCCATGTTTGGTTTTGTAATTGATGACAAACTCTATGGACTAATGGACGCCTTGAGTTATATTTGAAGGGTTTGTCCACAAGTATAGCTTGAAGACCATTTGTTGGTTTCAAGGTTGTTAGAAGAAGAATGTGTGTTGACCAAGGTCCTATTCAAGGACTTATCCAAAGATTGGTCATGTGAGAGTTGAGCCTATTGCAAGCATGTCTTGAAGAAGAAGATTGTGCGAACATTCATGTTTACCTTCAAGACATCATCCTAATGAAGAGAGTTGGAAGGATACAAGGTTGATCAAGACTAAGTACAAAAGAGTGATTCAAGTTGATCAACACACAAAGCGTAGAAGATGTACCAAGCGAGATCAAGTGATCTCTTGGTATGGTAACTGATATGTCTCCAACGTATCTATACTTTTTTATTGTTCCATGTGCAACCTCTTGAGCTTGCGTTGGTTTTCCCTTGATGAGGAAAGGGTGATGTAGCAAAGTAGCATAAGTATTTCCCTCAGTTTTGAGAACCAAGGTATCAATCCAGTAGGAGACAACGCACAAGTCACTGAATACCTGCACAAACAATCAACAACTTGCACCCAACACGATAAAGGAGTTGTCAATCCCTTCACGGTCACTTGCAAAAGTGAGATCTGATAGAGATAGATAAACGGTAAAGTAAATATTTTTGGTATTTTTGGTTTATAGATCGTAAAGTAAAAGATTGCAAAGTAGTAGATCGGAAACTAGCAAGATGTAAACGAGATTCAGTAATATGGAAAAGAGACCCGGGGGCCATAGGTTTCACTAGTGGCTTCTCTCAAGATAGCAAATATTATGGTGGGTGAACAAACTACTGCCGAGCAATTGATAGAAAAGCGCATAATTATGACGATATCTAAGGCAATGATCATGAACATAGGCATCACGTCTGTGTCAAGTAGACCGACTCTTGCCTGCATCTACTACTATTACTCCACACATCGATAGATATCCAACATGCATCTAGAGTATGAAGTTCATAAAGAACGGAGTAACACATTAAGCAAGATGACATGATGTAGAGGAATTAACTCAAGCAATATGATGAAAACCCCATCTTTTTATCCTCGATGGCAACAATACAATACGTGCCTTGATGCCCCTACTATCACTGGGAAAGGACACCTCAAGATTGAACCCAAAGCTAAGCACTTCTCCCATTGCAAGAAAGATCAATCTAGTAGGCCAAACTAAACCGATAATTCAAAGAGACTTGCAAAGATATCAAATCATGCATATAAGAATTCAGAGAAGAGCCAAATAATATTCATAGATAATCTTGATCATAAATCTACAATTCATCGGATCTCGGCAAACACACCGCAAAAGAATATTACATCGAATAGATCTCCAGGAACATCGAGGAGAACATGGTATTGAGAATCAAAGAGAGAGAAGAAGCCATCTAGCTAATAACCATGGACCCGAAGGTCTATGGTAAACAACTCACGCTTCATCGGAGAGGTAATGGTGTTGATGTAGAAGCCCTCCGTGATCAAATCCCCCTCCAACAGGACGCCGGAAAAGGCCCATACATGGGATCTCATGGGTATAGAAGGTTGCGGCGGTGGAAAAGTGGTTTCGTGGCTCTCCTGGATGTTTTCGGGGTATAAGAGTATATATAGGCGAAGGAACAAGGTCAGGGGAGCCACAAGGGGTCCACGAGGGTGGGGGCGTGTCCTACCGCCTGGACGCGCCCTCCTGCCTCGTGGCTTCCTCATTGCGTCTCCGACTTCATTTCCAAGTCTTCTGATTTGCTTTCGTTCCAAGAAAGATCATCGCGAAGGTTTCATTCCGTTTGGACTCAATTTGGTATTCCTTTTCTGCGAAACTCTAAAATAGGCAAAAAAACAGAAACTGGCACTGGGTCCCCGGTTAATATGTTAGTCCCAAAAATAATATAAAATAGCATATAAATGCCTTTTAAACATCCAAAACAGATAATATAATAGCATGGAACAATCAAAAATTATAGATACGTTCGAGACGCATCAAGCATCCCCAAGCTCAATTCCTGCTTGTCCTCGAGTAGTTAAATGATAAAAACAGAATTTTTGATGTGGAATGCTACCTAACATATTATCCATGTAATTTTCTTTATTGTGGCATGAATGTTCAGATCCGGAAGATTCAAGACAAAAGTTTAATATTGACATAAAAATAATAATACTTCAAGCATACTAACAAAGAAATCATGTATTCTCAAAATAACATGGCCAAAGAAAGCTGTCCCTACAAAATCATATAGTCTGGCTATGCTCTATCTTCATGACACAAAATATTTAAATCATGCACAACCCCGATGACAAGCCAAGCAATTGTTTCATACTTTTGATGTTCTCAAACTTTTTCAATCTTCACGCAATACATGAGCGTGGGCCATGGATATAGCACTATAGGTGGAATAGAATGGTGGTTGTGGAGAAGACAAAAAGGAGAAGATAGTCTCACATCAACTAGGCATATCAACGGGCTATGGAGATGCCCATCAATAGATATCAATGTGAGTGAGTAGGGATTGCCATGCAACGGATGCACTAGAACTATAAGTGTATGAAAGTTCAAAAAAGAAACTAAGTGGGCGTGCATCCAACCTACTTGCTCATGAAGACCTAGGGCATTTTGAGGAAGCCCATCATTGGAATATACAAGCCAAGTTCTATAATGAAAATTCCCACTAGTATATGAAAGTGACAACATAGGGGACTCTCTATCATGAAGATCATGGTGCTACTTTGAAGCACAAGTGTGGAAAAAGGATAGTAACATTGCCCCTTCTATCTTTTTCTCTCATTTATTTATTTATTTATTTTATTTGGGCCTTCTCTCTTTCTTATGGCCTCCTTTTCCTCTTTTTTTGCTCAGAGTCTCATCCCAACTTGTGGGGGAATCATAGTCTCCATCATCCTTTCCTCACATGGGACAATGATCTAATAATGAAGATCATCACACTTTTATTTACTTACAACTCAAGAATTACAACTCAATACTTAGAACAAAATATGACTATATGTGAATGCCTCCGGCGGAGTACCGGGATGTGCAATGAATCAAGAGTGACATGTATGAAAAAATTATGAATGGTGGCTTTGCCACAAATACGATCATGCAAAGCAATATGACAATGATGGAGCGTGTCATAATAAATGGAACGGTGGAAAGTTGCATGGCAATATATCTCGGAATGGCTATGGAAATGCCATAATAGGTAGGTATGGTGGCTGTTTTGAGGAAGGTATATGGTGGATGTATGGTATCGGCGAAAATTGTGCGACAAAAGAGAGGCTAGCAATGGTGGAAGGGTGAGAGTGCGTATAATCCGTGGACTCAACATTAGTCATAAACTCACATACTGTAGGATCGAAAGTATGTCTAGAGGGGGGATTAGACTACTTGACCAAATAAAATTCTAGCCTTTTCCCAATTTTAAGTCTTGGCAGACTTTAGCAATTTTACACAAGTCAAGCAATCAACCTACGCATGCAATTCTAATAGTATAGCAACGGAATGTAAAACATTGCACATGAAGGTAAAGGGAGGAGTTTGAGGGAGCAAACGCAATGTAGACACATATATTTTTTATCCGTGGTTCCGATAGGTGGTGCTATCGTACATCCACGTTGATGGAGACTTCAACCCACGAAGGGTAACAGTTGCGCGAGTCCACAGAGGGCTCCACCCACGAAGGGTCCACGAAGAAGCAACCTTGTCTATCCCACCATGGCCATCGCCCACGAAGGACTTGCCTCACTAGGGTAGATCTTCACGAAGTAGGCGATCTCCTTGCCTGTACAAACTCCTTGGTTCAACTCCACAATCTTGACGGAGGCTCCCAAGTGACACCTAACCAATCTAGGAGACACCACTCTCCAAAAGGTAATAGATGGTGTGTTGATGATGAACTCCTTGCTCTTGTGCTTCAAATGATAGTCTCCCCAACACTCAACTCTCTCTCATAGGATTGGATTTGGTGGAAAGATGTTTTGAGTGGAAAGCAACTTGGGGAAGGCTAGAGATCAAGATTTATGTGGTTGGAATGGAATATCTTGACCTCAACACATGAGTAGGTGGTTCTCTCTCAGAAAATGAATGCTGGAAGTGTAGGCATGTTCTGATGGCTTTCTCCACGAATGAAGAGAGGGTGGAGGGTTATATATAGCCTCCACACAAAATCTAAACTCGGTGGGACCAAATCATGAAACTCGGTCAGACCGATTTAGTTCATAATGTGACTGTTTGGCATTTCGGTGGGACCGATTTCTTTATGATTAGGGCATAACATAATCTCGGTGAGACCGATTACACATACTCGGTGGGACTGACTTTGGTAATAAGCTAACCAGAGAGTTGGTCAGGCAAACTCGGTGGGACTGATTCGCTCATCTCGGTGAGACCGAAACGTTACGAAGGGGAAACAGAGAGTTTGCATTGTGAACTCGGTGGGACCGATCGCTCATCTTGGTTAGACCAAAACGTTACAAAGGGAAACAGAGAGTTTGTAATCCCATCTCGGTGAGACCGAGATCCCTGTCGGTGAGACCGAAGTGACTAGGGTTTCTGGCAGTGGCTATGTCAAATGAACTCGGTGGCGCCGGATAGATCAAATCGGTGGGGCCAAGTTTGACTTTTAGTTTGCGACATATGTGGATATGAGAAAGTGGTTGAGGGTTTTTGGAGCATATCACTAAGCATCTTGAGCAAGCAAGCCATTAAGCAACACCTCATCCCCTTTTAATAGTATTGGCTTTTCCTATGGACTCAATGTGATCTTGGATCACTAAAAGTAAAAATGTAGAGTCTTGAGCTTTAGAGCTTGAGCCAATCCTTTGTCCTTAGCATTTTGAGGGGTCCACATTCCTAATCAATGTCATGCCAATCATTGAACTTTCCTGAACTATTCATCTTGAAATAGCATTAGTTCAATGAGCTATATGTTGTTAATAATTACCAAAACCACACAGGGATAGTTGCACTTTCAATCTCCCCCTTTTTGGTAATTGATGACAATATATAGATCAAAGCTTCGACAAATGATAATAAGATTGAAATACATCATCACTTTGAGAAGTATGTGATAAGAAAGAGCTCCCCGTAAATTTTTGCATTATTTAAGACTTGCTTTTGAATGCAAATGCACAATCGATTAGTATCATGGGTTACTCTTCCATGTCACATACATCTTGGTGGAGTGCTCAAAATGATAGCAATTAAAAGCATACACTCATCACCAAGCAAAGTGAATGATCATATATGGATATAAGAGATAATATCATCCAAGCAAACATTAAAGTAGCATATGAACAAACACATGATCATACAAGTATCTCACACAAGGACATAAGGTATCAAACAAGCACACAATAAAGTTCAACCAAATAAAGTTCAACCAAACAAATAGCAAGAGAGACAAAAAGCAACACTCTCTCTCGAAGCCTATGATCTATACATATTTCTCCCCCTTTGGCAACAAGTTACCAAAAAGTTCAAATATGCATAGTGCTATGCGTCTCTCAGGCTTGGTCTTCGGGAGGTGGTGTAGAGAGAACTCCAAGTATGAAGGCATCAGTCGATGTAGCTGGAGCTGGTGGAGTGGCTGCTGGAGGTGGCACTGAAGCTGTAGCTGCTGGTGCTGATGTGGTAGCTCTAGTATCTGGTACTAGCACTGCAACTGACCTCTGACCTCTTGGCACTCACTGAAAAATGTCTGTAGTTGCCTTCCCTTTCTTCTCATCTGCTTCCTCCTGGAGCTGCTCAACTGATGTCTGCATCTCAGTCACTTTCAGATCAAGATCATAGAATTTTTGTTCAATGATCCTCTCCAAGCTCTCCTGATTTTGAGTCAGGGTGGCCAAGCCCTTCTCAATCCTCAAAGTTGATTGGATCAGATATCCAAGTTGATCTTCTTTGCTCTTCAAGAACACTTGAGATGCCTCTTCAGCACTTGGCATCTTTGCAGCTTTTTCTGTATTTGCCTTAGCTCTCTTCTCGTATGCTTGCACTGATGAAGGTTCATCCTCATTCATTACAACTATGTTGTCTTCAAATTCTGGGTAGAGAGGTAAATACTCCTTGTCCAATAAGTAGGTTCCTGTGCCCATCTTTGAGTTGATGAGCACCTGAATGTGTGGAGCATACCCACAAGATCTTTTCTGGTCAGCAGCTGTCCTCTTCATTCTCTCTACAATCAGACTCATGACCTTGAATTTTTTAGGCGCATCAAAAATGTGCAGCAAGTTGATTGAATGTCCTCTTATCATCCTATGATCTCCAGATTTGGGCAACAGAGTATGCCTTAAGATGGTGTTGATAGTAGGCAGACCAGACAACAAATATTTCACTGAGCCCAACTTATGAGTTTCCAGGGCCTTATCAGGAATTTCCTTATACATATTTGCCATGGAGTTGTGGTCTTTCTTCTTCTTGGCATACACATCCAAATCATCCTCATGGTCTTCTGGGGCATTGATCAACTTTTCCCATTCTTCAACAGTTGACTGGTACCTTGTACCTTCAGACATCCACACTATCCTTCCATCTGGATAGAAATGAGCAGTAGAGTAGAATTTCATGATTAGCTCATCATTCCATTTGGTGAGCTTATGTCCAACGAACTTGTCAACTCCATAAGCTTTGAAGATGTCATGTACACCTGGGAAGTGATCTTCATTCTCTTTAATATATTCCCAATCAACCCATCTCATATCATAGACAATTGGCTTCTTCTCAAGCAGAATGGTCTCATAGAAATCTTGCTGTTCTTTGGTGTGGAACCTATAGTCCATAGTAGTTCTCCTTCTCACAACATATGGATCAGACTGTCTCCAAAGTCTCAATCCTACATCCTTTCTAATGGTCATGTCCTCTGCCACTGGATAAGTGTCATTGTGGTCTAGAATCTTTGGTTTAAGCTTTCTGAGCACTTGGGCTTCAACATCTTCTTCTTCATCCATCTCAGGTGCTGGGGCCTTGTTCTTCTCCTCAGCAGGAATGTTTATGGTGCTTCTCTTGGGTGCAGACTTGGTGGTTTGAGCAGTAGCTTTGGGAGCAGGTTTGGGCTTAGAAGTAGCAGCCCCTGACTTGATTGCATCTTGTATAAGCTCTTGTGACTTGGGTGCTGGTGCAGCATCCTCTTCCTCTTCATCATCAGATGGATCTCTCGTCATGGAGGGCTTTCCAATGACTCTGGCAATGGTCTTCCTGACCCTCTCCTTTTTCTTCTAGCCTTCTCCTTGAAAGTGCGTTATGTCGACTAGAGGGGGGGGGGGTGAATAGGCGATTTTTATGAATTCTTCACTGAGGAATTTTCCGGTGAGGAAATTCCTTAGCGAAGAACTATTAGCAGCGGAATAAGTACTCAGAAGTAAGCATAACAGAATACAAGCATGGTCATCATGATGAAATGAAGACTAGCACAGAGTACAGAAAGCGTAATCACAGGATAGCACAAGATGAAGACAAACAGACTGAAGAAATTGAACTGAGGAAATTTAGAAAGTCTTCAGTCAAAGTCTTCAAACACAGATATGAACAAACACTCAACATAGTAATGAGGAAATGAAAGGGTTGAGGAAATAGAACCAGTAGGTTGGTGAAGACAATGATTTGGTAGACCAGTTCCAACTGCTGTCTCAGTTGTACGTCTGGTTGGAGCGGCTGAGTATTTAAACTCGAGGACACACAGTCCCGGACACCCAGTCGCTGAGCACGCAGCTCAGGACACCCAGTCCTCACCGTATTCTCCTTGAACTAAGGTCACACAGACCTCGTCCAATCACTCGTGGTAAGTCTTCAGGTGACTTCCAAACCTTCACAGACTTGGTCACTCGGCAATCCACAATTCCTCTTGGATGCTCTAGACCTTGACGCCTAACCGTCTGGAAGAAGCACAGACTTCAAAGGTAACAAGCGTCAGATCCACGCAGGATCAATCTCTTCAGTGATGCTCAATCACTTTGGGTTTGTAGGTGTTTGGATTTGGGGTTTTTCCTCACTTGATGATTTTCGCTCAAAGTCCTCGGAGGATGGGTTGCTCTCAAATGACAAGTGTCAAGTTCTCTCGGAGCAGCCAACCAGCTAGTGGTTGTAGGGGGCGGCTATTTATAGCCTAGGGAGCAGCCCGACATGATAAGACATAAATGCCCCTCAATGATATGACCGTTAGGTGGATAAGATATTTTGGGACAGCTGGCGCGCAGCACAGCAACGGTCGGAAATTTGACTCTCAAATTCCTCAGGGCTATCATGTTCCTCACTGTGTAGGTAATTCGCACTGGCGAATTCCTAACTCCTCAGCCAGAACAAATTCATCAGCAACCAGAAGAACTTCGTCTCTGTCACTGAAGAAAATGACTGAACTGTATGAGATTTCCAAAGGCTTCACTCGAAGGGATTGGTAGGTGTAGGATTTTGAGTTGAGCATCACATGGAAATTTTTCCTTAGTATTTCCTCGACCCCCTTTAACAGTACGGTGTTTCCTATGACTCAAGAAGGAGAAAATGAAACTACGAAAACAAAAGTCTTCACGCTTCATGTTCCACAAATGAATACCAAGTCTTCAAGGTCACACCAATTTCTTCACTTTCAAAGTCTTCAGAAAGTCTTCAGAATATCAAAGTCTTCAGTTGAAGAACTTCATTTTTAGGGGTCGACTTTCTCTGTAAATATCAAACTCCTCATAGACTTATAGATCTGTGTATACTCACAAACGCATTAGTCCCTTAACCTATAAGTCTTCAATACACCAAAATCACTAAGGGGCACTAGATGCACTTACAATCTCCCCCTTTTTGGTGATTGATGACAACATAGGTTAAGTTTTCAACGGGGATAAACATATGAAGTGTATACACCGATATTGAGGAATTTGATTGCAAGATATAGAAGAACTCCCCCTGAAGATGTGCATAGTGAGGAATTTGCTTTTGAGGCAATGCACATTTGAAGAGTTGAATCATGGGGATCTCCCCCTATATCTTGTAATTCATACACGCATTTGATATATAATATGAAGAATTTGAAATGCATGATGAAATATGGTGCCTGATGAGATTCGGTATGCGTGCAATGTCATTAACGAGGAAATAAGCATGCAGAGCATAATGCAACAAAAGTATCAACGCACCATCGGGTTTAAGATTACAACTCGATCAAAATAAAAGTTTTAGAAGAATGAGAGTTGTAACTTAAAAAAATGCCCTTAATATAGACCCGCTTGAAGACTAACTCAGACTTCTCCCCCTTTGTCATCAAATGACCAAAAGGATTGAAACTGATGACTAACGCCCCTGAAGAATTTCAAGTTGATGGAGGAGCGCCAGCGTTGTCAGGGTTGTTTGTTGAAGCAGGGCCTGCCACAGTGTCGTCCAAATATTCATACTCATCAGTGTCACGTGATGAAGAATAGGAGCTAGCCACCAAGGAAGGAACTTTGACCTTCTTGAATTTCTTCGGTGGAGGTGCAGACTAGTCAAATTCTTCCTTGAGACCCATATTCTTCAGATCTGCAGCGCTGTAGACATGAGAGAGAACAGCCCAGGTACGGTTGAAGGTTTCATGGAAGTAGTATTGGTTTTTCTTCACTGCATTGTGTGTTGAGGTCATATTGTGAAGAATTGAACCAAACTGACGCTTGACCCATTTATGATTGCGATCAACCTTCTGATGAAGACTGAGGAGTAACTCACGGTCAGTCATCACCCTGGGTGCTGTGGCTTGAGGATTTTGCTTGGCTGAGGTATTTGCGGCAGAGTCATGTGTGGCAGAATCGTCATTGGTAGAGTAAGATGCAGCCTTGCGAAATTGACCATCCAATGGACGAATGCCTTCATCGATCACAGCAGCGGCCTTGCCTTTATCATCAGCTGATGAAACTGTCCGTTTGAGGACTTCAATGGGAGGCAAGTAGCTACCGTGGTTCAGAGTGTCAACTTTGTAATTCAGTGAAGATCTTGCCCTGATGAATCTCATAATCCAAGGAGCATAGGGCTTCAGCTCGAATGGTGACATAGCAATATTGGCTAGAGTCCTCATGAAGAAATCATGGAAGTTGACGGGAACGCCATGAATGATGTTGAAAAGCATATTCTTCATGATGCCAATGACTTCTTCATCATTTGAGTCGTGGCCTTTGATGGGACTCATTGTCTTCGTCAGAATTCGATAGACAGTCCGAGGCACATACAGTAATTCCTTGACGAGGAATTTGGTTCGTGGGGCCTGCCTTGGCTTCAAAGGCTTCATCAGCACTTGCATATAGTGATTTGAAAGTTCTGGTTCGTTGTAGATACAACGAGCATCATCAAGTGGAGGACTGAGTGGTAGAGCACGAAGCAATTCAGTTGCTGGTGCCTTGTAGTGAGTATTTTCAGACATCCAGTCTAATACCCAGGAATTCACGTCTTCAGCGTCTCCGGTGATGTGCAGAGTTGCATAGAATTGAAGAATGAGTTCTTCATTCCAGTCACAGATATCAATGTAGAAATTCAGAAGTCCTGCATCGTGAAGAACACTGAGGACTGGCTCAAAGCCGGGCAGAGACTCCATGTCCACATGAGGAATATGTGCATGATCGAAGACTTTGTCTTTGTTGAAGGTCACTGAGGAATATAAATTGGCTTGGCTGGCAGTCCAGAAACGCCTCTTGCTTATGCGAGCAGAATCATATGGATTATAGTCAGTGAAGAATACGTGCTCGGCAAAGAAATCTTCAGCCTTGAACTTTTGTTTGCTTGAGAACGGATTCTTTTGCTTGGGCAGAGGGGTGTCTGTGAGTTGCATCACCACCTCAGGAATCGCGAGCTCAGGTTCTTCAGGCTGAGGAATTTCTTGTTCCTCAACAGGTGCAGTCTGAGGATCAGCATCAACAGGTTCATCAGCACTAGTGGCTGGAATTTCTTCATGCACAGAGAGAGTGGGTTGAGTTTCTTCAGAGCCCATTTGAATTGTTGGTGCAGGGAACTGAGGAATCTGTTGGACCGGGGGTGAAGAGAGGAGTATTGGCATGCTGACTTTCCCAAAAGTCATCATTCATCACAGGTGTGGTGCACCCTATATCCACATCTTCATCTTCAATTTCCTCAACACCAGCCTCTTCAGCTATGAACTGAGGCATAGGTGAGGAAATGACTGGTGTTGAAGGGATTGCGTCCACTTCAATTTCTTCATCAATCTGCTCTGACGAAGCAGCAGAATGATGTTCTTCATCAGATCCGATTGGGATCTCATAGTCTTCTCCAAAAGGAACAAGGTCCTTTGATGGCATGGAGGAAATCGGAACAGCATGAACTGGATTTTCGAGTGAGCTGGTCATTGGCTTCATTTTCTTCGCAGCCGAAGAATTTGACACAGCTGATGCCTTCCTTTTCTTCACTGCAGCTCGCTCTGCAGCCTTGGTCTTCTTCACATCAAAGGCAGATGGAAGAATTGGAGTTGGTGTTGACGCAGGAGGAGCTGAGGAATCTGGTTGAATTTCTTCAGGCTCAACTAATGCAGTTTCCCTGACTTGTTCAGTTTCTTCAGGCGCACCACTAGTGGATGCCCTGGCAATTTCTTCAGCGGCTGGAATGGGATCATCAGCCCTGGAACTAGCATTTTCATCAGCAGCCTGAACTTCATCAGCGGTGCTGGCATGTTCTTCAGTCGGCTGAGCTGAGGCTTCAGCCTGAGGAATTTCATGTTGCGTTGGAGCAGCAACATTTGTGAATTTCTTCGTCAGGTTGACGAATCTGACTTTGGCCCCTTGCCAATCAGCATAATAAGCATCGAAGTTTTTGTTGAGGTCTTGAATTTCAGTCTGGACCTTGAGAAGTTCCTCAGGTGTCATTCTGACAACGTTGTTCTTCAGGAACTTCTCCTTTCTGTATTGAGCTTTCTTAATCTCTCTTGCCTTTTCAAACTTCCATTTCTCTTCAGTGATGAAATGGGTCAACATATGACTTTGTCCAGGGGTCAGATGAAAATCAGGCATTGGGGTGTTTGGATCCTTGTGCCAGAGATCAATATAATCAAGGATTTTCCTCTGATCCAACAGCAGTGGCACAGATGTGCCTTTGGCTCTAGTGGCCCTTTCTTGGCGATCTCTGATGATTTCCGCAAGTTCATCATCAGAAGCTTCATCATCAGAAGGCACATGGAATGCGACCTGTTTCTTCTTTGGACTTGGCCGAGGACCTCGTCCAGCTGTTGCTTTGGTCTTCAGCAGAGTCGGGCCATATGATGAAATTGGTGCAGCTGAGGAACTTGCTGAAACACCAGAGGCAATCGAGAAACCAGCAGTCCTTTGACATCTAGCCAGATGCACATGAGCTGAGGACTTTGAAGGAGTTGTTGATGACTTTGGTGGAGCTATAGCAGTGTGAGGAATTTGCCTTGAGGGCGCTGCTGAGGAACTTGACCGTGAGGGCGCTGATGGTGAAGCACTTGGCTTACGAGCAGGCTTCTTTGGCATGGATTTCCTCAGTTTGACCGAGGCCTCAGTAGCAGTAGCAGTGGCAGAATCCTCATTGAATTTCTTCACTGCCTCCTTGGCTTGTCTTGCCAATTTAGCTTTGCGCTTAGCCCATTCTTCAGGAAAGTCCTCACCACGTTTGATGCTTGTGGGATCAGCTACTTGGCCAGGTGCCAATGGAGTTCTTGGGCATGGAGGATTGAGGGAGAATTTCTTCATGTACTTTGGAGTCACATATCTGTATTCCCTGCATTCCCTTGCCCATGTCCGTTCAATCTTCTAAATGCGCACCTTGCGCTGATTTTTGTTTTCTTTGCCAAATTTTGCTTCATGAGGTGTGCAATAGTCAGCATAAATTTCCTCGGGGATTTCAAACGTAGTCATAACATCAGGTTTCTTTCCTCCTTTCTGCGGCTTCTTACCGTCTGCCATATTCTTCAGTTGAGGAATTTGAACAATTGAGTTCTCTGAAGAAGTATGCAGTTTTTCTTTGAGGAACGCTGCAAATGAGTTAAGTTGATGAGAACCTAGTGATTCAGCAGCAGACATGAGTACCTATGAACAGAGTACAGGTGCGAGGAATTCGGAGAGGTCATATGCGTTCTGAGAAGGTTTTTCGAAAAGAACAAGTTTTGAGGAATTTGACCAGATGAACCTTGAGGAATTTCACTAAGCGTTCTTGTCTTAGGTTCCAGAGTTGTACAGATCGAAGATCCACATAATTAGGGAATCTTGAAGAAAAAGGTTGCTTAGAGAAACAGTTCAAGATCATATGATGTGTGTGGTGTTCATATGTGTGAAGTTTGAAGAATAAACACCTTTGAAGATTTTCAGGAAAGCTTGAGAATCAACACGAGTAATAAAAGTAACTTTTAATTACCCGAAGTGAAGAACACGACGAACTGAGAAGAACAGATGTGAAGCTCGTCAGGTTAGATCTCCCACGCCCTAACTTGGCAGAGGAAGACAGCTACGGCAGCGGCGGAGTGAAGATTTCCACGGTCGGCGTGAGTACGACGGCGACGAGGTCGAGGCAGCGAAGCTCTTCCTCACCGGCGACGATGGAGTAGCGGCGGCGCTAGGGTTTGAGGAGCTTGAGCGGGAGAGAGAGGTCGAGCATAGTAAATGAAGTGAGGAAGGGGAAAGGGGTATTTATAGACACGATGAAAAACTATTCGCCCGAAGATTTGGGACGAACGTGCCCCTGCCCTTTCTCCTTCACGCGACATGTGTCACCCACATACTGTGTAGTGGAGATCGTGTACGATCGTGGGTGAATAGAATAATGCATCGTGGGATGCGGAACAGTTTGAGCGGCAAAACCGAAAATTTGGATAAGATTTGTTTTAAAGTTTCATTCGCAATTTCTTCAGCTGACAAGGACACAGTGAAGATTTTGAACGAGTTTCAAATAGAACGCATATGAAGAATTTGTGAATAGATTGGGTTGAGTATAGCATAGAGGGGGAAGGGTCCGATCACATTCACTTAGCAGAAAAAGCAACTTGAAGAAATAGCTATAAGTGAATGCTGTAGAGGACATAAATGCATGTATATATATATAGCCAATGAAGAAAAACGAAGGAAACAGTGAAGATTTTGCAAAGTTGAAGAATTTGAGCAACTGAAGAATTTCAAAAATTGAGGAAAAACTTAAATTGAAGATTTTCAACTTTTTGTGGTGGCGTGACCCACCGTATAAGAATGATGATTTCAGACACCGCATACAATTGTCGTAGGGTTCTGAGAATCAAATTCTTCATTAATTTCTTCACACTTAGAGTGTTATTCTTCATTGATTGAAGAAAAACGTTTCTTCATGTGTTGCACATCTAAGTCATCAATTTTGCATAAGTGTTAGGATGTGTGTCCTTTTCAAAGAACATTCGAAGATTCTAAGATATTTAGCTCACACCTCAACTTGCTAAATCTCTTCTCATCCAAGGGCTTAGTGAAGATATCAGCTAGCTGTTCTTCAGTCTTCACGTGTTCGATGGAGATGTCGCCCTTCAACACATGACCACGAAGAAAATGATGACGAATCTGAATGTGCTTTGTCTTCGAGTGCTGAACTGGGTTGTGAGCAATCTTGATGGCACTCTCATTATCACAGAGGAGAGACACATTCTTCACGTTGACACCATAGTCCTTGAGTGTTTGCTTCATCCAAAGCAGTTGAGCACAGCAAGAGCCAGTAGCAATGTATTCAGCTTTCGCAGTGGACAGTGATACACAGTTCTGTTTCTTCGAGGACCAACAGACGAAAGATCGTCCGAGGAAATGACAAGTGCCAGAAGTTGACTTGCGGTCCACACGATCACCAGCATAGTCAGAGTCAGAATATCCAATGAGATCAAAAGAAGAACCCTTGGGATACCATAATCCTAGTGTTGGTGTGTGAGCTAGATATCGAAGAATATGCTTCACAGCCTTATGGTGTGATTCCTTCGGTGCAGCTTGAAATCAGGCAGACATGCAAACACTAAGCACTATATCTGGCCTAGATGCACATAAGTACAATAAAGAGCCAATCATGGAGCGGTATACCTTGTGATTGAAGTCAATACCATTTTCATCAGTGCATAGATGGCCTTTTGTGGGCATAGGAATTTTGACGCCTTTGCAATCTTGCATGCCGAATTTCCTCAGTACATCTTTGAGGTATTTCTCCTGAGATATGAATATGCCATTGCACTGTTGACGAATTTGAAGGCCTAAGAAGAATTTCAACTCTCCCATCATAGACATTTGATATTCTTCACTCATCATATAGGCAAATTCATCACTATAACGTTGGTCAGTACAGCCAAAGATAATATTATCAACATATATTTGGCACACAAACAGTTCACCATCATAAGATTTAGTAAAGAGAGTAGGGTCGAGTGAACCGGGTGTGAAGCCATTCTTCATGAGGAATTCCTTCAATGTATCATACCACGCCCGGGGAGCTTGCTTGAGGCCATAGAGGGCCTTATTAAGTCTGAAGACTTTGTCAGGATTCTTTGGATCTTCAAAACCTGGGGGTTGAGCAACATATACTTCTTCCTCAAGCTTACCATTGAGGAATGCACTTTTCACATCCATTTGATATAAGATGATATCATGGTGATTAGCATAAGCAAGTAATATGCGAATAGCCTCAAGTCTAGCAACAGGTGCAAAAGTTTCATCGAAATCAATTCCTTCAACCTGTGTGTAGCCTTGAGCTACCAGTCGTGCCTTATTCCTTACCACAAGGCCATTTTCATCTTGCTTGTTGCGGTAGATCCACTTTGTGCCAATGATATTATGCTTGCGAGGATCTGGACGTTTGACCAGTTCCCAGACATTGTTGAGCTCGAACTGTTGTAATTCTTCTTGCATAGCCTGAATCCACTCCGGTTCCAAAAATGCTTCATCTACCTTAGTGGGCTCTGTGATAGAGACAAAAGCATAGTGGCCACAAAAGTTAGATAAATGTGAAGCTTTTGAGCGTGTGAGAGGACCTGGCGCTTCAATGTCATCGATGATCTTGTCAACTTGTACTTCTTTTGCAACGCGAGGATGAGCAGGTTGTCGTCGAGGTATTTGATCATTTTCCTCAGCACCATTGTCTTCATCATTATCTTCAGGTGCGTCAACTCGACGTTCTTCGCGTACTGGAATGAATTCTTCAGCAAATTCTTCAGTAGGAATGACATCCTCAGTTGACTTGAACTTGATAGAATCCTCAGGTGCTGGTTCATCTAACACAGAAGGTAGGTGCTCTCTTTGCGAGCCATTAGTTTCATCGAACCGCACATCTACAGTTTCAACAATCTTGGGAAGAGCGATGTTGAAGACTCTGTAGGTGTGCGAGTCCTTTCCGTAACCAAGCATAAAACCTTCATGTGCTTTCGGTGCAAAATTAGAATTGTGGTGAGGATCTCTAATCCAGCATTTAGCACCAAAGACTTTGAAATAACTCACATTGGGTTTCTTGTCAGTGAGGAGTTCATAGGCCGTCTTCTTGAATAATTTGTGAAGATATACTCTGTTGATGATGTGGCACACAGTATCAATTGCATCAATCCAAAAACGATGAGGTGTTTTGTATTCATCAAGCATAGTGCGAGCCATCTCAACTAGAGTTCTGTTCTTGCGCTCCACGACGCCATTTTGCTGAGGAGTATAAGGAGCAGATAACTCATGAGTAATACCAAGTTCATCAAGATAGTCATCAAGACCGAAATTCTTGAACTCAGTTCCATTGTCACTTCTGATGTGCTTGATCTTCACACCAAAGTCGGTTGAAGCCCTCGAGGAAAATCGTTTGAAGACTTCCTGCGCTTCATGTTTGTAAGTAACAATGTTTACCCATGTATATCGAGAGTAATCATCAACAATGACAAAACCATATAGAGATGCAACATTAGAGAATGCTGAGTAATGATTTGGTCCGAAGAGGTCCATGTGAAGCAATTCGAATGGACGAGTAGTGGTCATGATAGTCTTCGCTGGATGCTTGGCCTTGGTCATTTTTCCAGCTTCACAGGCTCCGCATAAGTGATCCTTGAGGAATTTGGCATTCTCAATGCCAATGACATGCTTCTTCTTCGCAAGCATGTGCAAATTCCTCATGCCTGCTTGACCAAGTCGTCGATGCCATAGCCAGCCTTCTGAAGCTTTTGCAAGTAGACACACGGCTGGTTGTGGTCCTGTAGAGAAATCAACAATATACAAATCTCCTCTCCTAAAGCCTTCGAAGACTTTGGAATTGTCAGCTTCCATAATCACAACACAGCGATACTTGCCAAAGACAACAACCATATCAAGATCACAAAGCATTGAGACTAACATGAGGTTGTATCCTAAGGACTCAACAAGCATGACTTTGTCCATGTGTTTATCCTTAGAGATCGCAACCTTACCAAGACCCAATACCTGACTTTTGCCTTTGTCAGCAAAGATGATATGCTTCAGATGTGACGGTGATAAGGGAGCATCCATCAAAAGATTCTTATCACCAGTCATGTGATTTGTACATCCACTATCGAGGACCCATTCAGTGGTTTTGGGTTGATCATCCTGCAGATGAATTAGTGTAACTTACAATCTCATATGCTTCATCAGTGAAGAATATGATATCAAGTTCATCAGATGAATTTCATCAAGCGGTAAACAGATATAGCAGTAGGAGGACGTGTGAAATGAAAATTCATTTCATCATGGTTAGCCTGCGTCCTTTCAGGCAATTTTGTCAGGTCCCCAGCAAATTCTTCAGACGTTAAGGCACGTCTGGAGACCTGACCCTGCATAAGAGATTAGTTCTTTTTCTTCACCACCCACATTTGAAGGGGTGGCAAAGAGTTCATCACTTTGCAAGCACCATACGAGAATGGTGGCATAGAGGCCAAACCATTTCGTTTCACATAAGAGGGGTTAGGGTAAGCATATGAATAAGCAGAGAAATTCTTCGAGGACTTATGAACATAATGATTTGAAGAATAATGTGCATATTCATAGCCCTTAGCTCTACCCTGCGAAACAGAGTTGTTAGTACAATGATAATCATGTGAGGACTTTGATCCATTTGATCCATATGAGGACTTGGATCCATATGAAGAGTTTGTTCTGGGGTTCCTATTCTTCACAGGTGGTGTCATGAGGACATTCACCTGAAGACTTTCAACATAACTTCTAGATTTTCTTCATAGGGGAACCGTTCCTGCAGTTAGTCCCAACATATCTAGCAAATACTTCACCATTCTGATTTTTGAACAGTTTATAGTTGAAGTCAAATGACTCATCAGAAGAATGAGGAGATTCACATGTAAAGCCAGATAACTTGGATGGATCAACTGGAGGTCCCTTTGCAGCAACCCATGAGGTTTTGGGGTACTGCTCAGGCTTCCAATATGTTCCATCAGCATTAAGTTTCCTCTCAAAGGCAATACCCTCTTTCCTAGGGTTTCTGTTGAGGATCTGCTTTTTGAGCACATCACAAAGAATCTGATGCCCTTTGAGGCTTTTGTACATGCCTGTCATGTACAGTTCATTCAGCCCTGCATCGTCAGTGATACTAGCAATGTCCTCAGATGAGGAATTAGTGATAGCAGAGGTAGGTGAAGAATTTGTAACAGTTGAAGCATTTGAACATTCAGGTGAAGAATTAGCAGATTCACGTTCAATGCACGTTAAGCATGGAGGAACAAATTCTTCCTGAGAAGTGCTGATTTGTTGAGCAAGTAATGAATCGCGCTCCTTCTGAAGATCTTCATAACTCACTCTTAGCTTCTCAAGATCTTGCTTTCTTTGAAGAAATTCATAAGAAAGTTTCTCATGATCAGATAAGAGAGTGTTATGATGACTTTGAAGGTTATCAAACCTAGACTGAAGTCTCTGAAGATTTTCAGTCAGGGCTTTAGTGCGATCCATTTCTTCACCCAACATATCATCACTTTTGTCTAGCATGTTTTGAACCTTTTCAAAAGCCCTTTGTTGTTTTACAACAATCTTTGCAAGTTTAGAGTAGCTGGGCTTGAGATTCTCGTCAGATTCATTTTCACTAGATTCAGAGGAGGTGTATTTGAGTACCTTTGCACCTTTTGCCATGAAGCAATAGGTGGGAGCATAGTCATCATTATCTTCATCAGGCTTGTCGGTGGGGTCAGTTTCTTCAGTGTTGAAGATGGACTTGCTGACGAAAGCAGTAGCGAAGGCCAGACTCGCCACACTAGATTCGGATTCTTCAGACGCCTCCTCTTCCTCATTTTCCTCAGATTCAGCTTCAGAGTCCATTTCCTTGCCAATGAATGCCCGAGCCTTCTTGGAGCTGCTCTTCTTGTGAGATGAAGACTTCGAGGATTTTGATGACGAAGATTTTGACGATTTCTTCTTCTTCTTCGCATCATCAGAACTGTAATCCTTGTATTTCTTCTTCTTCAATTCCTTTTCCCATTGAGGACAATCTTGAATATAATGACCAGGTTTCTTGCATTTGTGGCACAACCTTCTCTTATAGTCACTTGATGAGGAATCACTGCTTCTTGAGGATTTTCCAAAGCGACCACGTCTTGAGAACTTCTGGAATTTCTTCACGAGCAGCGCTAGCTCCTGGCTCAATTCTTCAGGATCACCAAGGCTACTACCAGAATCCTCACATTCAGACTCAGACACAACCTTGGCCTTCAGGGCACGTGGTTTGCCATAGCTCGAACCATAGAGATCTCTCTTTTCAGCAAGCTGGAACTCGTGAGTATTTAGCCTTTCGAGGATATCGGCAGGATCAAGAGACTTGTAGTCAGCCCGTTCTTGTATCATCAGACCCAGAGTATCAAATGAGGAATCAAGCATCTCAACAGTTTCTTCACCACCTCATGGTCAGTGATGTCAGTGGCATCGAGGGCTTGAAGCTCATTTGAGATGTCAGTGAGGCGATCAAAGGTTTGTTGGACATTTTCATTGTCGAGTCTTTTGAAGCGGTTGAAGAGATTCCGAAGAACATCAACTCGAGAGTCACGCTGAGTTGAGACTCCTTCATTCACTTTGGACAACCTATCCCAGATAAGCTTAGCAGTTTCCAAGGCACTCACTCTTCCATACTGTCCTTTACTCAGATGGCCACATATGATATTCTTCGCTTGAGAATCGAGTTGCTTGAATCTCTTCACATTGGTAGCGTTCAGTGAGGGTGAAACAGAGGGAACACCATTTTCCACAACATACCAGAGATCGTTGTCAATTGCCTCGAGATACATTCGCATCTTGTTTTTCCAGTAGGGGTAGTCCGTCCCATCAAAGGTAGGACACCTAGCCGAGACCTTGATCATACCTGCGGTCGACATAACTAAAACTCCAGGCAGTTAAACCAAAATCACACAGAACAAGGGAGTACCTTGCTCTGATACCAATTGAAAGTGCGTTATGTCGACTAGGGGGGGGGGGTGAATAGGCGATTTTTATGAATTCTTCACTGAGGAATTTGCCGGTGAGGAAATTCCTTAGCGAAGAACTATTAGCAGCGGAATAAGTACTCAGAAGTAAGCATAACAGAATACAAGCATGGTCATCATGATGAAATGAAGACTAGCACAGAGTACAGAAAGCGTAATCACAGGATAGCACAAGATGAAGACAAACAGACTGAAGAAATTGAACTGAGGAAATTTAGAAAGTCTTCAGTCAAAGTCTTCAAACACAGATATGAACAAACACTCAACACAGTAATGAGAAAATGAAAGGGTTGAGGAAATAGAACCAGTAGGTTGGTGAAGACAATGATTTGGTAGACCAGTTCCAACTGATGTCTCAGTTGTACGTCTGGTTGGAGCGGCTGAGTATTTAAACTCGAGGACACATAGTCCCAGACACCCAGTCGCTGAGCACGCAGCTCAGGACACCCAGTCCTCACCGTATTCTCCTTGAACTAAGGTCACACAGACCTCGTCCAATCACTCATGGTAAGTCTTCAGGCGACTTCCAAACCTTCACAGACTTGGTCACTCGGCAATCCACAATTCCTCTTGGATGCTCTAGACCTTGACGCCTAACCGTCTGGAAGAAGCACACTCTTCAAAGGTAACAATCATCGGATCCACGCAGGATCAATCTCTTCAGTGATGCTCAATCACTTTGGGTTTGTAGGTGTTTGGGTTTGGGGTTTTTCCTCACTTGATGATTTTCGCACAAAGTCCTCGGAGGATGGGTTGCTCTCAAATGACAAGTGTCAAGTTCTCTCGGAGCAGCCAACCAGCTAGTGGTTGTAGGGGGCGGCTATTTATAGCCTAGGGAGTAGCCCGACATGATAAGACATAAATGCCCCTCAATGATATGACCGTTAGGATAAGATATTTTGGGACAGCTGGCGCGCATCACAGCAACGGTCGGAAATTTGACTCTCAAATTCCTCAGGGCTATCATGTTCCTCACTGTGTAGGTAATTCGCACTGGCGAATTCCTAACTCCTCAGTCAGAACAAATTCATCAGCGACCAGAAGAACTTCGTCTCTGTCACTGAAGAAAATGACTGAACTGTATGAGATTTCCAAAGGCTTCACTCGAAGGGATTGGTAGGTGTAGGATTTTGAGTTGAGCATCACATGGAAATTTTTCCTTAGTATTTCCTCGACCCCCTTTAACAGTACGGTGTTTCCTATGACTCAAGAAGGAGAAAATGAAACTACGAAAACAAAAGTCTTCACGCTTCATGTTCCACAAATGAATACCAAGTCTTCAAGGTCACACCAATTTCTTCACTTTCAAAGTCTTCAGAAAGTCTTCAGAATATCAAAGTCTTCAGTTGAAGAACTTCATTTTTAGGGGTCGACTTTCTCTGTAAATATCAAACTCCTCATAGACTTATAGACCTGTGTATACTCACAAACGCATTAGTCCCTTAACCTATAAGTCTTCAATACACCAAAATCACTAAGGGGCACTAGATGCACTTACACTCCTGTCTCTTTGGGTTCAAGAGTGAACTCCATCGTTTCCTCTACAACAGCTTTCCTAGGCTTGGATGTTGGCAGTCTCTTGGCAGGTGCTTTCTTGTGCATACCAGGCTTTGTTGCAGCAGCAGTACCATACTATTTCTTCAGTACTTTCTTCTTTGAGGTGGCCTCATCCTCAACAGCCACATAGTCCCCATCCTCAGAGTCTGAGGTTCTTTTCTTTCTTGTCCTAGTGGCTGCCTTTGGCAAGTTGCTTGGAGTGCTCCTGCTGCCATCATCATAGCTGCTTGAGGGACTAGTGCCCTCACTCATTTGCACTTGCTCTTCAGATTTATTCTGGCTATCACTCTGGTCAGACATCTTGGCAGGCAAACTGACAGCAAACCCTGTGAATAGATATAGATGAGGTAGAGTAGATGAGCATCACAAAGTGCAAAGATTTTTGCAAAACAAATGAGTCAAAAACTTAGTTTTAGTTCTCTACTGAAATGATTTCGTAGCTACCGAATTAATAAACTCGGTGATACTGAAGCAACATTTGGAACCTAAACTAGTGAACTCGGTCAGACCGAGTCACAGTTTGGTGGCACCGAGATTGCTAGGGTTTCATAGAGAATTGAACTCAATCACACTGATTTGCAGTTTTCGATCAGACCAAAAAGCGCATGTGCAAGGGCCTAAGCCAAATCGGTGAGACCGATTTCTACAATTCGGTCGGTCCGAGATGAGTTTAGCGAAGACCTAACCCTAAATTTTCAAATCACACTTAACCTAAAGGAAGTTTTCTCTGGATAGATTGATTTCATACATGGCAAAGATCATGGCATTGACCTTGTGCTTAGAATCGGAGGTAAAAAGAGAGCACAAGGGGTCGAACTCATACCCTAGTTCGGCGGGAGTTCGCTACGGCGGCAACGGCGGAGCAGATTCCCGTTGACGGTGATAGAAACCAGTGGCGGGAGGTCGCTGGCGGTGAGGAGACGATCCGGAGACCCGAGGAGGCAGAGTTGGATATGCGCAGGCTGAGGGCTTTTGAATTTTTTTTCCAAAATCTCACCCGTGGATATATATATATCCCGACCCTGTCGGTGTGACCGATGGAACAACTCGGTGGCACCGAGATGCAGAATTGCAAGCGGTTACTGCAACTCGGTGTGACCGAAATGTTCAAATCGGTTGCACCGAGATGAAAACCTAGATCAACTTAGTGAACTCGATGTGACCGAAACGGATGACTCGGTCATACCAAAATGCACAAAGAGGTTTTGGAAGTTTAATTCTATGACGAATCGGGGACTCCGAGTGCTCCTCACACAGAGTGGTTCAAATCTGACTTGATCAAACTTTGTGATGTAGCATGAATAGAGTTTGAGACAAGAAAAGCATAGATAGCTAGAGAAGGTTCTTAGGCATTCTTGTCTATCCAGTTGGCAAAAGAGAAAGAGCCAAACAATCAAAGCAACAAGTGGATGTCCTCGAATGAGTAAAATATGCAACCAACATGCTCACACAATAAAATGACAAATGAAATATGTGGCAAAGCATGCACAAACACTCTAACATCTATCAAGCAATTTGTGACGACTAGGTCATCTATATATGAGTATATTGACTTAGGATTCAAATGAGAACATTTGATCATAGGTCATACTCATTGTTTAAGCACAAGTGGGGTTACCACTTTTACATAAACCATTGTTGTGTTCACACCGTTAGAGTTGCTTTAGCTCAATTCTCAGAGTAAAGCTCCCCCTAGATGTGATATCCCCCCTAAGAGGGATGAACTAACCTTGGGTTTTGTCGATGATGATTTCATGTAGGCATTGAAGATGTGGACGCTCAATGTTGATGTAGATCATTCGGAGCAATACATTGGAGTGAGTTGCACTTTCAATATCTATACCCACAAGGAACAAGCAAGGATATCCATAGACATAGAATGATGTACACACAAGATGATGTCCATGAAATCATTATGTTACCTTGTCCCTTGTCTTACCAACAAGAGGGTTTGTGACTCCTTGAACTAGTGTAAGATATGGAAGTTGTTTGCACTTGTTCTTGCCAAAATGATATGAGTGAGTGTGTTAGTGAAGTCATCCTCAAGAACTCTCTAGTTCTTCTTCTTTGGAATCCACATCATCTTGATGGGAATCCTTGGGGTTGTAGTCATACTTGATGAAGTAGAACTTGATGTAGTCTTGGGAACCCACTTGACCAAGGCCTTGGGAGCTTCTTCAAATGAATCAATCTCCTCTTGAAGCTTATCCTTGCCTTTTTGCTTGTGGTCTTGTGGTGGAAGATCATCTTGAGCTTGTGTCCCTTGGAAAGAAGTAGGATCATACTTCTCTTGTTGAGGAACAAACTTTGTATTGGGGTATTGATATTATTCCCACTCAACTCCATTGACATTGAACTTTCGTTCAAAACCAACACCTTGGTTCTTCCGGTGCCTTCCTTGCTTGCGTACAATTTCCTCAAATTGCTTACTTCCGACAAGGCTCTTGTAAACACCTTTCTCTATAATTCCCTTCAATAAGCTATTTTCTTGCTCAAGTGTAACTTGGCTAAGAGAATCATTAGTGGAATCAAGAGAACTACTAGAAGCAACAACATTAGATTTAGCATGATTATTGTTACTACTAGAAGAAGAATCTATCTTACTTTTGTTGCTAGATTTAACTTGCGGCATGTAAGTAGACAAGAGTAAACGCTTGGCAATGTAAGAAGAACTTTTCTTGTGAAGATCATCATTGATTGCCTTTAAAAACTCATGCTCTTGCTCTAGGTTGAGCTTTGCAAAGCGGAGCTTCTCATGAGTCTTTAAAAGTTCTTGATGATCTTCCAAGGTAGTTTCATGAGCTAACTTAAGAGTATTTAGTTCTTTAGTTAGACGATCAATCTCCTTCTTATCATCGTCATTCATTTTATCTTGATTAGCATGATTAATAGCAAATTCATCATAGTTTTCATAACTAGAGTTATCAACAAGTAAATCATCATCACCTAGCAAATCATCTTCATCACTATTGAAATCAACATACTCGGGGTGTGATACCTTTGGGCCTTTATCCATGAAGCATCTTCCAATTCCTTCATTTGGTGAGTCAAATATGTCATAGGAGTTGGTTGACACAAGTGCTAGACCGGCAACACCTTCATCTTGAGTATATTCGGTGTCGGGGTGATAACTTCTTTCGGAGTGATGGTCGAAATCGGAGCCGGATACCCATTCACCACCGTGAGCTTGATGCCTTCGTTTTGTGTATCTCTTTGATGATTTGTCCTTCCTTTCCAAATCCTTGCTTCTCCGGGAGGTTCTTCGTTCATAACAATCATCTCTACTCCTTCTCTCTCTTGGTGGTGATTCTTCTATTCTACTTCTTCTTTTAGGTGAATCTTCTCTTCTTTTGTAGGAAGCCGTACACTCATTGGAGTAGTGTCCGGGTCTTCCACAATTGTAGCAATTACGTTCATGACTCGAAGATCTTTTGTCATTGTAGGACCTTGACTTAGAACTTCTTTCCTTGCTTCTACTCTTGTAGAACTTGTTGAAGTTCTTCACCATTAGGCTCAATTCTTCATTGAAGGTTTGTTTCTCACTTGATGGTGTAGGAGCATCACATGAGGCTTTGTAAGCACCACTTGACTTGTTGTGAAGCACTTCTTTATCCTTGAGTGACATCTCATGAGCAACAATTCTTCCAATGACTTTTGTTGGCTTGAGATCTTTGTAATTGGGCATCAATTGGATCAATGTGCACACTTTATCATATTTTCCATCCAAGGCTCTTAGGATCTTCTTGATGATGAATCTATCGGTCATCTCTTCACTTCCTAAGTCGGCAATCTCATTTGTGATGAGAGCAAGCCTAGAGTACATTTTAGCGACACCTTCACCATCCTTCATTTTGAACTTGTCAAGCTGACTTTGAAGCACATCCAATTTGGATTCCTTGACGGAGTCAGTACCTTCATGCATATCAATCAAAGTATCCCAAATTTCCTTTGCATTCTCAAGACGACTGATTTTGTTGAATTCTTCGGGGCATAATCCATTGAAGAGAATATCACAAGCTTGAGCGTTGTATTGCAGCATCTTCAACTCTTCTGCGGTAGCTTCAAGGTTTGGTTCTCTCCCATCGAAGAACTCACCTTGCAAGCCAATACACACAATAGCCCAAACGGCAGGGTTATGTCCAATAATATGCAGTTTCATCTTATGCTTCCAACTAGCAAAATTAGTACCATCAAAGTAAGGACCTCTACGGTGGTAATTTCCCTTGCTAGACGCCATACTCTCCTAGGTTGTGAAAGCAAGGCTATGATCACCAAAAGCTATGAAAATCAAGGCAAATGGAGGCAGTAGCTCTAATACCACTTGTAGGATCGAATGTGTGTCTAGATGGGGGGGGGGATTAGACTACTTGACCAAATAAAATTCTAGCCTTTTCTCAATTTTAAGTCTCGACAGATTTTAGCAACTTTACACAAGTCAAGCAATCAACCAACACATGCAATTCTAAGAGTATAGCAGCGAAATGTAAAACATTGCACATGAAGGTAAAGGGAGGAGTTTGAGGCAGCAAATGCAATGTAGACACGGAGATTTTTTATCCATGGTTCTGATAGGTGGTGCTATCGTACATCCACGTTGACGGAGACTTCAGCCCACTGATACGTCTCCAACATATCTATAATTTTTGATTGTTCCATGCTATTATATTACCCGTTTTGGATGTTTATGGGCTTTACTTTACAATTTTTGGGACTAACCTACTAACTGGAGGCCCAACCCGTATTGCTGTTTTTTGCCTATTTCAGTGTTTCGAAGAAAAGGGATATCAAACGGAGTCCAAACGGAATGAAACCTTCGGGAGCGTGATTTTTGGAACAAACGTGATCCAGAGGACTTGGAGTGAAAGTCAAGAAACAAGGGAGGCGACCACAAGGGTGGAGGGAGCGCCCCTACTAGGCGCCCCCCTATCTTGTGGGCCCCTCAGGAGTCCACCGACCTACTTCTTCCTCCTATATATACCCATGTACCCCGAAAACATTAGAAGCGACCACGAAAAACTATTTCCACCACCGTAACCTTCTGTATCCGCGAGATCCCATCTTGGAGCCTTCGTCGGTGCTCCACCGGAGGGGGAATCGATCACGGAGGGCTTGTACATCAACACCATAGCCCTTCCGATGAGTTGTGAGTAGTTTACCACAGACCTTCTGGTCCATAGTTATTAGCTAGATGGCTTCTTCTCTCTCTCTCTTTGGATCTCAATACCATGTTCCCCTCGATCTTCTTGGAGATCTATTCAATGTAACTCTTTTTGCGGTGTGTTTGTCGAGATCCGATGAATTGTGGGTTTATGATTAAGTTTATCTATGAGAAATATTTGAATTCTTTTATGTGTGATTAAGTTATCTTTGCAAGTCTCTTCGAATTATCAGTTTGGTTTGGCCTCTAGATTGATCTTTCTTGCAATGGGAGAAGTGCTTAGCTTTGGGTTCAATCTCGCGGTGTCCTTTCCCAGTGACAGCAGGGGTAGCAAGGCACGTATTGTATTGTTGCCATTGAGGATAAAAAGATGAGGTTTATATCATATTGCATGAGTTTATCCCTCTACATCATGTCATCTTTCTTAATGCATTACTATGTTCTTTATGAACTTAATACTCTAGATGCATGCTGGATAGCGGTCGATGTGTGGAGTAATAGTAGTAGATGCAGGCAGGAGTCGGTCTACTTGTCACAGACGTGATGCCTATATACATGATCATGCCTAGATAATCTCATAATTATTCGCTTTTCTATCAATTGCTCGACAGTAATTTGTTCACCCACCATAATACTTATGCTATCTTGAGAGAAGCCACTAGTGAAACCTATGGCTCCCGGGCCTATCTCTTATCATATAAGCTTTCAATCTACTTTTATTTGCATCTTTACTTTTCCTATCTATATCATAAAATACCAAAAATATATTTATCTTATCATATTATCTCTATCAGATCTCACTTTCGCAAGTGGCCGTGAAGGGATTGACAACCCCTTTATTGCATTGGTTGCAAGTTCTTGTTTGTTTGTGTAGGTGTGTGGGACTTTTGAGGAGCCTCCTACTGGATTGATACCTTGGTTCTCAAAAACTGAGGGAAATACTTACGCTACTATTGCTGCATCACCCTTTCCTCTTCAAGGAAAACCAACGCAAGCTCAAGACGTAGCAAGAAGGATTTCTGGCGCCGTTGCCGGGGAGATCTTCGCTCAAGTCAAGACATACCAAGTACCCATCACAAACTCATCTCCCTCGCACTTACATTATTTGCCATTTGCCTCTCATTTTCCTCTCCCCCACTTCACCTTTGCCGTTTTATTCGCCCTCTCTTTCCCAATCTCCTCTCTTTTCTGCTTGCCTTCTTCTTCCTCCTCGCTTTTGTTTGCCGTTATGTCTGAAATTGGGGAGATTATCATCGATATGGACAATAATTATAACATGGAAAATTCTGATGCTCCTGCTGAAGAACCCCCTATCTTGCATGCTAAAAAGTTTCGTATCGATAGTGGTAATATTATTAGAAAAGGGGTTATTCAAGACTTCTTTACTTGTGCCGGTGCTTTACCTTCTATGGGTGGTTCTATTCTTCATAGAACTAGTAGTCTTGTGGATGCTATCGCCATGCTTGTAGTTGAGCTTGAAAGACAATTTATGCGTATGCATCCTTGCATACAAAGAATTTTCTTGGAATTTTCTAATATTAAGCATTCTTCTGTTAAGCGCGCCGCTACTATCTTTTTGGCTCATGAGTTTAGATTTATAATAAGAGAGGCCAAAGAAATCTTTGCGCGCTATAGGGTGGACGCCGGCCGTCCTCCCATAGAGGCGATCCTTTTTGATCAAGAGGAAATTAGGCGTTTTCAATCTTTGGACTATGTTGTTTTTAATGAAAACCTTAGAAAAAAGGTTCCTACCAATGTCCTAGTTGATAGAATTTCCGAACTTAATAATGATTTTGCTCTTCGAAACAATGAGCTAGGATACTCTCTTGAGTATAGGCTCACGAAGTTCTGCCAAAAAATGCTTATAATGATGAATTAGTTGTGCAATATGAAGGGCCAAAGGATGAACCCATACCTCCTGAGATTGATCTTGGGGACTTTTGTCCCATTAAATTTAGCATTTTTGATTACCATTGCTTGCCTCAAAGAAAACTTTCTGCTGAACGTAGATAATATGAGATGAGTTTTCGTGATCTATCTTATTATTATGGCACTACTTAGATCTATCCTCGCTTTTATGCCTAGCTAGGGGCGTTAAACGATAGCGCTAGTTGGGAGGCAACCCAATTTTATCTTTGTTTTTTGTTTTTGCTTATGTTTAGTAATAAATTTATCATCTACCTTATGTTTAGATGTGTTTTTATATTTTAATTAGTGTTTGTGCCAAGTAGAACCTATAGGATAACCTATGGTGATAGTTAATTTGATTCTGTTGAAAAACAGAAACTTTGCGCGCACGAAAATAATTTTGGTAATTCACATAAACATGATTTTCCGTTGATTCTTTTTTCTGTAGATCAATAGAAAAATTTACCAGGACTTCCTAATTTGGTAGGATTTTTAGAGTTCCAGAAGTATTCGAGAGTTACAGATTGCTACAGATTGTTCTGTTTTTGACAGATTCTGCTTTTCGTGTGTTGTTTGCTTATTTTGATTCATCTATGGCTATTATGTAAGGGTATGAACCATAGAGAAGTTGTAATACAGTAGGTTTAACACCAATATAAATAAATAATGAGTTCATTACAGTACCTTATGTGGTGGTTTTTCTTTCTTGGACTAACGGAGCTTACGAGATTTCCTGTTGAGTTTTGTGTTGTGAAGTTTTCAAGTTTTGGGTAAAGATATGATGGATTATGGAATAAGGAGTGGCAAGAGCCTAGGCTTGGGGATTCCCAAGGCACCCCAAGATATTCAAGAATAGCCAAAAGCCTAAGCTTGGGGATGCCCCGGGAAGGCATCCCCTCTTTCGTCTTTGTTCATCGGTAACTTTACTTGGAGCTATATTTTTATTCGCCACATGATATGTGTTTTGCTTGGAGCGTCTTGTATGATTAGTCTTTGCTTTTTAGTTTACCACAATCATACTTGCTGTACACACCTTTTGGGAGAAACCCACTTGATTGAAATTTATTAGAATACTCTATGTGCTTCACTTATATCTTTTGAGCTATATAGTTTTTGCTCTAGTGCTTCACTTATATCTTTTAGAGCACGACAGTGGCTTAATTTTGTAGAAATTGTTATTCTCTCATGCTTCACTTATATTATTTTGAGAGTCTCTTAGAACAGCATGGTATTTGCTATGGTTATAAAATTGGTCCTAGAATGATGGGCATCCAAGTTGGGTATAATAAAAACTATCATAGGAAGTGAATTGGATGCTATGATCAATTTGATACTTCATAATTGTTTTGAGATATGGAGGTAGTTATATTAGAGTCATGGTAGTTGGGTGATTATGAATTTAAAGAATGCTTGTGTTGAAGTTAGCAAGTCCCGTAGCATGCACGTATGGTTAAAGTTGTGTAACAAATTTGAAACATGAGGTGTTCTTAGATTGTGCGTCCTTATGAGTGGCGGTCGGGGACGAGCGATGGTCTTTTACTACCAATCTATCCCCCTAGGAGCATGCGCGTAGTGCTTGGTTTTTTGATGACTTGTAGATTTTTGCAATAAGTATATGAGTTCTTTTGACTAGTGTTGAGTCCATGGATTATACGCACTCTCACCCTTCCATCATTGCTAGCCTCTTCGGTACCGTGCATTGCCCTTTCTCACCTTGAGAGTTGGTGCAAACTTCGCCGGTGCATCCAAACCCCGTGATACGATACGCTCTATCACACATAAACCTCCTTGTATCTTCCTCGAAACAACCACCATACCTACCTATTATGGCATTTCCATAGCCATTCCGAGATATATTGCCATGCAACTTTCCACCGTTCCATTTATCATCATGACACGCATTATCATTGTCATATTGCCTTGCATGATCATGTAGTTGACATCGTATTTGTGGCAAGGCCACCATGCATAATTTTTCATACATGTCACTCTTGATTCATTGCCCATGCCGGTACACTGCCGGCGGCATTCATATAGTGTCATATCTTGTTCTAGTTTTGAGTTGTAATTCATGAGTTGTAAATAAATAGAAGTGTGATGATCATCATTATTATTAGAGCATTGTCCCCAAATATAAAAAAAGAGAAAGGCCAAAAGAAAAAAAGGAAAGGCCAAAGAAAAAAAAGGAAAAAAAGAAAGGCCAAAAGAAAACAAAGGGCCAAAGAAAAAAAGGAAATAAAAATAAAAAGGGGGCAATGTTACTATTCTTTTTCCACACTTGTGCTTCAAAGTAGCACCATGTTCTTCATATGTTGTCACTTTCATATACCAGTGGGAATTTTTCATTATAGAACTTGGCTTGTATATTCCTACGACGGGCTTCCTCAAAATGCCCTAGGTCTTCGTGAGCAAGCAAGTTGGATGCACGCCCACTAGTTTCTTTTGTTGAGCTTTCATACATTTATAGCTCTAGTGCATCCGTTTCCCTACTCCTCATGTTGACATCAATTGATGGGCATCTCCATAGCCCGTTGATTATCCTCGTCAATGTGAGACTTTCTCCTTTTTGTCTTGTCCACACAATCCCCATCATCATATTCTATTCCACCCATAGTGCTATATCCATGGCTCACACTCATGTATTGCGTGAAAGTTGAAAAAGTTTGAGATTATATAAGTATGAAACAATTGTCATCGAGGGTGTATAAGATGGGAACATTTTTGTGTGACAAAAATGAAGCATAGCCTAACTATATGATTTTGTAGGGATGAACTTTCTTTAGCCATGTTATTTTGAGAAGACATGATTGGTTTGATTAGTATGCTTGAAGTGTTACTATTTCTTATGTCAATATGAACTTTTATTTTGAATCATTTGGATCTGAAAATTCATGCCACAATAAAGAAAATTACATTGAGAATTATGCTAGGTAGCATTCCACATCAAAAATTATGTTTTTATCATTTACCTACTCGAGGACGAGCATGAATTAAGCTTGGGGATGCTTCATACATCTCCAACGTGTCTATAATTTTTGATTGTTCCATGCTATTATATTACCCGTTTTGGATGTTTATGGGCTTTACTTTAGACATTTATATCATTTTTGGGACTAACCTACTAACTAGAGGCCCAGCCCGTATTGCTGTTTTTTTTGCCTATTTTAGTGTTTCGAAGAAAAGGGATATCAAACGGAGTCCAAACGGAATGAAACCTTCGGGAGCGTGATTTTTGGAACAAACATGATCCAGAGGACTTGGAGTGGAAGTCAAGAAACAAGGGAGGCGGCCACGAGGGTGGAGGACACGCCCCCTCTACTAGGTGCGCCCCCTATCTCGTGGGCCCCTCGGGAGTCCACCGACCTACTTCTTCCTCCTATATATACCCATGTACCCCGAAAACATCAGAAGCGACCACGAAAAACTATTTCCACCGCCGTAACCTTCTATATCCGCGAGATCCCATCTTGGAGCCTTCGCTGGCGCTCCGCCGGAGGGGGAATCGATCACGGAGGGCTTTTACATCAACACCATAGCCCTTCCGATGAGTTGTGAGTAGTTTACCACAGACCTTCGGGTCCATAGTTATTAGCTAGATGGCTTCTTCTCTCTCTTTGGATCTCAATACCATGTTCTCCTCAATCTTCTTGGAGATCTATTCGATGTAACTCTTTTTGCGGTGTGTTTGTTGAGACACGATGAATTGTGGGTTTATGATTAAGTTTATCTATGAGAAATATTTGAATCTCCTCTGAATTCTTTTATGTGTGATTAAGTTATCTTTGCAAGTCTCTTCGAATTATCAGTTTGGTTTGGCCTACTAGATTGATCTTTCTTGCAATGGGAGAAGTGCTTAGCTTTGGGTTCAATCTTGCGGTGTCCTTTCCCAGTGACAGCAGGGGTAGCAAGGCACGTATTGTATTGTTGCCATCGAGGATAAAAAGATGGGGTTTATATCATATTGCATGCATTTATCCCTCTACATCATGTCATCTTTCTTAATGCGTTACTCCGTTCTTTATGAACTTAATACTCTAGATGCATGCTGGATAGCGGTCGATGTGTGGAGTAATAGTAGTAGATGCAGGCAGGAGTCGGTCTACTTGTCACGGACGTGATGCCTATATACATGACCATGCCTAGATAATCTCATAATTATTCGCTTTTCTATCAATTGCTCGACAGTAATTCGTTCACCCACTGTAATACTTATGCTATCTTGAAAGAAGCCACTAGTGAAACCTATGGCCCCCGGGTCTATCTCTTATCATATAAGCTTTGAATCTACTTTTATTTGCATCTTTACTTTTCCTATCTATATCATAAAATACCAAAAATATATTTATCTTATCATATTATCTTTATCAGATCTCCCTTTCGCAAGTGGCCGTGAAGGGATTGACAACCCCTTTATTGCGTTGGTTGCGAGTTCTTGTTTGTTTGTGTAGGTGCGTGAGACTTTTGAGGAGCCTCCTACTGGATTGATATCTTGGTTCTCAAAAACTAAGGGAAAAACTTGCGCTACTATTGCTGCATCACCCTTTCCTCTTCAAGGAAAACCAACACAAGCTCAAGACGTAGCACCCACGAAGGGTAACGGCTGCGCGAGTCCACGGAGGGCTCCACCCACGAAGGGTCCATGAAGAAGCAACCTTGTCTATCCCCCCATGGCCATCGCCCATGAAGGACTTGCCTCACTAGGGTAGATCTTCACGAAGTAGGAGATCTCCTTGCCCGTACAAACTCCTTGGTTCAACTCCACAATCTTGACGGAGGCTCCCAAATGACACCTAACCAATCTAGGAGACACCACTCTCCAAAAGGTAATAGATGGTGTGTTGATGATGAAATCCTTGCTCTTGTGCTTCAAATGATAGTCTCCCCAACACTCAACTCTCTATCATAGGATTGGATTTGGTGGAAAGATATTTTGAGTGGAAAGGAACTTGGGGAAGGCTAGAGATCAAGATTTATGTGGTTGGAATGGAATATCTTGACCTCAACACATGAGTAGGTGGTTCTCTCTCAGAAAATGAATGCTGGAAGTGTAGGCATGTTCTGATGGCTTTCTCCATGAATGAAGAGAGGGTGGAGGGGTATATATAGCTTCCACACGAAATCTAACCGTTACACACAATTTACCAAACTCGGTGAGACCGAATCATGAAACTCGGTCAGACCGATTTAGTTCATAATGTGACCGTTAGGCATTTCGGTGGGACTGACATGTCAACTCGGTGGGACCAATTTCTTTAGGGTTAGGGCATAATGTAATCTCGGTGAGACCGATTACGCAAACTCGTTTGGACCAACTTTGGTAATAAGCTAACCAGAGAGTTGGTCAGGAAAACTCGGTGGGACCGATTCACTCATCTCGGTGAGACCGAAGCGTTACGAAGGGGAAATGGAGAGGTTGCATTGCAAACTCGGTGGGACCAATCGCTCATCCCGGTTAGACCGAAACGTTACGAAGGGAAACAAAGAGTTTGCAATCCCATCTCCGTGAGACCGAGATCGCTATCGGTGAGACGGAAGTGACTAGGGTTTCTGGCGGTGGCTATGTCAAATGAACTCGGTGGCGCCAGATAGATCAAATCGGTGGGGCTTAGTTTGACTTTTAATTTGGGACATATGTGGATATGAGAAAGTGGTTGAGGGTTTTCGGAGCATATCACTAAGAATCTTGAGCAAGCAAGCCATTAAGCAACACCTCATCCCCTTTTAATAGTATTGGCTTTTCCTATGGACTCAATGTGATCTTGGATCACTAAAAGTAAAATGTAGAGTCTTGAGCTTTAGAGCTTGAGCCAATCCTTTGTCCTTAGCATTTTGAGGGATCCACATTCGTAATCCATGCCATGCCAATCATTGAACTTTCCTGAAATATTCATCTTGAAATATCATTAGTTCAATGAGCTATATGTTGTTAATAATTACCAAAACCACCCAGGGATAGTTGCACTTTCACATAGTTATTGCAAAAATCTATTAGTTAGCGAAGCGAAGTACTACGCGCATGCTCCTAGGGGGGATAGATTGGTAGGAAAAGACCATCGCTCGTCCCCGACCGCCACTCATAAGGAAGACAATCAATTAATAAATCATGCTCCAACTTCATCACATAACGGTTCACATACATGCATGCTACAATAAACACAAACTTTAACACAAGTATCTCTCAAATTCACAACTACTCTACTAGCATGACTCTAATATCACCATCTTCATATCTCAAAACAATCATAAAGAATCAAACTTCTCATAGTATTCAATGCACTTGCTATGAAAGTTTTTATTATATCCATCTTGGATTCCCATCATATTAGGACTAATTTTATAACCAAAGCAAATTACCATGCTGTTCTAAAAGACTATCAAAATAATATTAGTGAAGCATGAAAGTTTAACAATTTCTATAAAATAAAACCATCGCCGTGCTCTAAAAAGATATAAGTGAAGCACTAGAGCAATATTGTCTAGCTCAAAAGATATAAGTGAAGCACATAGAGTATTCCAATAAATCACAATTCATGCTTGTCTCTCCGAAAAGGTGTGTACATCAAGGATGATTGTGGTAAACTAAAAAGCAAATACTCAAATCATACAAGATGCCCCAAGCAAAACACATATCATGTGGTGAATAAAAATATAGCCTCAAGTAAAGTTACTGTTAGACGAAGACGAAAGAGGGGATGCCTTCCGGTGTTGGAAATATGCCCTAGAGGCAATAATAAATTAGTTATTATTATATTTCCTTGTTCATGATAATCGTTTATTATCCATGCTATAATTGTATTGAAAGGAAACTCAGATACATGTGTGGATACATAGACAACACCATGTCCCTAGTAAGCCTCTGTTGACTAGCTCGTTGATCAATAGATGGTTACGGTTTCCTAACCATGGACATTGGATGTCGTTGATAACGGGATCACATCATTAGAAGAATGATGTGATGGACAAGACCCAATCCTAAGCCTAGCACAAAGATCGTAGTTCGTATGCTAAAGCTTTTCTAATGTCAAGTATCATTTCCTTAGACCATGAGATTGTGCAACTCCCGGATACCGTAGGAATGCTTTGGGTGTACCAAACGTCACAACGTAACTGGGTGGCTATAAAGGTGCACTACAGGTATCTTCGAAAGTGTCTGTTGGGTTGGCACGAATCGAGACTGGGATTTGTCACTCCGTGTAAACAGAGAGGTATCTCTGGGCCCACTCGGTAGGACATCATCATAATGTGCACAATGTGATCAAAGGGTTGATCACAGGATGATGTGTTACGGAACGAGTAAAGAGACTTGCCGGTAACGAGATTGAACAAGGTATCGGTATACCGACGATCGAATCTCGGGCAAGTACTATACCGCTAGACAAAGGGAACTGTATACGGGATCGATTGAGTCCTTGACATCGTGGTTCATCCGATGAGATCATCATGGAACATGTGGGAGCCAACATGGGTATCCAGATCCTGCTGTTTGTTATTGACCGGAGAACGTCTCGGTCATGTCTGCATGGTTCCCGAACCCGTAGGGTCTACACACTTAAGGTTCGATGACGCTAGGGTTATAAAGGAAGTTTGTATGTGGTTACCGAATGTTGTTTGGAGTCCCGTATGAGATCTCGGATGTCACGAGGAGTTCCGGAATGGTCCGGAGGTAAAGATTTATATATAGGAAGTCCTGTTTTGGTCACCGGAAAAGTTTTGGGTTTTTCTGGCAACGTACCGGGACCACCGGGAGGGTCCCGGGGGGTCCACCAAGTGGGGCCACCAACCCTGGAGGGCTGCATGGGCCAAGTGTGGGAGGGGACCAGCCCCAGGTGGGCTGGTGCGCCCCCCCACAGGGCCCAAGGCGCAAGGAAGTGGGGAAGGGGGCAAACCCTAGGGCAGATGGGCCCTAAGGCCCACCCTAGGTGCGCCTCCCCCCTCTCCCCCTTCTGGCTGCCACCAGATGGCATCTGGGGCTGCCGCCACCCCTGGGGAGGGAACCCTAGAGGGGGCGCAGCCCCCTCCCCTTCCCCTATAAATAGTGGGGTTTTTGGGGCTGCTAGAGACGCGAGAACCTCTCCCTCTTGGCGCAGCCCTACCTCTCTTACTCCTCCTCTCCCACGGTGCTTGGCGAAGCCCTGCTGGACTACCACGCTCCTCCATCACCACCACGCCGTTGTGCTTCTGCTGGATGGAGTCTTCCTCAACCTCTCCCTCTCTCCTTGCTGGATCAAGGCGTGGGAGACGTCACCGGGCTGTAAGTGTGTTGAACGCGGAGGTGCCGTCTGTTTGGCACTAGGATCTCCGGTGATTTGGATCACGACTAGTACGACTCCTTCAACCCCGTTCTCTTGAACTCTTCCGCTTAGCGATCTACAAGGGTATGTATATGCACTCTCCTTCCCCTCGTTGCTGGTTTCTCCATAGATAGATCTTGGTGACACGTAGGAAAATTTTGAATTTCTGCTACGTTCCCCAACAGTGGCATCATGAGCTAGGTCTATTGCGTAGATTCTTTGCACGAGTAGAACACAAAGTAGTTGTGGGCGTTGATTTTGTTCAATATGCTTACCGTTACTAGTCCAATCTTGTTTCGACGGTATTGTGGGATGAAGCAGCCCGGACCGACCTTACACGTACTCTTACGTGAGACAGATTCCACTGACTGACATGCACTTGGTGCATAAGGTGGCTAGCGGGTGCCAGTCTGTCCCACTTTAGTCGGAACAGATTCGATGAAAAGGGTCCTTATGAAGGGTAAATAGCTATTGGCATGTCACGTTGTGGTTTTGCGTAGGTAAGAAACGTTCTTGCTAGAAACCCATAGCAGCCACGTAAAACATGCAAACAACAATTAGAGGACGTCTAACTTGTTTTTGCTGGGTATGCTATGTGATGTGATATGGACAAGAAGAATGTGATGAATGATATGTGATGGATGAGATCGATCATGTTCTTGTAATAGGAATCACGACTTGCATGTTGATGAGTATGACAACCGGCAGGAGCCATAGGAGTTGTCTTTATTTATTGTATGACCTGCGTGTCATTATACAACGCCATGTAATTACTTTACTTTATTGCTAACCGGTAGCCATAGTAGTAGAAGTAATAGTTGGCGAGACAACTTCATGAAGACACGATGATGGAGATCATGATGATGGACATCATGGTGTCATGCCAGTGACGATGATGATCATGGAGCCCCGAAGATGGAGATCAAAAGGAGCAAAATGATATTGGCCATATCATGTCACTATTTGATTGCATGTGATGTTTATCATGTTTATACATCTTATTTGCTTAGAACGACGGTAGTAAATAAGATGATCCCTCATTAAAATTTCAAGAAAGTGTTCCCCCTAACTGTGCACCGTTGCGAAAGTTCGTCGTTTCGAAGCACCACGTGATGATCGAGTGTGATAGATTCTTACGTTCACATACAACGGGTGTAAGCCAGATTTACACACGCGAAACACTTAGGTTAACTTGACGAGCCTAGCATGTACAGACATGGCCTCGGAACACAAGAGACCGAAAGGTCGAGCATGAGTCGTATGGAGGATACGATCAACATGAAGATGTTCACCGATGATGACTAGTTCGTCTCACATGATGATCGGACATGGCATAGTTGACTCGGATCATGTAATCACTTAGATGACTAGAGGGATGTCTATCTGAGTGGGAGTTCATGAGATTAACTTAATTATCCTAAACATAGTCAAAAGATCTTTGCAAATTATGTCGTAAGCTCGCGCTTTAGTTCCACTATTTAGATATGTTCCTAGAGAAAATATAGTTGAAAGTTGACAGTAGCGATTATGCGGACAGTAGAAAGCTTATGTCCTTAATGCACCGCTTAGTGTGCTGAACCCCAATCGTCGTCTGTGGATGTTGCGAACATTGGACATACACGTTTTGATAACTACGTGATAGTTCAGTTAAACGGTTTAGAGTTGAGGCACCAAAGACGTTTTTCGAAACATCGCGGAACATATGAGATGTTTCGAGGGCTGAAATTGGGATTTCAGGCTCGTGCCCACGTCAAGAGGTATAAGACCTCCGACGATTTTCTTAGCTTGCAAACTAAGGGAGAAAAGCTCAATCGTTGAGCTTGTGCTCAGATTGTCTGAGTGCAACAATCACTTGAATCGAGTGGGAGTTGATCTTCCAGACGAGATAGTGATGTTTCTCCAAAGTCATTGCCACCAAGCTGCTAGAGCTTCATGATGAACTATAACATATCAGGGATAGAGATAATGATCCTTGAGGTATTCGCGATGTTTGACACCGCGAAAGTAGAAATCAAGAAGGAGCATCAATTGTTGATGGTTGGTAAAACCACTAGTTTCAAGAAGGGCAAGGGCAAGAAGGGATACTTCATGAAATGGCAAATCAGTTGCTGCTCTAGTGAAGAAACCCAAGATTGAACCCAAACCCGAAACTAAGTGCTTCTGTGATAAGGGGAACAGTCACTAGAGCAAAATTACCCTAGATACTTGGTAGATGAGAAGGCTGGCAAGGTCGATAGAAGTATATTGGATATACATTATGTTAATGTGTACTTTACTAGTGCTCCTAGTAGCACCAGGGTATTAAGATACCAGTTCGGTTGCTAAGTGTTAGTAACTCGAAATAAAAGAGCTACGGGATAAACGGAGACTAGCTAAAGGTGAGCTAACGATATGTGTTGGAAGTGTTTCCAAGTTTGATGTGATCAAACATCGCACGCTCCCTCTACCATCAAGATTAGTATTAAACCTGAATAATTGTCATTTGGTGTTTGCGTTGAGCATAGACATGATTGGATTATGTCTATCGCAATACGGTTATTCATTTAAGGAGAATAATGGTTAATCTGTTTATTTGAATAATACCTTCAATGGTATTGCACCTAATAGGAATGGTTTATTGAATCTCGATCGTAGTGATACACATTTTCATGCCAAGAGATATAAGATAGTAATGATAGTACCACTTACTTGTGGCACTGCCATGTAAGTCATATTGGTGTAAAACGCATGAAGAAGCTCCATGTTGATGGATCTTTGGACTCACTCGTTTTGAAAAGTTTGAGACATGCGAACCATGTCTATTGGTGTATACGCATGAAGATACTCCATGCAGATGGATCATTTGGACTCACTTGATTTTGAATCACTTGAGATATGCAAATCATACCACATGGGCAAGATGACTGAAAAGCCTCGTTTTCAGTAAGATGGAACAAGATAGCAACTTGTTGGCAGTAATACATTTTGATGTGTGCAGTCCAATAAGTGCTAAGGCACGCAGTGGATATCGTTATGTTCTTACTTCACGGATGATTTGAGTAGATACTGAGTATATTTACTTGATGAAACACAAGTCTGAATTATTGAATGGTTCAAGTAATTTCAGAGTGAAATTGAAGATCATCGTGACAAAAGGATAAAATGTCTATGATATGATCATAGAGATGAGTATCTGAGTTACGAGCTTTGGCACGCAATTAAGACATTGTGGAAATTGTTTCACAATTAATACCTCCTGGAACACCATAGTGTGATGGTGTGTCCGAACATCATAGTTGCACCCTATTGGATATGGTGCGTACCATGATGTTTCTTATCAAATTACCACTATCGTTCATGGGTTAGGCATTAGAGACAACCACACTCACTTTAATAGGGCACCACGTAATTCCGTTGAGACGACACCGTTTGAACTGTGGTTTGGAGAAACCTAAGTTGTCGTTTCTTAAAAGTTTGGGGCTACGACGCTTATGTGAAAAAGTTTCAAGTTGATAAGCTCGAACCCAAAGCGGATAAAATGCATCTTCATAGGACACCCAAAACAGTTGAGTATACCTCCTAATTCAGATCCGAAAGCAATAGGGATTGTTTCTTGAATTGGGTCCTTTCTCGAGGAAAGGTTTGTCTCGAGAATTGAGTGGGAGGATGGTGGAGACTTGATGAGGTTATTGAACCATCACTTCAACCAGTGTGTAGCAGGGCACAGGAAGTTGTTCCCGTGGCACCTACACCAATTGAAGTGGAAGCTTATGATATTGATCATGAAGCTTCGGATCAAGTCACTACCGAACCTCGTAGGACGACAAGGACGCGTACTGCTTCGCAGTGGTACGGTGATCCTGTCTTGAAGGTCATGTTGCTAGACAACAATGAACCTACGAGCTATGGAGAAGCGATGGTGGGCCCAAATTTCGACAAATGGTTAGGAGCCATGAAATCCGAGATAGGATCCATGTATCAGAACAAAGCATGGACTTTGGTGGACTTGCCCAATGATCGGCAAGCCGTTGAGATAAATGGATCTTTAAGAAGAAGACGGACGTGGACGGTAATGTCACCGTCTATGAAGCTCGACTTGTGGCAAAGAGTTTTTCACAAGTTCAAGGAGTTGACTACGATGAGATTTTCTCATCCGTGGCGATGCTTAAGTCCGTCGAAATCATGTTAGCATTAGCTGCATTTACGAAATCTGGCATACAGATGTCAAAACGAGTTTCCTTACCAGTTTTCGTAAGGAAAGGTTGCATGTGATACAATCAGAAAGGTTTTGTCGATCCTAAGGATACTAAAAGGTTTGCTAGCTCCAGCGATCCTTCCATGGACTGGAGTAAGCATCTCGGAGTTGGAATATGTACTTTGATAAGATGATCAAAGATTTGGGTTTATACAAAGTTTATGAGAAACTTGTATTTCCAAAGAAGTGAGTGGGAGCACTATAGAATTTCTGATGAGTATATGTTGTTGACATATTGTTGATCAGAAATGATGTAGAATTTTTGGAAAGCATAAAGGGTTATTTGAAAAGTGTTTTTCAAGGGAAAAACCTGGATTAAGCTGCTTGAACATTGAGCATCAAGATCTATAAGGATAGATCAAAACACTTAATGGTACTTTCAAATGAGCATATACCTTGACATGATCTTGAAGGTGTTCAAGATGAATCAGTGAAAGAAGGAGTTCTTGCCTGAGATGTAAGGTATGAAGTTAAGACTTAAAGCTCGACCACGGCAGAACAGAGAGAAAGGATGAAGGTCGTCCCCTATGCTTTAGACGTAGGCTCTATAGTATGCTATGCTGTGTACCGCATCGGAAGTGTGCCTTGCCATAAGTCAGTCAAGGGGTACAAGAATGATCCAGGAACGGATCATTGGACAACGGTCAAAATTATCCTTAGAGGAATAAGGAAATGTTTCTCGATTATGGAGGTGATAAAGAGTTTGGCGTAAAGGGTTACGACGATGCAAGCTTTAACACCTATCCGAATAACTCTGGGTAGCAAACCGGATGCGTATAGTGGAGCAACCATTGGAATATGTCAGGACCCCGACTCAAAGCCACATCGATCTAGCATGTAACACCTCATATCACTTTGCGGCCTCACGCACGGTATTCCCACGGGTGTCGTCTTACCATTGCCCGGGACCGTTTGCGCCTTTTGGCACACGTATATGATAGAGTCGCTAGCATCCATATGGTAAGGAGCCCGGGCTGACATGGCTAATCGTAAACCCAAAGTGGCACAAACTTACAGGGACAGGCATCCATGACCCAGCATCGAACGTGTCGATCATCAATGAGTGAATCCGGGCTGTAGCACTGGGCTAGCAGGACTCCGGTAAACCGGGCTGTAGCGGGCTAACAGGACTCCGGTATCCATCGCGTGACATTTCCCCGAAGGGACAGACACAGGAACGAAGAAGGACACATGCCGGCCAGCCTAAGTGTTCCGGAGCAGTAGCAAGCTACCAAGGCTCAGTGGAAACACTAGGAGACATTTCCCGGTAAGAGAGGCTACTAAGAATAAACAACTAGATAGTCAGATCCCACACATACCAAGCATTTCAATCATACACACAATATGCTCGATATGTGCAAATACAACAAGGCATCACAACATGACTCTACAACACAAGTACTTTATTTAAAGGCTCAGAGAGCCATACATAGCATACACACAAGTACGGGTCACACGACCCAGCATTCAAGTCATACAGACATACAAGCCAACAGCGGAAGTAACTTGTCTGAGTACAGACAACTAGTAAAATAAAAGAGGCTTGGGAAGCCTGGCTATACTACGTGGTCCTTCACAAGCTCAGGATCACCACCTGGGCCTCAGTCTACTCATCGATGTCAATGTCTACGAAGAACCCATCAGAAGGGGTTGCAGCGTCTTCTGAAAAATGTAAATTAAAGCAACATGAGTACAAAGGTACTCAGCAAGACTTACATCAGATCCTACATACATGCACATTATCAAGAAGGGTTGGTGGGGTTATTGCAGCAAGCCAGCTTTGACTCTTGGCTAAGCTATCCTACGAGACACCAACTTGAAATGGTTTTGCGCAGACGAGTCCACTACTCACCACTTCAATACTCTACCGAGGATCCACCTCCGTCTTCCTACGGAAGAGCCATCCTCGGCACTCACGCTTATCTTGAGATTTTTAGTAGTATCCATTTACTTGTCTATGAACTGTATTGGCAACCAAGTAGTCCTTTATCGCGGACGCGGCTATTCGAATAGATAATGTTAACCCTGCAGGGGTGTACTTCTTCATACATGTTTCCACCACTTAGCGTCTGCACACGACATGTGCTCGGCAGACTTCAAGCGAAAGCCGACGTGGGTGTAGACCACGACCTACCTAAACACCTAAGTCTCTAGTCCAGGTTTATCGCCTATTCAGGTTCCATCCGCAGGGAGTCCGGCCAGGGTTTCCACATACGGCCCCGAACGATGTGTACAGGGTTCCGAGACACCTAACGGGTGCCCGGCATACCCGGCCACGTACCTACCGCATCACAGCCCACCCCGCGGGTCAGCGCTGCCCACGGCCTCCAGTAACCTACAAACACTAGAAACTACTTGCAACTCCTGGACAGAGGACTAGGGTGAATAAGAAGTCGAGCAGGGTCATATTTCAGGGCCCAATGCATGGTAGTAGCTGAATCTTAAATCACACATACAAATCTCAGTGCTTAAGGTCGGCTTCAATGAAACAACCCACCATGTACTCCTACATGGCCTCTCATCGATACCTTTACCAAATCATGTTCAACACATCACTCTCATTACCGGCATGATCATTTCACTCTAGCCCATCACCCAGATGAACCAGACCTGACACGACTCTAAGCGTAGCAGGCATAGCAAGGTAGGAACATCACATACATATGGCTCAATCAACTCCTACACATGCTAGTGGGTTTCATCTAGTTACTGTGGCAATGACAGGTCATGCAGAGGAAATGGGTTCAACTACCGTAGCACACAACAGTTTGAAACGCGTTGTCTTAATGCAGTAAAAGAGAGCAGAAGCGAGAACATGGGATTGTATCGATATGATCAAATGGTTGGTTGCTTGCCTGATGGGTCGATGCACTGATATTGTTCTTCGTTGGGGGGATGACGGTACTCCTCGGAGGCAGAACCTGCCACAAAGAGCACCGATACACAACATCACCAAACAATATGCAACAATATGATGCATGCATGAGACATGACAAAATGAGTGTATTGGGCTAATGCAACTAAGACCAGATGGGTTTGAACCATTTTGAATCAAAGATTCAAATTTCAAACTCATAAATGGCCCTTTTAAGTGCTTTATCTTGTTCTGCACTAAACATCAGGTTAGCTTGCTTAAACATGCATGAAACCAGTACAGATGGATAGATTGGATTTTTTTGATCTTTTTTTATATATAAAACTTTGCATTTGGAGTTACAGATTAATCTCTATGATTTTTCAAAGTTTGTGGTATTTACTGGAATTTCCTGTATAAAAATAATTCCAGTAAATAAATTACTGCATCAGCATTACGTCAGGATGACGTCAGCGGTCAACGGAACAGTCCAGGTCAACCCTGACTAGTGGGTCACGTGTGTCAGTGCAATTAGTTTAACTAAATATTAATTAAAACTAATCCTGATTAGTTAACAGGGCTGGGCCCCACCTGTCATTGACCCAGGGGGTCAAACTGGGCCCACCCCTGGGTCAAACGAGGGGTCAGCGGGGTCAACTTACCGGCGTTTAGCCGCCGGCGAGGCCGAACGCGGCGGCGAGAGTGGTTTTGTGCATTCCGGCGACCAAAAGAGCCGCGGAGGGCATCTACGTGTAGCTGGGAGCAAGCCGCAGCTCTTGGTGGTGGTGGTTGAGCTCGGGGTGGCCGGAAACGGCACCGGCGACGACTTTGGCGGTTGCCGGAGTTCGGCCGAGGTCGAACACGACGCTAGGGGGCATGGCGAGGCGCGTGAAGTGGTGCTACGGGTTCCTGCGAGTGCGGTGAGTGCGTTGGACATGGTGGTGTGGCCAGTGGGTGGCCGGAGTCACATCGGCGACGAGCTCCGCGGCGGCGCGTGCGGGTGAGCTTCGTGCAGTTGCTACGGGGCTCGGAAGCGAGAAAGGAAATGGGAGAGAGGTAGCTGGGCTCACGGCGATCTCGAGGAACCAGACGGCGCGGTCGGGGACGAGCTGGTGCGGTGGTGACGGCGAAGGGGATCTCCGGCGATGGCGGAGTCGGGCGAGGTCGGTGCAGAGGCCTCGGGGCGAGCGAGTGCTCGGGGCTCGGCTAGCTCGAAGAAGAGGAGGGCGGCGGAGCTCCTGGACACGACGGCACAGCGCAAGGACGACGGAGAGCGTGACTACGGCGACGGTGCGGCTGCGGTGGCGTCGGCCATGGCGTGGGAGAGTGAGGGAGAGAGGCAGGGGGAGAATGGATGTGTCCACAGGGTTCGGGGCGCGACGTGGAGGTCGTCCAGGCCAGCAGAGAGGCGAGGGGAGGAAGCAGGGCGACGGGCAGCTGCGTGGCGCGCGCTGGTGCCGCCGTCGAGCACCTGCCTGCCTGCCTGGCGAAGGCAAGCAGCTCGCTAGAGCAGCTGCTGGGCTGGGCCGGCTAGGTGGGCTGGCTGGTGGGCTGCCAGGTTAGTTCCCTCTCTCTCTTTTTATTTATCTTTTTATTATTCTGTAACTTTGTGGACTTTCTAAAAATACCTAAACAACTCCAAAATTCACCAAACTGCTCATGGCCACTAACTGGAATATATCCAGCATGGAACATTTTAGTTTGGGATTATTTGAGAATTTAAAGTAATTTATATAATTTAAATGCCCAAACTCAAATACTTATGATTTAATTCAAAAACCTTAGGATGACCTAGAAAATTGTGCACCACTTTTGGCAGAGGCTCTGAACCAAGGCAAAAATGATGGACATTTTAGAAGGGCATTTCAGGTTCATTGAAAATATTTTTAGTAAACCCTAGTTGGATTCAGAGGGGGCTGGGGGTTCTGTCATCCCCATTTCAAGTTTCTGTTGAGAAAAATAGACATGATGCAACACTCTAATGCATGAACTAGCTAGGGTGTGACAACTCACCCCCACTCAAAAGAATCTCGTCCCGAGATTTAGGTTCCTCCGGAAAGAAGGTGGGGTACTCAAGTCGAAGACGATCCTCCCTTTCCCAAGTTGCTTCCTTCTCAGAATGGTGCGACCATTGAACCTTGAGAAACTTGATATTATGACGTCGAGTGGTACGCTCGGCTTGATCGAGGATACGAACGGGGTACTCTCGATACGTGAGGTTATCTTGAAGATCAAGCGTTTCGTGGTCCATTCCACGAATAGGATCCGAGAAGCAACGCCTGAGTTGAGAAACGTGGAAGACATCATGGACTCTGGAGAGATGCGGAGGTAGTTCCAATTGGTAGGCAACTTCTCCTCGTTTAGCGAGAATGCGAAAGGGTCCAATGTAGCGAGGAGCCATTTTGCCTTTGATACCGAAACGATGGGTTCCCTTCAGAGGAGTAACCCGAAGGTAAGCCTTCTCGTCAACCTCAAAAGACATAGCCTTATGTTTTCGGTCATATTGACTCTTTTGACGAGATTGGGCTGTTTTCAACTTTTCACGAACAATGCGAACTTGCTCTTCTGCTTCCTGGATCCTGTCCGGGCCAAAGAATTGTCTTTCCCCGGTTTCTAACAAGTTAAGGGGTGTTCGACACCTTCGTCCATAGAGAACCTCAAAAGGGGCTTTACCCAAGCTAGATTGATAGCTGTTGTTATAAGCAAATTCAGCAAATGGAAGGCATTTCTCCCAATCCATTCCGAATGAGATAACAGAAGCTCGAAGCATGTCTTCTAGAATCTGGTTGACACGTTCTACTTGACCACTTGATTGAGGGTGAAAAGCAGTGCTAAAGGAAAGGCGGGTTCCCATAGCATTTTGGAAACTTTCCCAAAATCGAGAGGTGAAGAGACTTCCTCGATCCGAGTTAATTTCCAGTGGAACACCATGGAGGGATACTATTCGGGAGATATACAGGTCTGCGAGCTGACTAGCGGTTATACTCTCGCGAACAGGCAAGAAATGGGCTACTTTGGAAAGACGATCGACAACGACGAAGATAGCGTTATTCCCTCTCTTGGTCTGGGAAAACTGGTGATGAAATCCATACCAATTTTATCCCATTTCCATTCAGGAATAGCTAAAGGTTGAAGGGTGCCAGCAGGCCGTTGATGCTCTGCTTTTACACGACGACAGGCGTCGCAACTAGCAACAAACTGAGCAATGTCTCTCTTCATCCTAGTCCACCAGAACCTCTGGCGTAGGTCCTGATACATCTTGGTACTACCGGGATGAATGGTGAGAGGAGATTCGTGAGCCTCCTTAAGGATCAACTGCCGTAGATGCTGGTTCTTGGGAACCACTAAACGGTTCTCAAAGTACACATCACCATGATCATTTGTGGAGAAACATCTAGCAACTGCGCTAGCAATGTTCTCCTTGATTCTAGATATTCCTTTATCTCACTTTTGGGCAGCGATAATTTGATCCGTAAGAGTAGGTTTCTCCACCAAGGTGGAAAGAAATCCTTGAGGAACGATGTGAAGATTAAGCTTCCGAAATTCCTCATGGAGAAGCGGTTGACTTTGTTGTAACATCAGATTGTTACAATAAGATTTACGACTTAGTGCATCAGCCATGACATTGGCTTTTCCTGGGGTGTAAGTTATCCCTAAGTCGAAATCTGTGATCAACTCGACCCAACGTCTTTGCCTGAGATTCAAATCCGGTTGGGTGAATATGTACTTCAGACTTTGGTGATCAGTGAAGATTTCACAACGATTACCGAGGAGGTAATGTCGCCAGGTTTTGAGTGCATGGACTACAGCTGCAAGCTCTAGATCATGAGTAGGATAATTCTCCTCATGTGGGTGCAATTGCCGTGAAGCATAAGAAATTACGTGACGATCTTGCATAAGAATGCAACCTAGTCCTTGTCGCGAGGCGTCGCAATAGATAACAAAGTCCTTAGAGAAATCTGGTGGTACCAGTACGGGAGCAGATGTCAGGCGTCTTTTCAGTTCTTGAAAGCTGTGCTCACATTGTGGAGTCCACTCGAACTTTTTATCCTTCTTGAGGAGTTCAGTTAGAGGTTTGGCAACCTTGGAGAAGTTCTCGACAAAGCGGCGACAATAGCTCGCTAAGCCAAGGAAACTCCGAACTTGCTTGACCGATTCAGGTGGAGTCCAATTAAGGACGGCTTGAACTCGCTCGGGATTGACAGCAATACCCTTACCAGAAATTACATGTCCTAGATAGGTCACTTCTAGCAACCAAAATTCGCATTTAGATAACTTGGCATAAAGGCGATGCTCTCGAAGTTTCATCAACACTAGCCTTAGATGCTCGGCATGTTCTTCCTCGTTCTTGGAGTAGATGAGTATATCATCGTGGTAAACCACAACGAATTTATCCAAATACTCCATGAAGATTGAGTTCATTAAGCGAGAGAAAGTGGCTGGAGCGTTGGTTAAACCGAAGGACATGACGGTGTACTCGAATTGGCCATAACGAGTAACAAAGGCCGTTTTAGGAATGTCCCCATTCCTGGTTTTGATTTGATGGTAGCCCAACCTCAAATCCATTTTGGAGAAGACTGAGGATCCAGCGAGCTGATCATACAGATCGTTGATCCTGGGGAGCGGATACTTGTTCTTGATTGTGACCAGGTTAACTGGTCGATAATCTACAACCATCCGATCCGTACCATCCTTCTTCTTGACGAAGAGGACGGGACAAGCCCATGGAGACGAACTAGGACGGATGAAACCCTTTTTCAAGGACTCATCGAGTTGTTTCTTAAGCTCGGCTAGTTCTAGTGGTGCCATTTTATAGGGTCTTCTAGAAATTGGGACAGTCCCTGGAATAAGCTCTATCACGAACTCGACATCTCTGTCAGGTGGAACACCTGGCAATTCTTCTAGAAAGACATCCGGAAAGTCACGGACTACCAGAACGTCTTCGAGGTCTGGCAAAGGACTGGCGTTAAGAGAATATAGCTGTCGCTTGGCTACTCGGGTCAAGACATTGACTATCTTTCCCGAAGGATGTGTGAGTTGAACAGTCCTAGAGAAGCAATCAATCTTGGCATGATGGGCTGACATCCAGTCCATACCCAAGATGATATTAATATCCGAAGATTTGAGAGCTATCAAAGATGCGAGAAAAACAAGTCTGTCGACTTGAATTTCATTTCCATGGCTTACTCTAGAGGTTTGCCATCTAGAACCAGGAGTAGAAATTTCCATAATGGAAGGCATGTCACAGAATGCGGTGTTATGCAAACGAGCATAATTTTTGGATATGAATGAATGAGATGCTCCAGTATCGAAAAGAACAGATGCCGGGTGGCAATTAACAAGGAGCGTACCGAGAATGACGTTGGGATCCTCTTGAGCTTCTTCAGCAGAGATACAGTTGACATGGCCACGTGCAGCGGTGGCCGGCTTGGCGTAGAACGCTTTCCCTGTCAGCTTGCCACGGCCAACAGCTTTTCCAGATTGGTTGGGGTTGGTCTGGGGACACTCGCGCAAGTAGTGGCCCAATTCCCCACACTTGAAGCATGTCACAGAGCTGGTGCGTGGAGGAGCATTGTTGGTTGGACCACCATAGGGCTTGGCTGGTGCAAACTGTTGAGCGGGGCGAGGCGCCTGATAGGATGGCCTCGGTGTGAACCTGGGTAGCAGGGCAGTGTTAGGCACCCACACCCGGCGTTTCTGAGGACCAGCACCGGATGAGGAACCCATGTCACGGCCATGCTTGCGTGTTGCTTCGTAATCAGTCTGACCAGACTCAGCACTGATGGCTTTGTTTACAAGCTTCTGAAAAGATGTGCACTCATGCAGATGGAGGTCACGGTGAAGCTCAGGGCTAAGTCCCTTGCGGAACCTTGCTTGCTTCTTGGCATCAGTGGAAACTTCCTCAGTTGCATACCGTGCTAGGTTACCGAACTCCCTTGTGTAAGCATCGACAGAGAGTCGACCTTGAGTGAAACTGCAGAACTCCTCACGTTTATGGTCCATAAGACCCTCCGGAATGTGATGTTCACAGAAAGCCTCGCTGAATTCAGCCCAAGTAGTGACCTGGCCCACTGGGAGCATGGCTCCATAGTTCTCCCACCAGAGACTGGCGGGGCCTTCAAGATGATATGCAGCAAATGTGACCTTGTCAGCCTCAGCTACGAGTGCAGAGCGTAGCTTGTGAGTAATACTGCGAAGCCAGTCATCAGCGTCGAGGGGCTCGACGGAGTGGTGGAAAGTGGGTGGATGTAACTTGATGAAGTCACTGAGTGACACCAAGTTATTCCTCTGATGGTGTGCTGTGTTTTGCTCGATGCGCTCCAACAAACGGTTGGTCTCCCGCTTGTTTCTCTCGGCCTCCAGCATAACCTCGGCCAGAGAAGGAGGGTGAGGCAGGTTTGTTTCCCCAACTCTGCTGCCTTCAGCCTGCTCTGGGGGAGCAGGGTTGGTGCGGGTGTTAACCATCCTAGGAAAACAAGACAATGGTTTAGTCCAGGATGATAAGATTCTGACATAGAAATGTAGAATGTAATGGATAACTTGGAATGTAAGATGATCATTCGTATGACATGGTAGATACAGAAACTGCTTCTTTTATTCCATCGTCATACACACCATACAAGGTTTAGTACAAAACCAAACAAAGTACTACTACGGTGAAAGGAAGATTACATCTCATCGGAGGCATTCCAAGCTCCTATACATTATTTTTCTACACCTCCGGAAGGTGGTACAAGCTAAGTCATATCCCACGAGTCATGCAGGACGGTGGACGATACAACTAATACGATACTAGTGATACTACTACTAACTCAGACAGCTCCGTAGTAGTCTTCATAGAAGTCACCTCCATATCCTGGAAGCTCAACATGATCATCCGGAAACAGTCGGTCCCGTGGAGCTTGTGGACCATAGGGGCTAGGATGAGGTCTTGGACCAACAAACGGTGGCCTGCGGGGACCACGAGGTGGGGTGATGCCTCCTACATCACGCCAATCCATCATGTCTGGCAGAGCAGATCTCATAGGATAGAGATCTCGCATATCCATATATCCAGCTTGCACAGCCGGTGCAAACCGAGTCAAAGTGGCCCAATGATCAGCACGGGTATTGAAAAGCTCCAGTCTCAAGGCTTGATTTTCACGGTCCTTGTCTTCAAGCAACTGTGCAGTGGTGCGGGTTAGTGAGCCCTCCTGAGTGGAGTCAGCATAGATAGCCTGGAGATACCCTTGTGCTCCCGGGAGTGAAGCTGGCATATATCGGAAGTCGGAGTCCCGAAATAGGCCAGTCCTGACTCGCATGATGGTCATCATAGAGTAGGCAGCATCCTGCACAGCCATCTCAATAGTAACCCCGAGTCCATAGGAGCAGTGGAGGGGCTCGGTAGATCCAGGATAAGATGGAAATACCCTGACAGTGCAAAAATATTGACTTTGATTAAAGTCTCGGAATTGCTCTTCGACCGTGTACTCAGGATACCAACGGTATCCTGCCTCAGTCATTACTCTGACCAACATGGCAGTATGGCCGGGTACATCTAGGCATCGAGTCAAACGAACCACTTGATTCTGAGGACGGGAAGCCATCTGGAACATGATAAACACAAGACATTAGAATTCCTAGCAGAAATTGGACAGCATAACGGCTGTAAATGCTCAAAAGGATTTTGAGGCATTTTGCAAAGAATTGCATAGACACTCAACAACATCATATCAAGGTTCTGGGTCCATCTTAGAAACATAATGGGGTAGTAGAACTGAACTAGGCTTGTATCCATCAAACCTATAAGGTACTACTGATTAGTAACACGTGAACCTGATAGAGAGGAGAGATCCTAATTCCTTAACCCCCGGTGGAAGAATAGACTGACTCAGATCAGAATGTCATGAGATAAAGGAGTAAAAAGAGCCTTACGTTCCATCCCACAATCAATTCCCCTACATATATCTAAAGCATTTCTAGACTCAACATCGACCAGTTTGGCTTGGAGAACCTACAGGCAGTTCGGCTCTGATACCAACGCTGTCAGGACCCCGACTCAAAGCCACATCGATCTAGCATGTAACACCTCATATCACTTTGCGGCCTCACGCACGGTATTCCCACGGGTGTCGTCTTACCATTGCCCGGGACCGTTTGCGCCTTTTGGCACACGTATATGATAGAGTCGCTAGCATCCATATGGTAAGGAGCCCGGGCTAACATGGCTAGTCCTAAACCCAAAGTGGCAAAATTTACAGGGACAAGCATCCATGACCCAGCATCAAACGTGTCGATCATCAACGAGTGAATCCGGATTGTAGCACTGGGCTAGCAGGACTCCGGTAAACCGGGTTGTAGTGGGATAACAGGACTCCGGTATCCATCACGTGACATTTCCCCGAAGGGACAGACACATGAATGAAGAAGGACACATGCCGGCCAGCCTAAGTGTTCCGGAGCAGTAGCAAGCTACCAAGGCTCAGTGGAAACACTAGGAGACATTTCCCGGTAAGAGAGGCTACTAAGAATAAACAACTAGATAGTCAGATCCCACACATACCAAGCATTTCAATCATACACACAATATGCTCGATATGTGCAAATACAACAAGGCATCACAACATGACTCTACAACACAAGTACTTTATTTAAAGGCTCAGAGAGCCATACATAGCATACACACAAGTACGGGTCACACGACCCAGCATTCAAGTCATACAGACATACAAGCCAACAGCGGAAGTAACTTGTCTGAGTACAGACAACTAGTAAAATAAAAGAGGCTTGGGAAGCCTGGCTATACTACGTGGTCCTTCACAAGCTCAGGATCACCACCTGGGCCTCAGTCTACTCATCGATGTCAATGTCTACGAAGAACCCATCAGAAGGGGTTGCAACGTCTTCTGAAAAATGTAAATTAAAGCAACATGAGTACAAAGGTACTCAGCAAGACTTACATCAGATCCTACATACATGCACATTATCAAGAAGGGTTGGTGGGGTTATTGCAGCAAGCCAGCTTTGACTCTTGGCTAAGCTATCCTACAAGACACCAACTTGAAATGGTTTTGCGCACACGAGTCCACTACTCACCATTTCAATACTCTACTGAGTATCCACCTCCGTCTTCCTACGGAAGAGCCATCCTCGGCACTCATGCTTATCTTAAGATTTTAGTAGTATCCATTTACTTGTCTATGAACTGTATAGGCAACCAAGTAGTCCTTTACCGCGGACGCGGCTATTCGGATAGATAATGTTAACCCTGCAGGGGTGTACTTCTTCATACATGTTTCCACCACTTAGGGTCTGCACACGACATATGCTCGGCAAACTTCAAGCGAAAGCCGACGTGGGTGTAGACCACGACCTACATAAACACCTAAGTCTCTAGTCCAGGTTTATCGCCTATTCAGGTTCCATCCGCAGGGAGTCCGGCCGGGGTTTCCACATACGGCCCCGAACGATGTGTACAGGGTTCCGAGACACCTAACGGGTGCCCGGCATACCCGGCCACGTACCTACCGCATCACAGCCCACCCCGCGGGTCAGCGCTGCCCACGGCCTCCAGTAACCTACAAACACCAGAAACTACTTGCAACTCCTGGACAGAGGACTAGGGTGAATAAGAAGTCGAGCGGGGTCATATTTCAGGGCCCAATGCATGGTAGTAGCTGAATCTTAAATCACACATACAGATCTCAGTGCTTAAGGTCGGCTTCAATGAAACAACCCACCATGTACTCCTACGTGGCCTCTCATAGATACCTTTACCAAATCGTGTTCAACACATCACTCTCATTACCAGCATGATCATTTCACTCTAGCCCATCACCCAGATGAACCAGACCTGACACGACTCTAAGCATAGCAGGCATAGCAAGGTAGGAACATCACATACATATGGCTCAATCAACTCCTACACATGCTAGTGGGTTTCATCTAGTTACTGTGGCAATGACAGGTCATGCAGAGGAAATGGGTTCAACTACCGTAGCACACAGTAGTTTGAAACGCGTTGTCTTAATGCAGTAAAAGAGAGCAGAAGCGAGAACATGGGATTGTATCGATATGATCAAATGGTTGGTTGCTTGCCTGATGGGTCGATGCACTGATATTGTTCTTCATTGGGGGAATCACGGTACTCCTTGGAGGCAGAACCTGCCGCAAAGAGCACCGATACACAACATCACCAAACAATATGCAACAATATGATGCATGCATGAGACATGGCAAAATGAGTGTATTGGGCTAATGCAACTAAGACCAGATGGGTTTGAACCATTTTGAATCAAAGATTCAAATTTCAAACTCATAAATGGCCCTTTTAAGTGCTTTATCTTGTTCTGCACTAAACATCAGGTTAGCTTTCTTAAACATGCATGAAACCAGTACAGATGGATAGATTGGATTTTTCTGATCATTTTTCATATATAAAACTTTGCATTTGGAGTTACAGATTAATCTCTATGATTTTTCAAAGTTTGTGGTATTTACTAGAATTTCCTGTATAAAAATAATTCCAGTAAATAAATTACTGCGTCAGCATTACGTCAGGATGACGTCAGCGATCAACGGAATAGTCCAGGTCAACCCTGACTAGTGGGTCTCGTGTGTCAGTGTAATTAGTTTAACTAAATATTAATTAGAACTAATCCTGATTAGTTAACAGGGCTGGGCCCCACCTATCATTGACCCCGGGGGTCAAACTGGGCCCACCCGTGGGTCAAACGAGGGGTCAGCGGGGTCAACTCACCGGCGTTTAGCCGCCGGCGAGGCCGAACGCGGCGGCGAGAGTGGTTTTGTGCATTTCGGAGACCAAAAGAGCCGCGGAGGGCATCTACGTGTAGCTGGGAGCAAGCCGCAGCTCTTGGTGGTGGTGGTTGAGCTTGGGGTGGCCGGAAACGGCGCCGGCGAAGACTTTGGCGGTCGCCGGAGTTCGGCCGAGGTCGAACACGATGCTAGGGGGCACGGCGAGGCAGGTGAAGTGGTGCTACGGGTTCCTGCGAGTGCGGTGAGTGCGTTGGACATGGTGGTGTGGCCAGTGGGTGGCCGGAGTCACGTCGGTGACGAGCTCCGCGGCGGCACGTGCGGGTGAGCTTCGTGCAGTCGCTACGGGGCTCGGAAGCGAGAAAGGAAAGGGGAGAGAGGTAGCTGGGCTCACGGCGATCTCGAGGAACCAGACGGCGCGGTCGGGGACGAGCTGGTGCGGTGGTGACGGCGAAGGGGATCTCCGGCGATGGCGGAGTTGGGCGAGGTCGGTGCAGAGGCCTCGGGGCAAGCGAGCGCTCGGGGCTCGGCTAGCTCGAAGAAGAGGAGGGCGGCGGAGCTCCTGGACACGACGGCACGGCGCATGGACGACGGAGAGCGCGACTACGGCGACGGTGCGGCTGCGGTGGCGTCGGCCATGGCGTGGGAGAGCGAGGGATAGAGGCAGGGGGAGAATGGATGTGTCCACGGGGTTCAGGGTGCGACGTGGAGGTTGTCCAGGCCAGCAGAGAGGCGAGGGGAGGAAGCAGGGCGACGGGCAGCTGCGTGGCGCGCGCTGGTGCCGCCGTCGAGCACCTGCCTGCCTGCCTGGCAAAGGCAAGCAGCTCGCTGGAGCGGCTGCTGGGCTGGGCCGGCTAGGTGGGCCGGCTGGTGGGCTGCCAGGTTAGTTCCCTCTCTCTCTTTTTATTTATCTTTTTATTATTCTGTAACTTTGTGGACTTTCTAAAAATACCTAAACAACTCCAAAATTCACCAAACTGCTCATGGCCACTAACTGGAATATATCCAGCGTGGAACATTTTAGTTTGGGATTATTTGAGCATTTAAAATAATTTATATAATTTAAATGCCCAAACTCAAATACTTATGATTTAATTCAAAAACCTTAGGATGACCTAGAAAATTGTGCACCACTTTTGGCAGAGGCTCTGAACCAAGGCAAAAATGATGGACATTTTAGAAGGGCATTTCAGGTTCATTGAAAATATTTTTAGTAAACCCTAGTTGGATTCAGAGGGGGCTGGGGGTTCTGTCATCCCCATTTCAAGTTTCTGTTGAGAAAAATAGACATGATGCAACACTCTAATGCATGAACTAGCTAGGGTGTGACAGAATAACTCCAAGTGGAGCGTGGAAGAAGCATTTACAATATGACTTAGAGATTTGCGAAGTACATACGGATCTGAATGTTGCAGACCCGTTGACTAAAACTTCTCTTACAAGCAAAACATGATCAAACCCAAGAACTCATTGAGACTTAATCACATGGTGATGTGAACTAGTTTAAGACACTAGTAAACTCTTTGGATGTTGGTCACATGGCGATGTGACCTATCAGTGTTGATCACATGGCGATGTGAACTAGATTATTGACTCTAGTGCAAGTGGGAGACTGTTGGAAATATGCCCTAGAGGCAATAATAAATTAGTTATTATTATATTTCCTTGTTCATGATAATCGTTTATTATCCATGCTATAATTGTATTGAAAGGAAACTCAGATACATGTGTTGATACATAGACAACACCATGTCCCTAGTAAGCCTCTGTTGACTAGCTCGTTGATCAATAGATGGTTACGGTTTCCTAACAATGGACATTGGATGTCGTTGATAACGGGATCACATCATTAGAAGAATGATGTGATGGACAAGACCCAATCCTAAGCCTAGCACAAAGATCGTAGTTCGTATGCTAAAGCTTTTATAATGTCAAGTATCATTTCCTTAGACCATGAGATTGTGCAACTCCCGGATACCGTAGGAATGCTTTGGGTGTACCAAACGTCACAACGTAACTGGGTGGCTATAAAGGTGCACTACAGGTATCTCCGAAAGTGTCTGTTGGGTTGGCACGAATCGAGACTGGGATTTGTCACTCCGTGTAAACAGAGAGGTATCTCTGGGCCCACTCGGTAGGACATCATCATAATGTGCACAATGTGATCAAAGGGTTGCTCACGGGATGATGTGTTACGGAATGAGTAAAGAGACTTGCCGGTAACGAGATTGAACAAGGTATCGGTATACCGACGATCGAATCTCGGGCAAGTACTATACCGCTAGACAAAGGGAATTGTATACGGGATCAATTGAGTCCTTGACATCGTGGTTCATCCGATGAGATCATCGTGGAACATGTGGGAGCCAACATGGGTATCCAGATCCCGCTGTTGGTTATTTACCGGAGAACGTCTCGGTCATGTCTTTATGGTTCCCGAACCCGTAGGGTCTACACACTTAAGGTTCGATGACGCTAGGGTTATAAAGGAAGTTTGTATGTGGTTACCGAATGTTGTTTGGAGTCCCGGATGAGATCCCGGACGTCACGAGGAGTTCCGGAATGGTCCGGAGGTAAAGATTTATATATGGGAAGTCCTGTTTTGGTCACCGGAAAAGTTTCGGGTTTTTCCGATAACGTACCGGGACCACCGGGAGGGTCCCGGGGGGTCCACCAAGTGGGGCCACCAACCCTGGAGGGCTGCATGGGCCAAGTGTGGGAGGGGACCAGCCCCAGGTGGGCTGGTGCGCCCCCCCACAGGGCCCAAGGCGCAAGGAAGTGGGGAAGGGGGCAAACCCTAGGGCAGATGGGCCCTAAGGCCCACCCTAGGTGCGCCTCCCCCCTCTCCCCCTTCTGGCTGCCACCAGATGGCATCTGGGGGCTGCCGCCACCCCTGGGGAGGGAACCCTAGAGGGGGCGCAGCCCCCTCCCCTTCCCCTATAAATAGTGGGGGTTTTGGGGCTGCCAGAGACGCGAGAACCTCTCCCTCTTGGCGCAGCCCTACCTCTCTTACTCCTCCTCTCCCGCGGTGCTTGGTGAAGCCCTGCTGGACTACCACGCTCCTCCATCACCACCACGCCGTTGTGCTGCTGCTGGATGGAGTCTTCCTCAACCTCTCCCTCTCTCCTTGCTGGATCAAGGCGTGGGAGACGTCACCGGGCTGTACGTGTGTTGAACGCGGAGGTGCCGTCCGTTCGGCACTAGGATCTCCGGTGATTTGGATCACGACGAGTACGACTCCTTCAACCCCGTTCTCTTGAACGCTTCCGCTTAGCAATCTACAAGGGTATGTAGATGCACTCTCCTTCCCCTCGTTGGTGGTTTCTCCATAGATAGATCTTGGTGACACGTAGGAAATTTTTGAATTTCTGCTACGTTCCCCAACATCCGAGGCATCTCCAAGCTTAGGCTTTTGGTTGTCCTTGAATTTTACCTTGGGGTGCCTTGGGCATCCCCAAGTTTAGGCTCTTTCCACTCCTTATTCCAAAGTCCATCAAATCCTTACCCAGAACGTGAAAACTTCACAACACAAAACTCGACACAAAATCTCATGAGCTCCGTTAGTATAAGAAAATAAATCACCACTTTAAGGTACTGTTGTGAACTCATCCTATATTTATATTGGTGTAATATCTACTATATTCCAACTTTTCCATGGTTCATACCCCCCTATACTACTCATAGATTCATCAAAATAAGCAAACAACACGCAAAAAACAGAATCTGTCAAAAACAGAACAGTCTGTAGTAATTTGTAACTCTTGAATACTTCTGTAACTCTAAAAATCCAACCACATTAGGAAAACCTGAGAAATTTGTGTAACAATCCAGAGCAAAAATAATTAGATCAAAAGCACGTTTCTGTGAATTTTCAAAATTAATTTACTAAGCGCAAAAGTTTCTGATTTTCAGCAGGATCAACACAACTATCACCTTATGCTATCCTAAAGGTTTAACTTGGCACAAACACTAATTAAAACTTAAACCACATCTAACCAGAGGCTAGATAGATTATTTATTACTAAACAGGAGCAAAAAATAAAGAACAAAAATAAAATTGGGTTGCCTCCCAACAAGCGCTATCGTTTAACGCCCCTAGCTAGGCATAAAAACAGGAATAGATCCAGGTATTGCCATCTTTGGTATGCAATCCCTAAGTGTCTCTCATAATAGATTCATAAGGCAATTTAATTTTGTTTCTACGAAAGTGTTCCATGCGTTTCCTTAACGGAAATCGGAATCTATTGTTTCCTTCTTTCATATCAATAATTGCACCAATCATTTTAAGGAAAGGTCTACCCAGAATAATAGGACATGTATGATTGCAATCTATATCAAGAACAATGAAATCTATGGGCACATAATTCCTATTTGCAACAGTAAGAACATCATTAATCCTTCCCATAGGTTTCTTAATGGTGGAATCTGCAAGATGCAAATTTGAAGAACAATCATCAAATTCACGGAAACCTAGCACATCACACAAAGTTTTTGGAATCGTGGAAACACTAGCACCCAAATCACACAAAGCATAACATTCATAATCTTAATCTTAATAGTAGGTTCCCACTCATCATAAAGTTTTCTAGGGATAGAAACTTCTAGTTCAAGCTTTTCTTCAAAAGATTGCATCATAGCATCAACGATATGTTTAGTAAAAGCTTTGTTTTGATTATAAGCATGAGGAGAATTTAACACGGATTGCAACAAGGAAATACAATCTATTAAAGAACAATTAACATAATTAAATTTCCTTGAAATCCAAAATAGTGGGTTCATTGCTACTAGATCTAGATCTAAAAACTCCGAATCATTGGGACGCCTTTTAACTAAAGCTGACTCATCTCCAGTCCCATCTTTATCAAGATTCATATTGGAAAATAAAGATTTAATAGGATTCACATCAATCACTTTTAGATCTTCATCCTTATTATTTAAAGCCTCCGGTTTAGCGCCCATCTTATTAACTAAGGTGGCTTGTTTATCAAAAATTTGGCCTACTAAATTTTCAAGAGGAGCAAATTGAGATTTCAAACCATAAAATTCTTTAGACATATCATCGAGCTCTTTATTCATATACTCCATAAAACTTTTTTGTTCTTTAAGCTTGTTTCTGAAGAAATTATTATGCCCAAATTGTAAAGACATAAAGCTTCCAACATTGTTTCCAATTTCTTCCAACCTCCTAAGGTGAGGATCAATGCTTTTTGGCAGAGCCATCAAAGCAAACAGGCACACCAACCCACAAGCAAACAAGAAGCAAGCGAAAAAGCGACAAGCAGAAGAGGGGCGAAGAAAAGGCAAAGGTTTTCGAAAATCGTTTTAGAAGTGGGGGAGAGGAAAACAAGAGGCGAATGGCGAATAATGTAATGCAAGGGAGAAGAGTTTATGATGGGTACTTGGTATAGCTTGACTTGACGTAGATCTCCCCGGCAACGGCGCCAGAAATCCTTATTGCTACCTCTTAAGCTTGCATTGGTTTTCCCTTGAAGAGGAAAGGGTGATGCAGCAAAGTAGCGTAAGTATTTCCCTCAGTTTTGAGAACCAAGGTATCAATCTAGTAGGAGACAACGCACAAGTCATCGAATACCTGCACAAACAATCAACAACTTGAACCCAACACGATAAAGGGGTTGTCAATCCCTTCACGGTCACTTGCAAAAGTGAGATCTGATAGAGATAGATAAACGGTAAAGTAAATATTTTTGGTATTTTTGGTTTATAGACCAGAAAGTAAAAGATTGCAAAGTAGTAGATCGGGAACTAGCAAGATGTAAACGAGATTCAATAATATGGAAAAGAGACCCGGGGGCCATAGGTTTCACTGGTGGCTTCTCTCAAGATAGCAAATATTACGATGGGTGAACAAATTACTATCGAGCAATTGATAGAAAAGCGCATGATTATGACGATATCTAAGGCAATGATCATGAACATAGGCATCACGTCCGTGTCAAGTAGACCGACTCCTGCCTACGTCTACTACTATTACTCCACACATCGGCCGCTATCCAGCATGCATCTAGAGTATTAAGTTCATAAAGAATGGAGTAACGCATTAAGCAACATGACATGATGTAGAGGAATTAACTCAAGCAATATGATGAAAACCCCATCTTTTTATCCTCGACAGCAACAATACAATACATGCCTTGCTGCCCCTACTGTCACTGGGAAAGGACACCGCAAGATTGAACCCAAAGCTAAGCACTTCTCCATTGCAAGAAAGATCAATCTAGTAGGCCAAACTAAACCAATAATTCAAAGAGACTTGCAAAGATGTCAAATCATGCATGTAAGAATTCAGAGAAGAACGAAATAATATTCATAGATAATATTGATCATAAACCCACAATTCATCGGATCTCGGCAAACACACCGCAAAAGAATGTTACATCGAATAGATCTCCAAGAACATCGAGGGGAACATGGTATTGGGAATCACAGAGAGAGAAGAAGCCATCTAGCTAATAACTATGGACCTAAAGGTCTGTGGTAAACTACTCACGCTTCATCGGAGAGGTTATGGTGTTGATGTAGAAGCCCTCCGTGATCGAATCCCCCTCCGAAAGGACGCCGGAAAAGGCCCCTAGATGGGATCTCACGGGTACAAAAGGTTGCGGTGGTGGAAAAGTGGTTTCGTGGCTCTCCTGGATGTTTTCAGGGTATAAGAGTATATATAGGCGAAGGAACTAGGTCAGGGGAGCCACGAGGGGCCCACAAGGGTGGGGGCGCGCCCTCCTGCCTCGTGGCTTCCTTGTTGCGTCTCTGACTTCATCTCCAAGTCTTCTGTTTTGCCTTCTGTTAGATTTCGGGTTCCGGCAGACCCTCGAGGTTCGAACACTGGGGTGCGCACGAAGATCTTTCCCCTACCAGCTCACGTTTCGAGGCTCGCAAGGAATCTAAGATAGAAAGAAGAACACACAAGGGACACGAGGTTTATACTAGTTCAGGCCACCGTTGTGGTGTAATACCCTACTCTAGTTTGTTGTGTGCTGGATTGCCTCAGGGCTGATGATGAACAATACAAGGGGAGAACAGCCTCGCGAGGGGTTGTTCTTGAGCTGGTGCGATGAACTGCTTGGGTGAGTTCAGTCGCTTTTCTCTCTCTCTCTCTCTCTGATCGATCCCCCCTTTTGCTTTGTGGTGGCTAGCTCTATTTATAGAGGGAGGCCCTAGGCCTCTTCCCAAATAATGAGCGGGAAGGGCGCCAACAATTGGCCGTTTTGAAGGGGAACATCTAGTACACTTATCCTGACTAAAGTTGGTCTTCGGCTGCCAAAGGCTCTGACAATGACGCCGTCCTGGGCTCCACGATGACCTCCATCCTGCCGTTCTGCTGGTCTTGGTCTTGTTGCACCGAAACGGTAACCTTTGCCTGATGCCTTGGCCTGTGCTTGCCCCCTTTGCACCAAAGGGGAAACAAGGACACTGCACAGGCTGGCGCCCGCCTGGCGCCCGCTTGGTCTCGATCGTCATGGCTTGCGTCATGGGTTCCTCGCGAGGTACCCTGCCTTGATCTCTCCGCCTCCTCGCGAGCCTGCCTGATGAGGCTGCTCCTGAGGAAGCTTCCTGTCATCCGCCCCACGAGGCTTGGCCCCTCGCGAGGGTCTTGAGCTTGGGCTGATGAAGCTGGGCTGCACTGGGCCCCCACTTGAGCCACGCCGCAGGCCGCAGACAGGGAAGTCTGGGGACCCCCGTTCCCAGAACACCGACAGTAGCCCCCGGGCCCAAGGCGCGCCCGTACTTGGCTTAGCAGAGAAGCGAAGGGGAAGTGAGAAGCGCCGCGGGCCCCAATAGCCTGTGGCCTTGGGCGCCGTGTGGCGATTGATTGGACGTGGGCGTCTCCGCTTCCCAACAACGCCTCAGCAACTGCACGACTTGACAAGTCCCTGCATGCAAAAATGGGTCATGATTACCTGCGATCGTGGAAGCCGACGGTTGGCCTCCTCCGGCTATATGTACGGAACAGCGTGAGCCCTTCTAGTTCATCCCTTCCTGCTACTCCCTTTCTTCTTCTTCTTCGCCCTTGCTCCTCCTTACGCCAATGGCACCAATCCACCGGTTTTCTGCAGAAGAGAAGGGAAAGGCCCCCCGAGAGGGTCCTGACCCGCTTCCACCAAAGAAACGGCTAGTCCTCTGCCGCCGAGACGAGGGTGCTCGGCAAGAGGTGTCGAGGACGTGGTTCGAGCTGCCGCCGCCTGGGTTTCGCTGCCCTTGTACACCCGAATCGAGGGCCCTGGAGAAGAAGGCGCCGAGCGACACCGGCGGGTTATGGCTGTGCGCGTCGTTCCTCCTGGAGTCCATGCCGAGGGCTCCTCTCGGGAGCTTGTGCTCCACGCCACCATGCCTCCTCGATCTTGGATCCGCCTTCCTCCCTCCTTCGCCTTCGAGATCCCGCCAAGGGGGTCTCTTGAGCTCTAGCTGCAGCACACTGACTGCAGTACCCCTGCGACCGGAGCGTAGGTTGAGGTTGTCGCTCCGGGCAAGGTTTACATGACCCGGGGCTGGGGCGAGATCGCCCGGGTCTGCCAAAGTGGAGGTTCCCTCGTGATTCATTTCGAATACGATGGCGCCTCCTTGATATTTTGCAAGGTCTTCGATGCGGAAGGACGCCGGCTGGAATGCTGCCCCAAGGAAGAAGGTGGCTGAGGCATCGGAGCGGCAAGGACCAGGCCTGCCAACCGCTTCCCCAGCAGCCCCTTAGGCAGCAGCGAAGGAGCTGGAGGGTCCAGCGGCTCCGCCGAGCTTCACGTGACTCCGGAGACGAGCGACGACAGCTACGAGCCCCCCGAGCTCGCGCCGCGCCCGGAGCAGGGCAGATGCATCAGACCGCCGACGCCACTGATCTGTATGGGGTTGGCGCTGGCGCCTGACGGCCCACTATTGATGATGGCGTCTCCTGCGAAGGCGCGCGTAGTTAACGCTCCTTAGGATTAACACCTTTTGTTCCCTGCGAGGAAACGAAATGGCACCCCGCGGGGGTATGTAAGGCGCTAGCCATGTCTTTTGTGAATATTATACCCTTATTATGAATCGATGCAAGATGCTTGTCCTGTCCCGGCTCGGCTCCCCCTTTCTTCCCTCACGAGGGCTTGGTGCTCTACGCCGACAGGTCCCGGTCCCCAGGCAAGCTTCAGTCATCGCTGGTATGCCAGGTCGCGATGCCGTGGTCAAGGCCAGGAGGTGAGCGGCCCAAGGTCCAGTAAGAGCCCCTGAGTCGCGATGCTTAGGAGGTCCCCTTTAGCACTCAAGCAGCCTCCGCTAGGCAAGAAAGGTAGGCAACGTTGCCGTGGCAGAGCTGCACTAGGCGACGGTTTAGCGCTGAGTCGAATTAGTTTTCGCGTGACTTATCTTGTAGGTTTGGGTAGTTTTTGGCGACATGCCGGGCCTGCGTGGCGGCAGCTGAGGTGTTGCTGGGTTAGGTCCTCGCGAGCTTCTTCCCTCTCCCCCGCATCTTCCTTCATGTTCTACGTCCTCAGGTCCCAGCCCTCGAGTGAGCTCAGCTGCCGCTGGTATGACAGGTCGCGATGCCGTGGGTCAAGGCCAGGGGGTGAGGGCTGGAGAGCCAGTAAGAGCCCATGAGTCGCGATGCTCAGGCGCCTCCCTTTTAACGTGCAAGCGGATCATGCCGGAGAGAAGGAGAGAAAGCTCGCGACATCCCCAGCATTGCTTCTGGAGTAGGTCCTGCATACCAATCACGAGGGAAAACAAGGTCTGTCGTTACGGTTGCCAGCCAACCATTGGTCGCTCCGAGGGAGTGATTGGGGCACTGAGGGCCTGGTGAGGTGGCGCCTTGCGGGGCTGCCGCAGCTAGAGCTCAGCTACTCAGATTTATCGGTGTTGTAGGGACGGACCCATGTGCAAGTGCCGTGCCAGAGCGAGCGGCTCCAAAGGTAGGTGTCAATCGAGTAGGTGATTAGGTCAAGCATGTTAAGCATGAAGGAGCAAATCCATTTAGATAGATGCAGAAAAGCAAACGCCACTGGGTCAGGCCCGAGTAGCTTGGGGATAATGCAGCCCGAGGGGCGCCCCCAACAAGGTACGTAAAGAGCATAAGCAAAACGGATACATGCCGCAGGGACGGACCCACGCGACCTGGGAATGATGCAGCCTTGTGGGCGCTCTCAGCTGAAAATGGAACTTGAAAGATGTCACCTGATACGGTTGAAGATGAAGGGATGCTGAAGTAGCGGACGACGCGTGGTGAGGAAGCCGACCCTCATGAGCTCCTGGGACCAGGAGCCTCGGGAGGCTCCGGGGGCACAGGTGGATCTTCAAGGGCCACCTCCATCTCTGCCAGGACCGTGTGATGCCTGACCTCATGAGCCTCCAGAATGCTCCTTAGCAAGCGCTGATGAGTGGCGATCGCGTTCGGCAGGCCGAAGGGCATGCGAACATAGCTGTGAGGTGGGACCTCACAACGCCCCACGCGTGAAGGCCAGAGGCGCTCCTGAGATGTAGCTCGGTTGAGCCCTAGTACGTCGATGCAGACACGCAGCCCACCATCCTTGCCGGGATGTGGAGCTACGGCGGGTAGGCGGCGGTTGCCGCGCATGACTCTTGACTCCTGTAGCTCCTGAATGTTTCTCGTGATGAACTCCTGAGGTTTTGGCCCTCCTTGCCTCATACCTTCCTGAGGGAAATGTGCTTTGAAGCACGCCTCCAAGTGGTGCCCGAGCGGCTCCCTCGTGACCTTGGCAAAGTTGGTGGCTCCCCAAGAAAGAGCCCCCAAGCCCTGCCCGAGGAGGGCGCCGGGCGCACCTTCCTATGCGACAGAGGGTGGTGGCCCCTGAACGGGCGCGAGTCCTGACGCAACGCCTCCGGTGGTGCCTGCCTCATGAGGGTTTGGGCCAGGTGAAGCCTTCTTCTTCTTGGGGACCGCCTCGGGAAGTCTTCCGCCCCTGTGATCTAGGTCTTCGATTGCTGCGGCCTGGAAGGCACACTCAAGAGAACACACTGCATCCCTTTCCTCACAAGGCACTATGATGACTCCACCACTTCCTGGCATCTTGAGGACATTGTAGCCATGGTGAGTCACTGCCATGAACTTGGCCAGGGCTGGGTACCCGAGGATGGCATTGTATGGCAGGAAAATGTGGGCGACGTCGAAGTCAATGAGCTTGGTGCGGTAGTTGTTGCGCTGCCCAAAGGTGACAGGAAGGCGAACTTGCCCTATCGGAACAGTGGAACCATCAGTGACTCCTGAGAAAGGCTTGGTCGGCTGAAGCTAATCATATGGCACTTGGAGATTGTTGAATGTCTCGACGGACAGGATGTTGAGTCCTGCTCCGCCATCGATGAGGGTCCTGGTGACTTGCACATTGCTGATGACTGGGGAGCAAAGCATCGGGAGGACTCCGGCCGTGGCTGCGCACTTGAGCTGATCCGCTGAGCTGAACGTGATAGCGCACGTTGACCACCGGAGAGGGCGCGTGGCTTCAAGCTTGGGGAGGACTGCATTCACCTCACGAGCAAACTGCTTGAAGATGCGCTGAGAGGCTGGGGCCTGAGCGCCGCGCAGGATGCACGCGATCGTGCGCGGCTCCTGAAAGCCCCCATCCCCCTCGTCCTGATGATGGTCTTCATTCCTCCTTGGTGGTGGTGGCAGAGGAGGGAGGCCTGCGTTGCCTTGAGGGCGGTCCTCACGAGGATGATCCCTCCAACCTCCCTCGCGAGGCTGGTCCTGCCAGCGGTCCTCGCGAGGTCGGTCACGCCACCCTTGACGAGGGCCACGGTCTTCCCATCGTCCTCCGCCTCTTCCTCCTCCTCAGCCATAGCCCCGGTCGTTGTGGTCGGGGCATCGACCGATACGCCCATCTCGCACGGCCCTGAGCTCTTGGCATTCCTTGGTGTTGTGGGTGTGGAGGTCGTGGTACACGCAGTACCGGCTGCCCTTGGATGACTCAGGCTGATCCCTGCCTCGCTTGGTGTCTGGCTCTGCTGCGAGCACAGCAGCCCCCTTGCGCTTCACGTCCTTGACCTTGGGCTTCTTCTCTTCTGGATCGGCAGCCGGAAGCTCGAGGAGGGAGAGGCACCCTTCCTCAGCCCTGGCGCACTTAGTCGCCAAGTTGAACAGCTCCAGGGATGTGCACAGGTCTTCATGGATTGCTAGCTCCTCTTTCATCTTGATGTCACGCACGCCATCAGAGAAGGCTGAGATGATGTCTTCCTCAGTCACCCCGGGGATCTTGAGGCGAGCGTTGTTGAAGCGCTGGATGTACTTCTACAGGGCCTCTCCTGGTTGTTGCTTGATGCGGCACAAGTCACTCATGGCCGGGGCCGGTCGCGAGTGCCCTGGACGTTGGCGATGAAGCGAGTGCGCATCTCGTCCCAGGAGGAGATTGTGCCAGGAGCCAGGTGTGGGCATCGTCCTTGAGCGCCATGGGAAACCAGTTCGCCATGACCTTCTCGTCCCCGTTGGCGGCTTCGATGCCCAACTCGTAGAGCTGGAGGAACTCCGCGGGGTCTGCAATGCCGTCGTAGTGAGGAGGTAGCTCCGGCTTGAACTTGCCGGGCCATGCGACGCTGCGCAGCTCGGCGGTGAAGGCGCGGCAGCCTGCAGTGACCACCGGAGCCCTTTGCTGATGTAGGGCTTGCTCCTGGAAATTCCCACGCGCCGCCGCTTGGAGCAGCGTGGGGTCTTGGCGTGGCGGCGCAGGGATGCGGTCATGGCGCACCGGTTCTGGGAGCACGCGAGCACCTTCTTGGGGACGAGGGATTTCTTGGCAACTCCTTTCTTGTCGCACAGGCGCCGGACGCGGTGGGTCTCGTCCTGGGGCCGCGTGCCTTGGAGCCAGGGCGCCTTCTTGGGGAGGAGGTGGCGGAGGCACCTCTTGATCCTCGCCTCCCGCGTCGGATGGAGGGCGAGGCAACAAGAGAGATGGAAAGGGAGAGCCCCCTGCGGCGCTGACTAGCTCGGTGATGCGGGCAAGCCAGTCCTAGTAGAGGTCGTCGACGGGATGGTAGTGCAGGAGCTCACGCGCCGGGAGCAGCACAGCATGCGCGTCCATGGGAGCGCGACGGGTGTGGGACGACGAACCGGCTGGAGTCAGCGCCGGGGTGGCGGTGCGGCCTTCCCGCCGCACCGAAGGATGCAGGGACGAGGCTTGCTGCTCGTTCCCCGCCGGGCCGGTGGCGGCGTTGGCGGCAGGCGACGGGGAACGACAGGGGCGACCGCCGACGGGCGACGCGGGTGGCGAAAGTAGCTCGACGCTCGGCGCGGGCTCGGCGAGCGTCAGCCATGGACACGACGGAAAATCACACACGAACAGCGGAAGAAACATTCCGGCGCACCCCTACCTGGCGCGCCAAATGTCAAATTTCGGGTTCCGGCAGATCCTCGAGGTTCGAACACTGGGGTGCACACGAAGATCTTTCCCCTACCAGCTCATGTTTCGAGGCTCGCAAGGAATCTAAGCTAGAAAGAAGAACACACAAGGGACACGAGGTTTATACTAGTTCGGGCCACCGTTGTGGTGTAATACCCTACTCTAGTTTGTGGTGTGGTGGATTGCCTCAGGGGCTGATGATGAACAATACAAGGGGAGAACAGCCTCGCGAGGGGCTATTCTTGAGCTGGTGCGATGAACTGCTTGGGTGAGTTCAGTCGCTTCTCTCTCTCTCTCTCTCTCTCTCTCTCTCTCTCTCTCTCTCTCTCTCTCTTTCTCTGATCGATCCCCCCTTTTGCTTTGTGGTGGCTAGCTCTATTTATAGAGGGAGGCTCTGGGCCTCTTCCCAAATAATGAGCGGGAAGGGCACCAACAATTGGCCATTTTGAAGGGGAACATCTAGTACACTTATCCTGACTAAAGTTGGTCTTCGGCTGCCAAAGGCTCTGCGATGACGCCGTCCTAGGCTCCTCGATGACCTCCATCCTGCCGTTCTGCTGGTCTTGGTCTTGTTGCACCGAAACGGTAACCTTTGCCTGATGCCTTGGCCTGTGCTTGCCCCCTTTGCACCAAAGGGGAAACAAGGACACTGTGCAGGCCGGCGCCTGCCTGGCGCCCGCCTGGTCTCGATCGTCATGGCTTGCGTCACGGGTTCCTCGCGAGGTACCCTGCCTTGATCTCCCCGCCTCCCCGCGAGCCTGCCTGATGAGGTTGCTCCTAAGGAAGCTTCCTGTCGTCCGCCCCGCGAGGCTTGGCCCCTCGCGAGGGTCTTGAGCTTGGGATGATGAAGCTGAGCTGCACTAGGCCCCCACTTGAGCCATGCCGCAGGCCGCAGGCAGGCAAGTCTGGGGACCGCCGTTCCCAGAACGTCGACACCTTCGGTCCAAGAAAGATCATTGTGAAGGTTTCGTTCTGTTTGGACTCCGGTTGGTATTCCTTTTCTGCAAAACTCTAAATAGGCAAAAAAAAACAGAAACTAACAATGGGCCCTCGGTTAATATGTTAGTCCCAAAAATAATATAAAATAGCATATAAATGCGCACTGGGCCCTCGGTTAATAGGTTAGTCCCAAAAATAATATAAAATAGCATATAAATGCCTTTTAAACATCCAAAATAGATGATATAATAGCATGGAACAATTAAAAATTATAGATATGTTGGAGATGTATCACCATGTTGTTATATTATCATTCTCGGATATTTTACATTCATTTTATAGCAACTTTATATCATTTTTTGGGACTAACCTACTGACATAGTGCCCAGTGCCAGTTGATGTTTTTTGCTTGTTTTTTACTTCACAGGAAATCACAAAACGGAGTCCAAACGCAACAAAACTTTTTGGGTGATTTTTTCTGGACCAGAAGACACACGATGGGACATGAAAGTACCTGAGGGGTGCTCCGAAGGGAGCACAACCCACTAGGGCACACCTGGCCACATGTCCCTAGCATAGCGAACATGCAACATTTCACCTCCGGTTCATCTGTCCGAAAATGTCAAACATCGGGAATACTTTCCCGGATGTTTCCCCCTTCACCGGTATCACCTACTACCATGTTAGGGCACACTTAACACCGCTCATTGTCATGTCATGCATCGTCATGCTTATGTTTGTATTGTTTCTTTCCCCTCTTCTCTCTGGTAGACTACGAGACCGACGTTGCTGATGCCTCGGTCAACTACGGTGTTGACGACCCCTCCTTGCCAGAGCAACCAGGCAAGCCTCCCCCCTGATCACCAGATATCGCCTATTCTTCCCTCTACTGCTTGCATTAGAGTAGTATAGCTTTATTGTTTTCGGTTAATCCTATTCTGTTGCTAGCCTGTCATTGTTACTACAGTTGTTGATACCTTACGTGCAATCCTAAAGCTTAGTATAGGATGCTAGTTTATCATTTGTGGCCCTACATTCTTGTCCGTCTGCCATGCTATATTATCGGGCCGTGATCACTCGGGAGGTGATCACGGGTATATACTATACATACTTACATATTATGCAGTTGGTGACTAAAGTCGGGTCAGCTCGTAGAGTACCCGCAAGTGATTCAGATATGGGGGCTGAAAGGACAGGTGGGTCCATCCAGGTAGTGGTGGGCCTGGGTTCTTGACGGCCCCCGAGTGCTACTTTGAGGCGGAGCGACATGGCAGGTTGTGACCACCTAGGAGACAGGTGGGCCTGGCCCTGGTCGGCGTCCGCGATTACATCAATTAACACATTTAACAAGATCTTGGTTTTTGATCTGAGTTGGGTCGTTGATCTTATACACACTAACCGCCATGTGGGACAAGATATGGGCAACCAGCGTTGTGGTATCAGCCGAAGCCTCCTAGACATCAGCAACTGAACAGCGCGCGCCGGGTTGGACCGCGTAACGCAACTTCCTTTGTATGTGAGGTTGCTAGGTCTGCTCACCGGCCACCCACGCAACATGCAGGTGTGCAATGGGCGATGGGCCCAGACCCCTGCGTGCATAGGATTAGACCAGCGTGCTAACCTCTCTGTTAGGCGTAGGTAGGGCTGCGACGTGTTGATCTCCCGAGGCTGAGCATGACCTAGGAAAGTGTGTCCGGCCAGAGGGATCGAGCGTGTTGGGTAATGTGGTGCACCCTTGCATGGAAGTTGATCTATTCGAATAGTCGTGTCCACGGTAACAGGACAACCCGGAGTTGTGCCTTGACCTTATGACAACTAGAACCGGATACTTAATAAAACACACCCAGACAAGTTCCAGAGACATCCTTGTGATCGCTTTCCCATAGGGCGACGAGGGGAGGATCGCCGTGTAGGATTATGCTATGCGTTGATACTTGGTGAACTTACCATCTACTCTCTTCTACATGCTGCGAGATGGAGGTTGCCAGAAGTGTAGTCTTTGATAGGACTAGCTACCCCCCTCTTATTCTGGCATTCTGTAGTTCAGTCCACCGATATTACCTCTTTACACATATACCCATGCATATGTAGTGTAGATCCTTGCTTGCGAGTACTTTGGGTGAGTACTCACGGTTGCTTTGTTCCCTCTTTCCCCCCTTTTTCCTCTTCTTCTCGGATGTTGCAACCAGATGATGGAGCCCAGGAGCCAGACACCACTGTCGATGACGACCTCTACTACATCGACGGTGCCTACTACTACATGCAGGCCGCCGATGACCAGAAGTAGTTTAGGAGGAGCCAAGGCAGGAGGCCTGCGCCCCTTTCGATCTGTATCCCAGTTTGTGCTAGCCATCTTATGGCAACTTGTTTAACTTATGTTTGTACTTTGATAACCCACAAGTGTAGGGGATCGCAACAGCTTTCGAGGGTAAAGTATTCAACCCAAATTTATTGATTCGACACAAGGGGAGCCAAAGAATATTCTTGAGTATTAGCAGTTGAGTTGTTAATTCAACCACACCTGGATAACTTAGTATCTGCAGCAAAGTATTTAATAGCAAAAGTGGTATGATAATAATAGTAACGATAGCAAAAGTAAAGATAAATGTTTTTGGGTTTTTGTAGTAGTTGTAACAGTAGCAACGGAAAAGTAAATAAGCGAAGAACAATATATGAAAAGCTCGTAGGCAATGGATCAGTGATGGATAATTATGCCGGATGCGATTCCTCATGCAATAGTTATAACTTAGGGTGATATAGAACTAGCTCCAATTCATCAATGTAATGTAGGCATGTATTCCGTAAATAGTCATACGTTCTTATGGAAAAGAACTTGCATGACATCTTTTGTCCTACCCTCCCGTGGAAGCGGGGTCCTTATGGAAATTAAGGGATATTAAGGCCTCCTTTTAATAGAGAACCGGAACAAAGCATTAGCACATAGTGAATACATGAACTCCTCAAACTACGGTCATCACTGAGAAGTATCCCGATTATTGTCACTTCGGGGTTGTCGGATCATAACACATAATAGGTGACTATAGACTTGCAAGATAGGATCAAGAACACACATATATTCATGAAAACATAATAGGTTCAGATCTGAAATCATGGCAATCGGGCCCTAGTGAGAAGCATTAAGCATAGCAAAGTCATAGCAACATCAATCTCAGAACATAGTGGATACTAGGGATCAAACCCTAACAAAACTAACTTGATTGCATGGTAAATCTCATCCAACCCATCACCGTCCAGCAAGCCTACGATGGAATTACTCACGCACGGCGGTGAGCATCATGAAATTGGTGATGGAGGATGGTTGATGATGACGACGGCGACGAATCCCCCTCTCTGGAGCCCCGAACGAACTCCAGATCAGCCCTCCCGAGAGAGATTAGGGCTTGGCGGCAGCTCCGTGTCGTAAAACGCGATGAAACTTTCTCCCTAATTTTTCTCTCCCCGAACGTGAATATATGGAGTTGGAGTTGACGTCGGTGGAGGTCCAGGGGGCCCACGAGATAAGAGGCCGCGCCCTAGGGGGGGCGCGCCCCCCTGTTTTGTGGACAGGTTGTGGGCCCCCTGGCATTAATTCTTTTGCCAAAAATTCTTATTAATTCCAAAAAGTGCCTTCGTGGATTTCCAGGACATTCCGAAAACTTTTCTTTTCTACACATAAAACAACATCATGGCAGTTCTGCTGAAAACAACATCAATCCGGGTTAGTTTCATTCAAATCATGCAAGTTAGAGTCCAAAACAAGGGCATAAGTGTTTGGGAAAGTAGATACGTTGGAGACGTATCAACTCCCCAAGCTTAAACCTTTGCTTGTCCTCAAGCAATTCAGTTGATAGACTGAAAGTGATAAAGAAAAACTTTTACAAACTCTGTTTGCTCTTGTTGTTGTAACATGAAAAGTCAGCATTCAAGTTTCAGCAAATATTATGAACTAACCATACTCACAATAACACTTAGCTCTCACAATTACTCATATCAATAACATAATCAGCTAGCGAGCCATAATAATAAAACTCGGATGACAACACTTTCTCAAAATAATCATAACATGATATAACAAAATGGTATCTTGCTAGCCCTTTCTGAGACCGCAAAACATAAATGCAGAGCACCTTTAAAGATCAAGGACTAACTAAACATTGTAATTCATGGTAAAAGAGACCCAGTCAAATGACACCCAATATAAAGCAATAATAATGGATGCAAATGACAGTGTGCTCTCCAGCGGGTGCTTTTTAATAAGAAGGATGATGACTCAACATAAAAGTAAATAGATAGGCCCTTCGTAGAGGGAAGCAGGGATTTGTAGAGGTGCCAGAGCTCGATTTTAAAATAGAGATTGAATAACATTTTGAGCGGCATACTTTCACTGTCAACGCAACAACTATGAGATGGTTGTATCTTCCATACTAAATGCATTATAGGCAGTTCCCAAACAGAATGGTAAAGGTTTATACTCCCCTAACCACCAACAAGCATCAATCCATGGCTTGCTCGAAACAACGAGTGCCTCCAATATACAATAGCCCTGGGGGAGTTTTGTTTAATTATTTTGATTTGCTTTGATCTTTTTGGATCATGGGACTGGGCATCCCGGTTACCGGCCCTTTCTTGTGAATGAGGAGCGGAGTCCACTCCTCGTGAGAATAACCAACCTAGCATGGAAGATATAGGCAGCCCTAGTTGTAACATGAGCTGCTCGAGCATACAAAATAGAATTTCATTTGAAGGTTTGGAGTTTGGCACATACAAATTTACTTGGAACGGCAGGTAAATACCGCATATAGGTAGGTATAGTGGACTCATATGGAACAACTTTGGGGTTTAAGGAGTTTGGATGCACAAGCAGTATTCCCGCTTAGTACAGGTGAAGGCTAGCAGAAGACTGGGAAGCGACCAACTGAGAGAGCGACAACAGTCGTAAGCATGCATTAAAATTAATTCACACCGAGTACAAGCATGAGTAGGATATAATCCACCATGAACATAAATATCGTGAAGGCTATGTTGATTTGATTCAACTACATGCGTGAACATGTGCCAAGTCGAGTCACTTAATACATTCAAAGGATGATACCATCCCATCATACCACATCATAATCATTCTAATAGCATGTTGGCACACAAGGTAAACCATTATAACTCATAGCTAATCAAGCATGGCACAAGCAACTATAATCTCTAAATGTCATTGCAAATATGTTTACTTCATAATAGCTGACTCAGGAACGATGAATCATCATATTTACAAAAACAAGAGAGGTCGAGTTCATACCAGCTTTTCTCATCCCAATAAGTCCATCATATATCGTCATTATTGCCTTTCACTTGCACGACCGAACGATGTGTATAATAATAGGAGTGCACGTGCATTGGACTAAGATGGAATCTGCAAGCATTCAACTCAAGAGAGAAGACAAGTAATATGGGCTCTAAGTTAAATAGACAATCATGCATATGAGAACCACTAAGCATTTTCAATAAAGTCTTCTCGACCCCCAAAGGAAAGAAAATAAAATAAAACTATTTACATGGGAAAGCTCCCAACAACTAAAAAGAAGAACTAGAAATCTTTTTGGGTTTTCGTTTTAATTTCTACTACGAGCATAGAATTTAAACTAACTAATTTGTTTGGTTTTTCTTAAGGTTTATCAAACACACAAGAAGAAAACTAGAAAAAGAAATTTAAACTAGCATGGATAATACAATGAAAGAGTATGAGAACCGACGACTAGTGTGTGAACATGAATGTAAATTCGGTGAGAAATACGTACTCCCCCAAGCTTAGGCTTTTGGCCTAAGTTGGTCTAGTACCAAGGACCGCCTGGCTGATATCCATAAGTGAAACTGGGGTTGTACTGAGATGCAGAGGCAACAGCCTCCTGAGCAGCAGCGTGTTGGCGAGCTGCTTCAATTCCCCTCTCATATCCAGTTGCTTCTCCCTGGTGACAACATATCTTCCTTTTGCCTGATAATCAAAAAGGTAGGGACCAGGAAGAATAACAGGGACGACATTGCGCCTGTCATAGATTAGTCGATAATGGAGGAATTGTTCATTCCTCTCAAGAAAATGATGATCAAACATAGCTTCTTTATCCAAATAAACAGGAGGTACAATCATATCCCCCTCTCGTGGAGCTATATTAAGAAAATTAGTCACACGGGTTGCATAAATTCCTGCAAAGAAATTACCCCTTCTACTATTATTCTGCAACCTACGTGCAACTATTGCCCCCAAGTTATAACTTTAATAACCTGACACAACACTCTTGAGGACACAAAGATCAGGGACACACATGTGACATGCCTCGTCCTTGCCGTTAATGCATCTACCAATAAAGAGAGCAAAATAATGTATAGAAGGAAAATGAATGCTCCCTATGGTATCTTGTGTTATGTCCCTAGATTCTCCTACAGTAATACTAGCAAGAAAATCTCTAAATTCAGATTTGGGAGGATCATTAATATTACCCCAATGCGGGAGTTTGCAAGCAGTCGTGAAATCCTCTAAATCCATGGTATAAGATGTATCATAAATATCAAACATGACACTAGGAGAATTACGCGCAGAAATATATTCGAACCTCCGCACAAAGGAATCAGTCAATTGATAATATTGAGGACACTTATCTTGTAAGAAGTCCTCCAGCTCAGCATTACGCACATACGCGTCAAATTCCTCCTTGAAGCCTGTTTCGACCATAAAATCATCGGATGGCCACTCACAAGCCCGTACATTCGCGTCCCTCAGCAGTTTAACATCTTGCTCACGTATAGCAGTCCTTGGCACTTTCTTTGCCGAGGAACCACCTTGGTACATTCTTCTAAGCATATTTCTTTTCTAAAAATTTCTGAAATTTTAGTAACTTCAAAATAAAAGTGAATAAAACTAAACAAGATTGATAGCAACTACTCCTACAAGTGCCTAGAGCCTATATCATGCATTGGAATTGCTTGGGACCTCAAAAATTTAACATGCAAGCTCAAGAACATGGTCACCTACGCAGTAAAATTTTGCAATGAATAAAGCACTAGAACAAAAACTAATTGGACCAATGGAGGAGTCACATACCAAGCAACAATCTCCCAAAGCAGTTTTGTGAATGGAGCTTTGAGCTAAGAGATCGAAAATCGCAGCAAAACGAGCTAGAACTCGTTCTTGAGCTGGATGGGGATTTTTTGGGTAGAAGATGAAGTGTGTGGGTGCTGGCATAAGTGGAGGGGGGTCACGAGGGGCCCACAAGATAGGGGGCGCGCCCTACAGGGGGCGCCCTCCTCTCTCGTGGCCTGGTGCTTGCCCCTCCTGCAGTGTTTTCAGTGCCTAAAATCATCAAATATTCCAGAAAAAATCATACTAAATTTGCAGGGCATTTGGAGCACTTTTATTTTCGGACTATTTTTTTAATGCACGGATAATTCAGAAAACAGACATATAATACTATGTTTGCTTTATTTGTTCTAAATAACAGAAATTAAAAAGAGGGTACAGAAGGTTGTGCCTTCTAGTTTCATCCATCTCGTGAGCATCATAATGAACCCGCTAACAAGGTTGATCAAGTCTTGTTAACAAACTCATTCCGAATAACACGGAACCGGAGAAATTTCGAATAACACTAAGTTACCTCAACGGGGATATGAAAATCCCCAACAATAAGAATATCACACTTTTTCTTGACAATAGGGAGAGGAAACTCAAAACCTCCAAAGATGATAGTTGGAACTTTTTCGATAGAATTGATGCTATGAACTTGAGATTGTTTCCTCGGAAAGTGTACCGTATGCTCATTACCATTAACATGAAAAGTGGCATTGCCTTTGTTGCAATCAATAACAGCCCCTGCAGTATTAAGAAAAGGTCTACCAAGGATAATAGACATACTATCGTCCTCGGGAATATCAAGAATAACAAAGTCTGTTAAGATAGTGACATTTGCAACCACAACAGGCACATCCTCACAAATGCCGACAGGTATAGCAGTTGATTTATCAGCCATTTGCAAAGATATTTCAGTAGGTGTCAACTTATTCAATTCAAGTCTACGATATAAAGAGAGAGGCATAACACTAACACCGGCTCCAAGATCACATAAAGCGGTCCTAACATAATTTCTTTTAATGGAGCATGGTATAGTTGGCACACCCGGATCTCCAAGTTTCTTTGGTATTCCACCCTTAAAAGTGTAATTAGCAAGCATGGTGGAAATTTCAGCTTCCGGTATCTTTCTTTTATTTGTAATGATATCCTTCATATACTTAGCATAAGGATTTACTTTCAACATATCAGTTAAGCGCATACGTAAGAAAATAGGTCTAATCATTTCAGCAAAGCGCTCAAAATCCTCATCATCCTTTGACTTGGATGGTTTAGGAGGAAAGGGCATGGGTTTCTGAACCCATGGCTCTCTTTCTTTACCGTGCTTCCTAGCAACAAAATCTTTCTTATCATAACATTGATTCTTTGATTTTGGTTTATCAAGATCAATAGTAGGTTCAATCTCTACATCATTGTATTTGCTAGGTTGAGCATCAACATGAACATTATCATTAACACTATCACTAGGTTCATGTTCATCACCTGATTGTGTTTCAGCATCAGAGATAGAAATATCATTGGGATTCTCAGGTATGTCTACCGTAGGTTCACTAGAAGCATGCAAAGTCCTATTGTCTTTCTTTTTCTTATTTTAAGAAGAACTAGGTGCCTCTAAATTGTTTCTCTGAGAATCTTGCTCGATTCTCTTAGGGTGGCCTTCAGGATACAAAGGTTCCTGAGTCATTCTACCAGTCCTAGTAGCCACTCTAACAACAAAGTCATTTTTATTATTTAACTCATCAAGCAAATCATTTTGAGCTTTAAGTACTTTCTCAGCTTGAGTAGCAACCATAGAAGCATATTTTCTAACACGGCGAAGTTCATCTTTAACTCTAGCTAGATTATCGCCTCACGTCCTATCTCGAAAGCATTATTCTTTAACTCTGTACCAACATAAGCATTAAAACTTTCTTGTCTAGCCATAAAGTCATCAAATTCATCTAAGCATGGGCTATGAAATTTAGTAGAGGGTATTTCAACTTTATCATATCTATAGAGAGAATTTACCTTTACTACCTGTGTCGGGTTATCAAGACAATATGGTTCTTCAGGCGGTATATTAAGACCATGTATTTCTTCAATAGGTGGTAAATTCTTAACATCTTCAGCTTTAATACCTTTTTCTTTCATTGATTTCTTTGCCTCTTGCATATCTTCAGGACTGAGAAATAAAACACCTCTCTTCTTCGGAGTGGGTTTAGGAATAGGCTCAGGAGTTGGCTCAATTGGTTCAGGAATTACTTCAGGAACTGGCTCGGGGAGAGTCCAATTATTTTCATTAGTCAACATATTATTCCATAGTATTTCAGCTTCGTCGACTGTTCTTTCCCTGAAAACACAACAAGCACAACTATCCAAGTAGTCCTTGGAAGCATCGGTTAGTCCATTATAAAAGATATCAAGTATTTCATTTTTCTTAAGAGGATGATCAGGCAAAGCATTAAGTAGCCTCCCCCAAGCTTGTGGGAGACTCTCTTCTTTAATTTGCACAAAATTATATATTTGCCCAAGGCAGCTTGTTTCTTATGAGCAGGGAAATATTTAGCAAAGAAGTAATAAATCATATCATGGGGACTATGCACACAACCAGGAGCAAGAGAATTATACCAAGTCTTAGCATCACCCTTTAATGAGAATGGAAATACCTTAAGGATATATAAATAGCGAGACTTCTCATCATGAGTAAACAGGGTGGCTATATCATTCAACTTGGTAAGATGTGCCACAACAGTTTCAGATTCAAGGCCATAAAAAGGATCATATTCAACTAAAGTAATAATATCAGGATCTATAGAGAATTCATAATCCTTATCAGTAACACAGATAGGTGAAGTAGAAAAATCAGGATCGGGTTTCATTCTAGCATTAAGAGACTACTGCTTCCATTTAGCTAATAATTTCTTAAGATCATTTCTATCATTGCATGCAAGAATTTCCATAGCAGTTGCTTCATTCATAACATAACCCTTAGGAACAACAGGTAATACATAATCATTGGGGGAACCTTCATCATCACTATCTTCAATATTTTCATTCCCCCTAACTCTAGCAAGTTGTTCATCAAGAAATTCACCTAATGGCAAAGTAGTATCAGGCACAGAAGTAATTTCATCATGCATAGCAGAAGTGGCATCATCAATAACATGCGAGATATCAGAATTCATAGCAGTAGTAGGTTTAGGTGTCGCAAGCCTACTAATAACGGAAGGAGAATCTAGTGCAGAGCTAGATGGCAGTTCCTTACCTCCATTCGTAGTTGAGGGCAAAATCTTGGTTTTAGCGTCTTTCAAGTTCTTCATAGTGATCAACAGATATACATCCCAAGTGACTCAGAGAATAGAGCTATGCTCCCCGGCAACGACGCCAGAAATTAGTCTTGATAACCCACAAGTTTAGGGGATCGCAACAACTTCCGAGGATAAAGTATTCAACCCAAATTTATTGATTCGACACAAGGGGAGCCAAAGAATATTCTTGAGTATTAGCGGTTGAGTTGTCAATTCAACCACACCTGGATAACTTAGTATCTGCAGCAAAGTGTTTAGTTGCAAAAGTGGTATGATAATAATAGTAACAGTTGCAAAAGTAAAGATAAATGTTTTTGGGTTTTTGTAGTAGTTGTAACAGTAGTAACGGAAAAGTAAATAAGCGAAGAACAATATATGAAAAGCTCGTAGGCAATGGATCAGTGATGGATAATTATGCCGGATGCGATTCCTCATGCAATAGTTATAACTTACGGTGATATAGAACTAGCTCCAATTCATCAATGTAATGTAGGCATGTATTTCGTAAATAGTCATACGTGCTTATGGAAAAGAACTTGCATGACATCTTTTGTCCTACCCTCCCGTGGAAGCGGGGTCCTTACGTAAACTAAGGGATATTAAGGCCTCCTTTTAATAGAGAACCGGAACAAAGCATTAGCACATAGTGAATACATGAACTCCTCAAACTACGGTCATCACCGAGAAGTATCCGATTATTGTCACTTCGGGGTTGTCGGATCATAACACATAATAGGTGACTATAGACTTGCAAGATAGGATCAAGAACACACATATATTCATGAAAACATAATAGGTTCAGATCTGAAATCATGGCACTCGGGCCCTAGTGACAAGCATTAAGCATAGCAAAGTCATAGCAACATCAATCTTAGAACATAGTGGATACTAGGGATCAAACCCTAACAAAACTAACTTGATTACATGGTAAATATCATCCAACCCATCACCGTCCAGCAAGCCTACGATGGAATTACTCACGCACGGCGGTGAGCATCATGAAATTGGTGATGGAGGATGGTTGATGATGACGACAGCGATGAATCCCCCTCTCCGGAGCCCCATACGGACTCTAGATCAGCCCTCCCGAGAGAGATTAGGGCTTGGCGGTGGCTCGGTGTCGTAAAACGCAATGAAACTTTCTCCCTGATTTTTTTTCTCCCCGAACGTGAATATATGGAGTTGTAGTTGATGTCGGTGGAGGTCCAGGGGGCCCACGAGATAGGAGGCCGCGCCCTTGGGGGGGGGCGCCCCCCTGTCTCGTGGACAGGCTGTGGGCCCCCTGGCATTAATTCTTTCACCAAAAATTCTTATTAATTCCAAAAAGTGCCTCTGTGGATTTCCAGGACATTCCGAGAACTTTTCTTTTCTACACATAAAACAACATCATGGCAGTTCTACTGAAAACAACGTCAGTCCGGGTTAGTTTCATTCAAATCATGCAAGTTAGAGTCCAAAACAAGGGCAAAAGTGTTTGAAAAAGTAGACACGTTGGAGACGTATCATACTCAGATATTGTTGCTTCCGTTGACTCGTTTATGTTCGAGCACTTGTATTCGAGCCCTCGAGGCCCCTGGCTTCTAATATGATGCTTGTATGTCTTATTTTACTTTTAGAGTTGTGTTGTGATATCTTCCCATGAGTCCCTGATCTTGATCGTACACATTTGCATGCATGATTAGTGTATGATTGAATCGGGGGCGTCACAACCTAGTTCGGCGCGGTCTTCATGAATTCTCCAACGCTCCTTTGAAGAAGTTGCTCAACTAGTGCCCCATGACCAGGGGCGAAAAGAAAAAACTGGAGGATAAAGTGAATAAGCAAGCCGAAGAGATAAAGAACTTAAAGGCTCAACTCACGGATGCGCAGAAGGAGAACCAAAAGTTGAAGGGCGGCATATTCGGTATGATGCTTGAACCATCCGGAGGACTTGCATAATCCTATAATATGGAATGTTATAATGCGGTTCTTGAAGGTCTGTTAACCAACCGTCGCGAAGAAGAAGTGTCTGGGTTCCAAGGCGACGTTCTAAAAGAACTGTTGAAAGTGCACGAGCGGGCCCGAAAAGCCATGAATAGTATGGTCAAAGCCCTATGGCCATCCGATGCCCCTCCCGAAAGTATGGAGGGGTTGGCTGACCTGTTCATGGGTGCTCGGCGTCGCTTCGAGTTATGGAAGACATCTGTATGCCGGGAAGGTGCGCGAGAGGCATGGGCAATGGTGAAGATGTGCTACACCGGACTCAATCCGAATCATATGGCCTGAGTTGGACCTCAGGGACCGGATGGAAAAGAAATTCCTGTAAGCTTGCTATATGACCAAGTGATTATTGTGGTGAAATATTCGCAAGAAGACTGCAAGCAAGATAGTCTTATAGATGATGTAGGAAAAGAGCAGGCATTTGATTATGTAACAATTTACTTTATCATCAAACTTTTATCCCCGGCCGAACTTGTAAAAAATTTGTCATCGCAGGCTTTCGGCTTTAACCTCCTAACCAAGAAGTTGGAGTGTTTCCGAATACTATGTTGAATAAGAAACATTTAGTATTTCCGGAAACCAGGCAATCCGGTCGTATTGCTCAAACAAACAAAATGTGTTCGGGGAGTTATGTTATATTACTGCTTAATATAAGAAACATCTTCCAAGGAAAATAGTTCTGTTAGGGGTTCCTTTCCTTGGGTTGACATGCTTAAGTATGCATGCCTAGGCTTGTATTCGAATTACGACAGCCTATTCCATATTTGTTGCAAACACAAAATAGTCCATCATCGTTTACCGACCAATTATTCCCTTAAGAACGGTAGCTCTCGGCTTCACCCATCTAAGGTATAGGTCCGGATAACCCGGTTGTAACAATCGCAGAGGTACTCCCTTTACACCCTAGCCGAACAATTGGGAACAACCCAGGTTGGCAAAAACTTAAGTCATAGAGGTGCATCTAATGGCAACAGATGTATAAAACAATCGACATGGACAATGTAAGTTGTAAGCTTTTAATAATAAGCTTCGTTAGAGAAGCCCCCAAGTATAGTGGGATGTATACATTTAAAGATGTGTACCCCTAATAGTGCGGTAGATCTGAACACTCCCTAGGATATAAAAATTTAAAACAAAAATGGAGAGGAGGAGGAAAAGTCCTAGTCAAAGTAAAATATAAAGAGGCTGAACTATGCGTAAAATCTTCGGAACCGCGCGGCGTTCCATGGGTTTGGCTCAAGGCGATTATCCACTGCATTGTGAAGGCGATAGGATCCTCCTGTAAGGAGTTCATCTATGATGAAGGCCCCCTCCCATTTTGGTTTGAGCTTGTCCTTTTTCTTTTCCGATAGGCGTAAAACAAGTTCTCCGACATTGTATGTATTAGCCCACACTTCTCTGCTTGGGTATCACCTGGCCTGTTGTTGATAGAATGCGGAACGAGCCTTTGCAATGTCGCACTCCTCTTCGAGTCCGTCTAGGTCATCCTGACAATCTAGTTCGGCTTCTCGCTCTTCATACATGCGCACTCGAGATGACTCATGAATAATATCGTAGGGTAATACAGCCTCTGCGCCATACACCGTAAAGAAAGGTGTGTATCCAGTCATTCGATTGGGCGTGGTCCGCAGCCCCCAGAGTACGGAATTGAGTTCCTCAACCCAGTGCTTATCAGATTCTTGTAAGGAGCGCACCAGTCTGGGCTTAATGCCGCTCATGATCAGACCATTGCCCCATTCAACTTGGCCGTTTGTTTGAGGGTGGTATACAGATGCATAGTCGAGTTTAATGCCCAACTTAGCGCACCAGGTTTTCACCTCATCAGCTGTAAAATTGGAGCCATTATCAGTGATGATACTGTGCGGGACACCGTAATGATGCACCACGCCGGATATAAAGTCAATCACTGGCCCTTCTTCAACTGTTTTTACTGGTTTGGCCTCAATCCATTTAGTGAATTTATCAACCGTCACCAGTAAATATTTCTTTTTATGGCTTCCCCCTTTAAGGGGACCGACCATATCAAGCCCCCAGACCACGAAGGGCCAGGTAATGGGGATTGTTCTTAAGGTAGTAGGAGGCATATGAATTTGGTTGGCAAAAAGCTGACAGCCCACACAACGTTGGACAAGGGCATGTGCATTTGCTCGGGCCGTTGGCTAGGAGAAACCTGTCCTGAAAGATTTGCTTACAAGGGCCTGAGCTGCGGCATGATGACCGCCCAGACCAGCATGTATTTCTGGCAAGAGTTGTCGTCCCTCTTCTTCCGAGATGCACCTTTGGAGGACTCCATTAGTGCTCTTTTTGTACAGTTCACCCTCATGCACTTTGAAGGCTTTAGAGCACCAAACTATGCAACGGGCTTCATTCTGATCGTTGGGAAGCTCCTGCCTATTAAGGTAGGCCAGGAAGGGTTCGGTCCATGGAGCGATAACAACCATGATCTCATGAGTAGAGGGCGTTATTTCTATATCCGATCCCCCGATGGTATCTGCCTTGTGTTCGGCTACTGGGGGTGTGACCAGGTCCGTACTAGATTCTCCGCTCTCACCCTGCCATACTACGGATGGCTTGAAAAGCCTTTCCACAAAGGTGTTAGGTGGGACAGGGTCGCGCTTAACACCCATGCGAGCGAGGATGTCGGTTGCTTGGTGATACGTCTCCAACATATCTATATTTTTTGATTGTTCCATGCTGTTATATTATCATTCTTGGATGTTTTACCATCATTTTATAGTCATTTTATATCATTTTTTTGGTATTAACCTATTGACATAGTGCCAGTTGTGGTTTTCTGCATGTTTTTACATCGCGGGAAATCAATATCAAACGGAGTCCAAATGCAGCGAAACTTCTTGAGGATTTTTTTGGGCCAGAAGACATCCAGTGGGCCAAGAAAGCACCTGGGGGTGCTCTGAGGGGAGCGCAACCCACCAGGTTGCGCCTGGGGGCCCAGGCGCGCCTAGGTGGGTTGTGCCCACCTCGGGTACCCCCTGAACCGCCTCTTTGCTATATAAATACCTTAATATTCCAGGACGAAAATCAATTCCAGCCGCCGCAGAGCCTAGAACCTCTAGATCTAATATATACACCATCACGGAGGGGTTCACCACTTCCATTGGTGCCTCTCCGATGATGTGTGAGTAGTTCTTTGTAGACCTGTGGGTCCGTAGTTAGTAGCTAGATGGCTTCCTCTCTCTCTCTCTCTCTCTCTCTCTCTCTCTCTCTCTCTTGATTAGCAATACAATGGTCTCTTGGAGATCCATATGATGTAAGTCTTTTTGCGGTGTGTTTGTTGGGATCCGATGAACTTTGAGTTTATGATCAGATCTATGTTTTTATCCATGAAAGTTATTTGAGTCTTCTTTGATCTCTTATATGTGTGATTGATTATAGCCTCGTATTTCTTCTCCGATATTTGGGTTTTGTTTGGCCAACTTGATCTATTTATCTTGCAATGGGAAGAGGTGCTTTGTGATGGGTTCAATCTTACGGTGCTTGATCCTAGTGACAGAAAGGGAAATGACACGTATGTATCTTTGCTATTAAGGGTAACAAGATGGGGTCTATTTCTACATAAATAGATCTTATCTACATCATGTCATCGTTCTTATTGCATTAGTCCGTTTCTCCATGAACTTAACACACTAGATGCATGCTGGATAGCGGTCGATGTGTGGAGTAATAGTAGTAGATGCAGGCAGGAGTCGGTCTACTAATCCTGGATGTGATGCCTATATAAAGATCATTGCCTGGATATCGTCATGATTATTTGAAGTTCTATCAATTGCCCAACAGTAATTGTTTTCCCACTGTTTGCTATTTTTCTCGAGAGAAGCCACTAGTGAAACCTACGGCCCCCAGGTCTCTTTTCATCATATTTGCCTTTGCGATCTATTTTCCTTTGCACTTATTTTCAGATCTATTAAACCAAAAATACAAAAATACCATGCTGCAATTTATTTGTTCCGCGATCTATTTATCCTATCTACCACTTTTATCTCACATTATTTGCCTATCTTGAGGCGCCGTACCCGAAAGGGATTGACAACCCCTTTAACACGTCGTGTTGGGAGTATTTGTTATTTGTGTGCATGTGTTGTTTACGTGGTGTGAGGAGGTTCTCCTACTGGTTCGATAACCTTGGTCTCATCATTGAGGGAAATACCTACCGTCGCTATACTGCATCATCCCTTCCTCTTTGGGGAAATACTGACGTAGTTCTAGCAGACATCGAAAGGAATTTCTGGCGTCATTGCTGGGGAGGATCTTCAACATCAACCAGGTTCCTAATCACAAATCTCATCTCCTCGCAATTTACATGGTTTACCATTTGCCTCTCGTTTTCCTCTCCCCCACTTCAAAACAATTTGCCGTTCTATTCGCCCTCTTTTTTGTTTGCCGTTTTCTCATCGGATCTATTCGTGTTCTTGTTTCACTATGGCTAGTTTGAATGCTCCTCCTTTGTTACCAGACTTTGAAGTTCTATACTTCAAACAAAGACAAGGAGAAAATTTGAAAGATTCTTGGTATAGGCTTATGGAGTCTTACCATGTTTGCAGTCTAATGGGAGATGTGAAAATTTTGCCTAGAAATTTTTACGTAGGACTGGCTTTGCATCATAGACAACTATTAGATTTTGCCGCAAAAGGGAATTTTATCGAGCTTGATGTCAATGCTGCCTATGAAATTTTAGAAGGAATTTTGGGGGTTCCACCACAAAAGAAAGGGTTTTCTTAGTCGAAATTTTGGACAAACTCGGTGATTTGCATAAACATATGGTTGAATTGCAAAAACATAATGAACCTCTCAAACATCTCAATGGTAGTATCAATCGTATGAACACTTTGATTTCCCTTTGGAAAAAATGATTGGATATAGATCTCAAGATGGTTACTTTTCTGGAAAATTTAGGTAAGCACAAAGAGCCTCCTGGATTTGAAAAGACCCTTGCTAAAGTGGCAAAGATAATGGATGACAAAACTTAGATCCTACGCATTATGCCTAGCTAGGGGCGTAAAACGATAGCGCTTGTTGGGAGGCAACCCAATTAATAAAATTTATTTTTGCTTTTTGCTTTCTGTTCTTGTGTGTTAGCACAATTATGCTACTGTTATGATTGTGTTTTTTGTGTTTCAATTAGTTTTTGTGCCAAGCAAGGCCTTTGGGATGATTTGGATAAAAGTTGATTTGATCTCGCTGAAAAACAAAAACTTTGTACTCACGAGATTATTTGTCATTTTTAACAGAAGAGTGCTTTTAAGTTGATTCTTTTTGAAGAAGATATAGACAAATTGCTAACGTCAATCCATTTTTTCAGAATTTTTGGAGTTACAGAAATATTCGAAATATTCAGATTGCTACAGACTGTTCTGTTTTTGACAGATTCTGTTTTCTTTGCGTTGTGTGCTTGTTTTGATGATTCTATGGTTTTCTTTGATGAGTTTTTGCCATAGAAAAGTTGGAATACAGTAGATATAATGCAAAAACAAAATAAGAATAGATTTATGACAATACTTATAATAGTGGTTTTATTTCTTATACTAACGGATCTCACGAAGGTTTTGTTGAGTTTTGTGTGATTGAAGTTTTCAAGTTTTGGGTGATTTTACAATGGATGAAGGAATAAGGATTAGAAAAAGGCTAAGCTTGGGGATGCCTGAGGCACCCCAAGATAATATTCAAAGAAGTATCAAGCAACTAAGCTTGGGGATGCCCCCGAGTGGCATCCCCGCTTTCTTCTAACAACCATCGGTATTTTACTTGAAACTATATTTTTATTCGTCACATATTATGAGTTTTGCTTGGATCGTCTTGTATGATATGAGTCTTTGCTTGTTTTTCTTTGTGTTTTTAGTGTTGAATCCTTGCTGAACACACCTTTTTGAGAGAGCCAAAAATTATGCAATGATTGCTCCTATGCTTCACTTAAATTTTAGAGCCATGGATTTGCTCTAGTACTTCACTTACATATTTTTGAGCACAGTGTGCTTTGTTCTTTTTGAAGAAATGCTCTCATGATTCACTTAGATTTATTTGGGAGTTAGTAAATTTTTATGAAATTCTCTCTTGCTTCACTTAGATTATTTTGACAGAAAGAAAAATTATGCTCGTGTTCTTCAATTATATTTGTTTGAGCTTATCAAAAGCAACATATAATAATTGTCCCAAAGTGATTGATATCCATGGAGGATATAACAAAAACTTTCATGAAGATCACTGGACAAAATAAACTTGACTTCTAGTAATGGTTTTGAGATATGACGATATGATATGTGAGTCATGTTGATGAGTAATTGTGCTTTAGTAAAAATATTGATGTTAAGGTTGTGATTCCCTATGCAAGCACGAAAGTCAATAGTTATGCAATGAAATTATATCCTACTTGTGGTGCATTATTCGGTATTACTTATGCTTAATGCTTGGGTACAAGATTTTTTGCATTTTGGTTGGTCGCTTCTCAATCTTTTTGCTAGCCTTCATTTTGCACTAAGTATGATTACTACTTGTGCCTCCAAAACCCTTTAAACCAGTTTTGCCATATGAGTCCACTATACCTACCTATATGCGGTATTTCCTTGCCATTCTAATCAAATTTGCATCTGCCATCTCTAATTTTCAGAATAAACTTCTCTTTTGTGTGCTCTGCCGCTCGCGAGGCGGTGAGGGGTGGCCAATATTTTCCATGCTAGATGTGTTATTCTCACGATGAGTGTTTATTCACTTGTCATTGCATGAGAGTACGGAAAAGGTATTAGGCATGCCTAGTCCCGAAATGAAAAATGAATTTACTTTGTGTTATCAAATAATAAATTCCTTGGAAAGTGTTGGTATGGAGGGCAACCGTGGATTCGGCTAGCCATGGAAAGTGAAAGTAATGTTGGAAAAGGAATAAACTTTATTTTTTGTTTGGGAACCGCCTATGATGTATCTAGCATGGAAAGTGTTGGGAGCTTTCAGTCGTTTTCGTTGGTGGGAAAAGTATGCCTCTCAAAAATATTTTTATCTCTCAATTTAAGCTTTGAGCTCTGGCACCTCTACAAATCCCTACTTCCCTCCGCGAAGGGCCTTTCTTTTACTTATCTAATTTTTATTTTGAATTTGAGTCTCCATCTTCTCTTATAAAGCACCAACTAAAGGGCACTATGATCGTATTTGAGCACTGGGTGTAGCTAATATTCGAGTGTGTTTCATGAATGGATCAATGATTGAGCATAATGGGCTAGGGATAACTTGCTTTAGTGTTGATACTTTGAAAGACATGGTTGCTTGTTGATATGCTTGAGTATTAAAGTCTTCATGTCAAAACTAAACTATTGCTTTGAATCATATAAAAGTCCATATGTCCATGCTATAAAGAAAAGAAATGTGATGAACATGTTAGGCAGCATTCCACATCAAAAATTCTGTTTTTATCATTTACCTACTCGAGGATGAGCAGAAATTAAGCTTGGGGATGCTGATACGTCTCCAATGTATCTATAATTTTTTATTGTTCCATACTGTTATATTATCATTCTTGGATGTTTTACAATCATTTTATAGTCATTTTATATCATTTTTTTGGTACTAACCTATTGACACAGTGCCCAGTGTTGTTGCTGTTTTCCGCATGTTTTTTACATCGCAGGAAATCAATATCAAACGGAGTCCAAACGCAGCGAAACTTCTTGAGGAATTTTTTGGGCCAGAACACATCCAGTGGGCCAGGAAAGCACCTTGGGGGTTCTCCGAGGGGAGCACAACCCACCGGGCCCCCTGAACCGCTTCTTGGCTGTATAAATACCCCAATATTCCAGAAACCCTAGGGGAGTCAACGAAAATCAATTACAACTGCCGCAGAGTCCAGAACCACCAGATCCAATCTAGACACCATCACGGAGGGGTTCACCACTTCCATTGGCGCCTCTCCGATGATGCGTGAGTAGTTCTTTGTAGACCTGTGGGTCCGTAGTTAGTAGCTAGATGGCTTCCTCTCTCTCTCTCTCTCTCTCTCTCTCTCTCTCTCTTGATTATCAATTCAATGGTCTCTTGGAGATCCATATGATGTAAGTCTTTTTGATGTGTGTTGTTGGGATCTGATGAACTTTGAGTTTATGATCAGATCTATGTTTTTATCCATGAAAGTTATTTGAGTCTTCTTTGATCTCTGATATGCGTGATTGATTATAGCCTCATATTTCTTCTCCGATATTTGGGTTTTGTTTGGCCAACTTTATCTATTTATCTTGCAATGGGAAGAGGTGCTTTGTGACGGGTTTGATCTTACGGTGCTTGATCCCAGTGACAGAAACGGAATCGACACATATGTATCATTGCTATTAAGGGTAACAAGATGGGGTCTATTTCTACATAAATAGATCTTGTCTACATCATGTCATCGTTCTTATTGCATTACTCCATTTCTCCATGAACTTAACACACTAGATGCATGCTGGATAGCGGTCGATGTGTGGAGTAATAGTAGTAGATGTAGGCAAGATTCGGTCTACTAATCTTAGATGTGATGCCTATATAATGATCATTCCTGGATATTGTCATGATTATTTGAAGTTCTATCAATTGCCCAACAGTAATTGTTTTCCCACCGTTTGCTATTTTTCTCGAGAGAAGCCACTAGTGAAACCTACGGCCCCCGGGTCTCTTTTCATCATATTTGCCTTTGCGATCTATTTTCCTTTGCATTTATTTTCAGATCTATTAAACCAAAAATACAAAAATAATTTGCTGCAATTTATTTGTTCCGCGATATATTTATCCTATCTACCACTTCTGTCTCACATTATTTGCCTATCTTGAGGTACCGTAGCCGAAAGGGATTGACAACCTCTTTAACACGTCGTGTTGCAAGTATTTGTTGTTTGTGTGCAGGTGTTGTTTACGTGGTGTGAGGAGATTCTCCTACTCATTCGATAAACTTGGTCTCATCACTCAGGAAAATACCTACCGTCGCTATACTGCATCATCCCTTCCTCTTTGGGGAAATACCGACGTAGTTCTAGCAGACATCACCTAGTTAGTGTCTCAAGCGACATGATGGAATTCAAGTCCCTCGAACCGAGCTGATATTTTTAATATGGCATTTCGATATGCCACCATTTTTGGGTTCTTTGTGTCGAACTCTCCATTGACCTGGGATATTGTGAGGTTTGAATCGCTGCGCACCTCGAGGCATTGAATACCCATGGAGATAGCCATGCGAAGACCGTGTAGGAGCGCTTCGTATTCAGCTGCATTGTTGGAGTCTGTATACTTGATTCGTAACATGTAGCGAACTGTGTCCCTGGTGGGGGATGTCAAGATGACGCCAACCCCCAGTCCGGCGAGCATTTTGGAACAGTCAAAGTACATAGTCCAGTTGGAGTATGAACTATACTCTTTAGGGAATCTGACTTCCATCCATTCAGCGACAAAGTCGTCCAGCACCTGAGATTTAATAGCCTGACATGGCTTGTATGCTATTTCGAATGGTAGAAATTCGATGGCCCATTTGGCTATGTGATGTCTACTACACAACCTTCTTCTTGTAGACGTTGTTGGGCCTGCAAGTGCACAGGTTTGTAGGACAGTAGAAAATTTCCCTCAAGTGGATGACCTAAGGTTTATCAATCCGTAGGAGGCATAGGATGAAGATGGTCTCTCTCAAACAACCCTGCAACCAAATAACAAAGAGTCTCGTGTGTCCCCAACACACCCAATACAATGGTAAATTGTATAGGTGCACTAGTTTGGCGAAGAGATGGTGATACAAGTGCAAAATAGATAGTAGATATGGGTTTTCATAATCTGAAATAATAAAAACAGCAAGGTAACGAGCGATAAAAGTGAGCGTAAACGGTATTGCAATGGTAGGAAACAAGTCCTAGGGTTCATACTTTCACTAGTGCAAGTTCTCTCAACAATAATAACATAGATAGAACATATGACAAGCCCTCAACATGCAACAAAGAGTCACTCCAAAGCCACTAATAGCGGAGAACAAATGTAGAGATTATGGTCGGGTACGAAACCACCACAAAGCTATTCTTTCGGATCGATCTATAAAAGAGTTCGTACTAGAATAACACCTTAAGATACAAATCAAGCAAAACCCTAATGTCACCTAGATACTCCATTGTCACCTCAAGTATCCGTGGGCATGATTATACGATATGCATCACACAATCTCAGATTCATCCAACCAACATAAAAGTACTTCAAAGAGTGCCCCAAAGCTACTACCGGAGAGTCAAGAACGTGTGCCAACCCCTATGCATAGGTTCCCAAGTGTCACGAAACCCGCAAGTTGATCACCAAAACATACATCAAGTGGATCAATTGAATAACCCATTGTCACCACGGTTATCCCACGCAAGACATACATCGAGTGTTCTCATAAAGACTCAATCCGATAAAATAACTTCAAAAGGGGAAACTCAATTCATCACAAGAGAGTAGAGGGGGAGAAACATCATAAGATCCAACTACAATAGCAAAGCTCGGGATACATCAAGATCGTGCCATAGATGGAACACGAGAGAGAGAGAGAGAGATCAAACACATAGCTACTGGTACATACCCTCAGCCCCGAGGGTGAACTACTCCCTCCTCGTCATGGATAGCGCTGGGATGATGAAGATGGCCTCCGATGATGGGATCCCCCTCCGGCAGGGTGCCGGAACAGGGTCCCGATTGGTTTTTGGTGGCTACAGAGGCTTGCGGCGGCGGAACTCCCGATCTATTTTCTGTTCTAGAAGTTTTAGGGTACATAGGTATATATGGGTGCAGGGGGTACGTCGGTGGACCTCCGGGCTGCTCATGAGGTAGGGGGCGCGCCCAGGGGGGCGCCCTCCATCCTCGTGGACAACCCGGGACTCCCCTGGCGTGCACTCCAAGCCCATCAGGTTGGTTTCCTTCCAAAATTAACTTCTCCAGTTGATTTCGTTCCGTTTTGACTCTGTCTGATATTCCTTTTCCTCGAAACACTGAAATAGGCATAAAACAACAAATCTGGGCTGGGCCTCCGGTTAATAGGTTAGTCCCAAAAATAATATAAAAGTGGATAATAAAGCCCAATATTGCCTAAAACAGTGGATAAAGTAGCATGGAGCAATCAAAAATTATAGATACGTTGGAGACGTATCACTATGCGGCCAGTGGCGTCCCTATTGTTAATAATGTCGTAAATTGGTACTTCCGTTGCCACTATGATCGAACACTCTTCAAAATAGTGTCGTAGTTTTCGGGATGCCATGAAGACCGTATAGGCTATCTTTTGGTATTGGGGGTATCGGTATTTGCATGGTGTAAGGACCTCCGATACATAATAAACTGGTTTTTGGGTGGGGAATTTATGTCCCTCTTCTCCTTGTTCGACGATGAGTACGACACTTCCTACCTGGTTGGTTGCCGAGATATACAGCAACATAGGCTCACCAACGCCTGGGGCAGCTAGGATTGGGTTGCTTGCGAGTAGGGCCTTAATTTCTTACAATCCGGCTGTGGCAGCATCCCTCCATTCAAAGCTATCATTGCGTCTTAGTAGCTTGTAGAGTGGTAATGCTTTTTCTCTTAATCTAGAGATGAAGCGGCTTAAGGCCGCTACGCACCCTGCTAGTTTTTGGACATGCTTTAGCTCGGTTGGTATAGCCAATTGTGACAAGGCTCGTATCTTAGCTAGGTTTGCTTCGATTCCTCTATGGGAAACAATGAACCCTAGTAATTTTCTGGCTGGAACGCCGAAGACATATTTCTCCGGATTGAGCCGTATGTCGTATGTCCGGAGGTTGTTGAAGGTAAGGCGAAGATCGTCTACTAGTGTTTCGACATGTTTTGTCTTGATGACCATGTCGTCCACGTACGCTTCGACTGTTTTACCAATTTGTTTTTCCAAGCATGTTTGAACCATACGTTGGTAAGTGGACCCTGCGTTTTTTAGTTCGAAGGGCATAGTGTTGAAGTAGAAAGGGCCGTACGGGGTGATGAACATTGTTGCAGCCTGATCCTATTCCTTCATTTTAATCTGATGGTATCCGGAATAGGCGTCTAGGAAACACAATGAATTCTGTCTTGCAGTTGCATTAATGATCTGGTCAATGCGGGGCAACGGGAAAGGATCTTTAGGGCAGGCCTTATTGAGGTCTTTGAAGTCGACGCAAAGGCGCCAGGATTTGTCCTTCTTTGGTACAATGACCAAGTTGGCTAACCAGTCCGGATGTTTAATTTGCCTAATGAACCCAGCTTCTAGCAGTTTAGCTAGCTCCTCTCCCATGGCTTGACACTTGGGTTTGGAAATTCGCCGCAGTGTCTGCTTTAAGGGTTTGAACCCCTTGATTATGTTTAGGCTGTGTTCGGCCAGCCTGCATGGGATGCCCGACATGTCTGAAGGGTGCCAGACAAAAATATCCCAATTTCCATGCAAGAATGTGCGTAAAGCGGCGTCCACTGCCGGATCCAGCTGTGCTTCAATATACGCTATCTTGTTGGGGTCCGTTAGGTGCACTTGAAATTTGACTATCTCCTCTGCTGGCTTAAAAGAGGTGGATTTAGGTCTGTTGTCGAGGATCACATCGTCCTTGTCCACCGTGGACCATAAGGTGGTTAGTTCTTCAGCCGCTAGGGCTTCGGATAATGCCTCGAGGGCCAAGGATGTGGTTTTGTTTTCGGCACAGAATGTTTTGTACGGGTCGCTCGAGATTGTGATGATTCTGTTGGGTCCGGGCATTTTAAGTTTCATGTACCCGTAATGGGGTATAGCCTGGAAGCATGAGAAGGCATCCCGTCCGAGGATGGCATGATACCCACTGCTGAAGGGGAGCACATGAAAGAGCAACTCTTCAGACCTGTAGTTTTTGGGCGTGCCGAATACCACATCCAGTTTGATTATCCCAGAGCATCGTGCTTCTCAACTGGGGATGATGCCTCGAAAGGTGGTGTTGCTTTGCTCAATGTGTGTTCTATCGATTGCATTTTGTCGAGCGTGTCTTCATAGGTGAGGTTAAGCCCACTGCCACTGTCCATGAGAACTTTGGTAAGCCGGAAACTGTCCACAATGGGATTAGGACTAGGGCGGCGGCTGCTCGGACTGACCCAGCCTTTGGTTCGTCTTTGGTGGTGAAGGTTATTGTCGAGTCGTTCCAAGGGCTCAGTGCGGTAATTTGGTGGACTTCAGCGAGGTCACAGAGTGCCCTTTTTCGCCGATTATTTGAAGAAAAGGTCTTGAAGACCGTGATGATGTTAAAATTGTTCCTCTCCGGAGAGTGTTTCTCTGGAGTAATGGTGGCGAGGATGGCCTCTCCACTCTTTGCTACCTGCCGGAGTACCCAACATGGTCGAAGGCTATGGGTTGGGTCTGTGCTCGGAGTTGCATGTATTGGACAAGGCTTGTCAAGGAGTTCATCAAGGATGGACCTATGTCCCATGAAGGGTTTATTCTTTCCGTTGACATACTGATGATCAGATGCGCCGCTAGGGTGCATTCGTTTAGTCTGGGCCGCACACTTCTTAAAGCGGGCTCAAGTTGAATTTTCTGGGCCTTCCATGTGCTTTCCATCGTGCAGTACTTTTGCACTGCATGTGACAGTTTCGTGAAGCTCTATATGTGACAGCGGTTGAGGGTGTTTAGTATTCTCTCGTCGGTACAATCGTGGTGGAAGACCAAAACTGCATCGTTGTCGCAGCAATCTTCGATCTTGCTTTTAATAAGTAGGAATCTGGCCCAAAAGTGATGGACCGTTTCCTGAGGTTGCTGCCGTATATACATCAGGTCGTATATGTCTGGAGGCCCTAAGTTGCTTGTAGAGTATTGATTGTGGTGGGTGGGTGGGTTGAAATTTGAATCCCGACCCACATTCGTGCTAGGAGCTTGCCAAATCTCCGAGGTGGCCAGTTCGGGTCCGAGGAGGTCCAAGTGCTCCGCCAGTCCTAACTCCGAGCCCGAGTTTGGGGGACGTGGGGTCCCATCAGAAGGGAGAGTATCTGGCTTGAGGGGTTCGGAAACCCAAATATATTTGGTTCTCAACATAGGGGGAGATGAATCCTCGGCTCATTCCTCGACAACCACTACCAGATGGGTGATCGGGGGGCAATGAATTTCCCTCTGATAAGGTTTAAGCCCGATCCGACCGTAATTTGTTGAAACCCCAGGTGCGGCAATGCGATCTAGTAGCTCTTCTCAGGATGAGACGTCTGGCGGATTCATCTTTTTGGAGTACTCGAGACCGATGCGAAGACGGTGTTCGGCGGTTGTAGGCTTGATGGCCGTAGGGGCGCCTATGATGAAACCGCCAAGCTGGAGGGTCTGCCCTGAAGTTAGGCTCCTTCCAGAAGTGATATTGTCATTGATAACTAGGCGAGCCGTAGATCGCTTTTTCGAGACTACACAACAGAGCTCTCAATGAAAGCACCAATGTCGGTGTCAAAACCGACGGATCTTGGGTAGGGGGGGGGTAAGCTGTGCGTCTAAGGATCGATGGTAACAGTGAACAAAGGGACACAATGTTTACCCAGGTTCAGGCCCTCTTAAAGGAGGTAAAACCCTACGTCCTTCTTGATTGTATTCGATGAGTATAGGGGTTACAAGAGTTGATCTACCTCGAGATCGTAATGGCTAAACCCTAGTTAGTCTATCCTATGAATATGATGATAGCCTCTATGGACTAAACCCTCTGGTTTATATACACACCGGAGGGTCCTAGGGTTTGTACAAAGTTGGTTCACAAGGGAAGGAAATAGTACATCCGGACTCTAATCTGGCCGTCCACGTACTTACGAGTCCTACTCGAACACAGAGGATGGCCTTCAGCTTTATCTTCATGGCCCATTCAGCCCTGTCCGCATCCTCGGGCCGGACACCTGAGGATGCCCAATGCCAAGGGGGGGCGCCACCTCCTCCTTCCTTCCTATCGCGCTCCAGATAAGGAAAGGGGGCGCGGCTTGGGAGAGACCCCAAGTAGGATTCCTCCTACTTGGTCGCCCCCCTTGGCTGCTCCTCTCTCTGTCGCACCTATATATATGTGGGAGGGGGCGCCTAGCACATAACAGACAATTGCTTAGCCGTGTGAGGCACCCCCTCCACCGAAACACCCCCGGTCATATTTTTGTGGTGCTTAGCGAAGCTCTACGGATATCACTTCACCATCACCGTCACCATGCCGTCGTGCTATTGGAACTCTTCCACTACCTCGCCATCTTGCTAGATCAAGAAGGCGCAGACGTCATCAAGCTGAACATGTGCTAAACGCGGAGGTGCCATATGTTCGGTACTAAATCGGTTGGATCACGAAGAAAGTTCGACTACATCAATCGCATTGTGAAATGCTTCCGCTTACAGTCTATGAGGGTATGTAGACACACTCTTCCCCTTTGTTGCTATGCATCTCAATGGATAGATCATTACTTGTGCGTAAGAAAATTTTAGTTTTCCATGCAACGTTCCCCAACAATGAACTCCGTCACCACCCAGGAGGGGAGCAGTCGTCCGCCTGCACCCATAGGCCCAGCGGCGTGCGATCCACCATCTCTGCCATGAAGGAGTCTGGAAGCCGGAGCCATGTGAAGGGCTTGTGGTTGTAGGATCAAAAGTATGTCTAGAGGGGGGTGATTAGACTACTTGACCAAATAAAAATCTAGCCTTTTCCCAACTTGAAGTCTTGGCAGATTTTTAGCAACTTAACACAAGTCAAGCAATCAACCTACACATGCAATTCTAAGAGTATAGTAGAGGAATGTAAATCATTGCATATGAAGGTAAAAGGGAGGAGTTTGGAGGGAGCAAACGCAATGTAGACATGGAGATTTTTGGCGTAGTTCTGATAGGTGGTGCTATCGTACATCCACGTTGATGGAGACTTCAACCCACGAAGGGTAACGGTTGCGCGAGTCCATGGAGGGCTCCACCCACAAAGGTTCCATGAAGAAGCAACCTTGTCTATCCAACCATGGCCATCACCCAAGAAGTACTTGCCTCACTTGGGTAGATCTTCATGAATTAGGCAATCTCCTTGCCCTTACAAACTCCTTGGTTCAACTCCACAATCTTGACGGAGGCTCCCAAGTGACACCTAACCAATCTAGGAAACACCACTCTCCAAAAGGTAATAGATGGTGTGTTGATGATGAACTCCTTGCTCTTGTTCTTCAAATGATAGTCTCCCCAACACTCAACTCTCTCTCTCACAGATTTGGATATGGTGGAAAGATGATTTGAGTGGAAAGCAACTTGGGGAAGGCTAGAGATCAAGATTCTTGTGGTAGGATTGGAATGTCTTGGTCTCAACACATGAGTAAGTGGTTCTCTCTCTCAGAAAATGAGTAGTGGAAGTGTAGGCATGTTCTGATGGCTCTCTCTCTAATGGAGAAGGGGGTGGAGAGGTATATATAGCCTCCACAAAAAATCTAACCGTTACACACAATTTACCAAACTCAGAGACCGACTGGTGAAACTCGGTGGGACCGATCTAGTTCAAAATGTGAATGTTAAGGTTTTCAGTGGGACCGACAATATCAACTCGGTGGGACCGATGCGCTAGGGTTAGGGCAAAACTTCATCTCGGTGAGACCGATCACATGAACTTGGTGGGACCGATTTCAGCAATAAGCAAACAGAGACTTGGTCAAGCAAACTCGGTGGGACCAGTCGCTCATTTCGGTGAGACCGAAACATTGCGAAAAGGAAACAGAGAGTTTGCATTGCGAAATCGGTGGGACCAATCGCTCATCTTGGTAAGACCAAAACATTATGAAGGGAAACAAAGAGTTTGCAATCCCATCTTGGTGAGACCGAGATCCCTATCAGTGAGACCGAACTGATTAGGGTTTTTGGCTATGGCTATGTCAGGTGAACTCGATGGCGCAGGATAGATCAAATCGGTGGGGCCGAGTTTGACTTTAGGTTTAGGACATATGTGGAAATGAGAAAGTGTTTGAGGGCTTTTGGAGCATATCACTAAGCATTTTCAGCAAGCAAGCCATTAAGCAACACCTCATCCCCTTTTAATAGTATTGGCTTTCCCTGTGGACTCAATGTGATCTTGGTTCACTAAAATGAAAAATGAAGAGTCTTGAGATTTTGCCAATATGTGTCCTTAGCATTTTGAGGGGTCCACATCTCTAGTCCATGCCATGCCAATCATTAAACTTTTTGAAATATTAATCTTGAATGGATATTAGTTCAATGAGCTATATGTTGTTATGAATTACCAAAACCACCCAGGGATTTGTTGCACTTTCAATCTCCCCCTTTTTAGTAATTGATGACAACATATAGATCAAAGTTTCGACAAATGATAATATAAATGAAGTACATCATCGCTTTGAGAAGTATGTGATAAGCAAGAGCTCCCCCTAAATTTATGCATTATTTAAAATTTTCCTTTGAATGCAAATGCACAATCGATTAGGATCATGGGTTACTCTTCCATGTCACATACATCTTGGTGGAGCGCTCAAAATGATAGAATATAAAATATGCACTCATCACCAAGGCAAGATATGAATGATCATAAACATAAGAGGTAATATATCATCATTCAAGCACACATTAAAGCATAATATGATCAAAGACATGATCATAGGAGTATCTCACACACAAGCACAAATAATGTAGCAACCGAACAAGCAAGAAAAAAGTAGCAAGAGAGGCAAAAACAGCAAAACACACACACACTCTCTCTCAGCCTATGATCTATACACTTTCTCCCCCTTTGGCAACAAGTTACCAAAAAGCTTGAAAATGCATAGTGGTATGCGACTCTCTAAGCACGATCTCCTGGAGCTCCAGTGTGCGAAGGTGGCGTGGAGAGGAGTCCTGCAACAAAAGGATCTGAAGAGGTCTGTGGAGCTGGTGGAGTTGCAACTGGAGGGGCAACTTGGGCTGTAGCTGCTAGTGCTGAAGTGGTAGCTCTACTGTCACTGGCTGGCACAAATACAAACCTTTGTGCCCTTGGCACTCTATGAAAAACTTCTGTGGTAGCTCTCCCTCTTCTTTCCTCTACTTCTTGTTGGAGTTGATCAACTGTAGTCTGGATCTCTGTGACCTTCAAGTCTAGATCATAAAATTTAGTTTGAATGATTCTCTCAAGACTTTCTTGGTTTTGAGTTAGGGTTGCTAATCCTTTCCCAATTCTCACTACGGCTTCAAGCAGATAGCTAAGCTGATCTTGCTACGTCTTGAGGTGTACAGCTGAGGCATCTGGAACTTTTGAAGTCTACTCTGCCTTCTCTGCCTTTGCTTTCTCCCTATTCTCCTAAGCCTCTACTGATGTAGGATGTGATTCATCCATGACAATCTCATTGTCCTCAAAATCATGTCTCAGGGGAAGGTGCTCCTTGTCCAAAAGATATGTGCATGTGCCCATCTTAGAGTTTATGAGCATCTGAATCAATGGAGCATAGCCACATGATCTCTTCTGATCTGTAGCAGTCCTCTTAACAGTTTCAACAATCAAGGTCATCACCTTGAACTTCTCTGGCACATCAAACATATGCATCAAGTTGATTGAATGCCCTCTGATCATCCTATCATGCCCAGACTTGGGCAACAATGTGTGCCTCAGAATGGTGTTGATAGTGGGCAACCCTGATAGCAGATAGTATATGGAGCCAAATTTGTGAGTCTCCAAGGCAGCATCTTGAATCTCCTTGTACATGTGTGCCATGGATTTGTATCCTTTTCTAGGATTGTCATATACATCTGTGTCTTCCTCATGTGCTTCAGGGGCATTGATTAGCTTGGCCCACTCAGCAACAGAAGATTGGTACCTTGTACCCTCAGTCATCCAGACAATTTTTCCATCTGGGTAGAAATGTGCAACGGAATAGAATTGCATCGCCATCTCATGATTCCATTTGGTGAGTTTTTGACCAACAAACTTATCAACTCCAGTCAGTCTGAAGCTGTCATGCACTACTGGGAAATAATTTGCATTGTTGTCAATATATTTCCAATCAACCCATTTCATGTCACTGACAATGGGCTTCTTGTCCAAGAGTACTGTCTCATAGAAGTCCTGCTGCTCCTTGGTGTGGAACCTATAATCCACAACAGTCCTTCTCTTGGTGGCATTTTGGGTCTGTCTGTCTCCATAACCTGATACCTGCATCTTTCCTCAACTTCATATTCTCTGCAACTGATCATGATCTGGTATATTTGGTTTTAGCTTCCTGAGCACTTGGGCTTCTTCTTATTCTTCAACTTTAGGCACTGGGGCCTTGTTCTTCCCAGCAGCTGGAATATTCCTTGTGGATCTCTTGGGTGCTATTGGCTTAGAAGCTTGTGCAGCAGCAACAGCAACCTTGGGGGCAGTCTTTGGCTTGGATGGAGCAGCCCCTGACTTGATGGCATCCCCCATCAGCTTCTACGTCTTGGCGGGAGGTGCAACAGGCTCTACCTCCTCCTCTTCATTAGATTCCCTGACCATAGACGGTCTACCAATCACTCTGGCCATGGTCTTCTTGAACCTTTCCTTTCTTTTCTTACCCTCGACAGCCTCCTTTTCCTTTGGCTCAAGGGTGAGCTCAATTTTTTCCTATGTTGAGGCTCTAGCTTTGGACATTGGGATCCTCCTGGCAGGTGCCTTCTTCTTCAATCCAAGCTTGGTTGAAGCTGCAGTGCCAAACTCTTTCTTGACAACTTTCTTCCTTGAGGTAACTTCCTCATCAACCACAAAGTCTTCATCTTCTGTGTTTGAGGTTTTCTTCTTCCTCTGCCTGGTCGTTACCTTAGGAAGATTGCTTGGGGTGCTTCTACTACCCTCCTCAAAACTGTTGTTAGAGGGACTAGTGCCCTCACTCAGGTTGGCCTGCTGCTCAGATCTGTTCTGGCTATCACTATTGTCTGACATGGCTGACACTGAAAACTGACCCTGTGAATAGATAGGTTGAGATAGAGTTGATGAGCATCACAAAGTGCAGACATTTTGCAAAACAAATGAGTCAAAAACTTAGTTTCAGTTTTCTACAGAAAGCATTCGAGCTACTGATATGTCAAACTCGGTGACACCAAAGCAACTTTAGAGTCTAAACATGTGAAACCGGTCAGACCGAAGCACAGTTTGGTGACTCCGAGATTGCTAGGATTTCACAGAGAAATGAACTCGGTCACACCGATTTGTAGGTTCCGGTAGGACCGACAAATACATGTGCAATGGCCTGGGCCAAATCAGTGAACCGAATTTTCCAAATCGGTCGGTCCGAGATGAGTTCGGCGGAAACCTAACCTAAGTTTTTGGATCAAAACTAATCTAGATAAAGTTCTGGTTGGATAGAAGTATCTCAAACGTGGCAAGAATCATGACATTGACCTTAGTGCAAGAATCGAAGGTAAAGATTGCACAAGGGGTCGAGTTCATACCCTAACTTGGCAGTGAACTCGCTACGGTGGCAACGGCGGGGAAGATTCCTGTTGACGACGGTGAAGACCAGCAGCAAGAGGTCATTGGCAATAGCGGAGACGATCCGGAGACCTCAAGTCGGCAGAGCCAGACAGGTGCAGGCGAAGAGTTTGGAAAAAATTCCAAAATTTGGCCCGTGGGTATATATATCCAGACCCTGTCGGTGTGGCCGATTGGAACAACTCTATGGCACCGAGATGCAGAATCGCAAGCGATTGCTGCAACTCGGTAAGACCGAAAAGTTCAAATCAGTTGCACCGAGATTGAAATCTAGATCAACTTAATGGACTCGGTATGACCGAATGGAATGAATCGGTCATACCGAAATGCACTAAGAGGTTTGGAAGCTTAAGTCTATGACGAATCGGTGGCTCCGAGTGCTCCTCACCCAGAGGGTTCAAATGTGACTTGATCAAACTTTGTGATGTAGCATGAATAGAGTTTGAGACGAGAAAAGAATACATAGCTAGAGGGAGTACTTAAGCATTCTTGTCCATCCATTTGGCAAAAAATAAAAAGCCAAACAACCAAAGCAACAAATGGATGTCCTCGAATGGAGAAAAATATGCAACCAACATGCTCACACAATAATATAGCAAATGAAATATGTGGCAAAGCATGCACAAACACTCTAGCATCTATCAAACAATCGGTGATGACTAGGTCATCTATGTATGAGTATATTGACTTAGGAGTCATATGAGAACATTTGATCATAGGTCATACTCATCGTTTAAGCACAAGTGGGGTTACCACTTTTATATAAAGCATTGTTGTGTTCACACCATTAGAGTTGCTTTAGTTCTATTCTTAGAGTAAAGCTCCCCCTAGATGTGATATCCCCTTTTAGAGGGATGAACTAACCTTGGGTTTTGTCGATGATGACTTCATGTAGATGTTGAAGATGTGGATGCTCAGTATTGATGTAGATCATTTGAAGCAATCCATTGGAGTAAGTTGCCCTTTCAATACCTACATGGGTTAGTCCCACAAGGAACAAACAAGGATATCAATAGACATAGAGTGAAGTACACATATGATGATGTCCATGAAAGCATTTGGTTACCTTGTCCCTTGACTTACTAACAAGAGGGTTTGTGACTCCTTGAACTAGTGCACGATGTGGAAGTTGATTGCACTTATCCTTGCCAATATGAATATGAGTGAAGTACGTTGGCGGAGTCACCCTCAAGAACTCTCTAGTTCTCCTTCTTTGGGATCCACATAAACTTGATGGGAATCCTTGGGGTTGTAGATGTACTTGATGAAGTAGAACTTGAAGTAGTCTTGGGAACCCACTTGACCAAGGCCTTTAGAGCTTCTTCAAATGCATCAATATCCTCTTGAAGCTTGTCCTTGCCTTTTAGCTTGTGGTCTTGTGGTGGAAGATCATCTTGAGCTTGTATTCCCTTGAAGGAAGTAGGATCATACTTCTCTTGTTGAGGAACAAACTTCGTCTTGGGGTATTGATCTTCTTCCCACTCCACTCCATTGGCATTGAACTTTCGTTCAAAACCAACACCTTGATTCTTCCGGTGCCTTCCTTGCTTGTGTACAATTTCCTCAAATTGCTTACTTCCGGCAAGGCTCTTGTAAACACCTTTCTCTATAATTCCCTTCAATAAGCTATTTTCTTGCTCAAGTGTACCTTGGCTAAGAGAATCATTAGTAGAATCAAGAGACCTACTAGAAGCAACAATATTAGATTTAGCATGATTATTGTTACTACTACAAGAAGAATCTTTCTTACTCTTGTTGCTAGATTTTACTTGTGGCATGTAAGTGGACAAGAGTAAATGCTTGGCAATGTAAGAAGAACTTTTCTTCTGAAGATCATCATTGATTGCTTTTAATAACCCATGCTCTTGTTCTAGGTTGAGATTTTCGAAGCGTAGCTTCTCATGTGTTTTTAAAAATTCTCGATGATCCTCTAAACTAGTTTCATGAGCTAACTTAAGAGTGTTTAATTCTTTAGTTAGACGCTCAATCTCCTTCTTATCATGTTTATTCGTTTCATCATGATTAGCATGATTAATACACTACAAAAAAATACACTTCCGTGATGATACATGTTTGTCACAGTAGGTCACATTTTTTGTCATGCATGTACATCTATGACGATTTTATGACAGAATCAAGATAGTCATACCTGTGTTGTCGTAGAAGTGTTCCATGACATTACCAAAATTGTCATCACGGAAGTGTCCACTTCCATGACGATAAATCGCGCGTCATAGAAGTGCTTTCGTCAAGGGTGACCGACACGTGGCATCCACCGTAACGGAACGCCGTTAAGCTATCGGGTCGGGTTTTGGATCCGATAACCCGTTAACAGCCCTGACCAATGGGAACTTTCCACATGTAAAATTCTTATTGGCCGAACGAAGCACGTGTCAGCTCGTTAGTGGGTCAGATAGGCGCCTATGATATGTCGACACGTGCCACGGCCCACCACTGGCCCATTTGGCTTACAAATCTGGCCCGTTTAACTTGGTCAAAAGTTAACGGGCTGGCCCATGAAAAGCCTGTTAACGGTCTCTTCACAAATAGCCCATTTTACGGCCCGGTAACTCACGGCCCATTAGGCCCTAAAGTAAATCGGCCCAACAACGTCATGTGGGCCATCGAATATAACACCAGCCCATTTCACTTTCGGCCCATGTATGGCTCATGACGTCTTTCGACCCATATTAGGCCTTCGTATCTTTCGGCCCTTTACAGGCCCACGGTGACTCTATCCCATAATGAACAGTAATTTTCTTTGTACCCGTTAACGGCCCATGATTTACATGGCCGTTTCCAGCCCGTGTTAGCTTTCAGCCTATAGACGGCCCATACGTTCTTGGGCTCCTTTTCGGCCCTCGATTACTTCCGGCCCGTTACTGGCCAGTTCCCCTAATTGGCCAAATTCGGCCCATGGCAAGAGTCTGCCCGTTACTGGCATGTTCCCCTAATGGGCCAAATTCAGCCCATGGCAAGAGTCGGCCCATTTCTAGCCTGTTAACCCGTTGCGCCGTTTCCAGCCCATCCTATATTCTGGCCCATTAACGACCCGTTATGCCTGTGACAGAATTAAGCCTTTGTTGTCCTACGGCCTGTTAACATCCCATTATCGTGCCGGGCCGATACCAATTATGCCCATTTACGGCCCGTGTAGACCCATTTATCTAACGGCCCGAGGCCCACCGATTCTACGGCCCTGTTGGAGGCCCATTTATCGATGGCCCGTTGGAGACCCATGGATCCTACGGCCCGTATATGGCCCATGGTTGTTGCGGCCACTAGCAAACCAGGGAAAAAGAAGACTAGGAAATAAATAAGGCCGAAACTAATGTTAGGTTATTAAGATGATTGCACAGATTACATCCACTCGGCATCAAAGATCGCCACCAGTGCAAATATAGGGAACACCCTACACTATACAAAAATGGCTTGCTGTTTTCTTCAGCCGGTGGCTGCACGTTAAGAATAAATTTTGTATCGCACCAAAACAAATTACAACTATATAAAAAAAGGAAGGTTGGCATAAAACTTAACAGTCTAGCAGATAAATGCACCACCAGATGTTCAGAAGCTCAGTTCATTTGACCTGACTGTTACGTTTTCATGTTGTATTGTCCGATGGAGCACCATAACCCTCACCTTCATTTCCCCTAGGCTCCTGAACAACATAGCAAATGTCTGATAGTCTGGTTCAAAAACCATGTATATCTTGATGACATCGAACAATGTCTCTCCTTATTTCACAAAGGGTCTCTGTTAGGGAATGGACTTGTGTCTAGAGCGCAGATACAACATTGCTTTGAGCTTGCATATCTTGATCATGAGGCAGTTTGGACGATATTGCCTTAACAACCAACCCAGTATTACGCAGGAACGTGCTTTTGACACTGTTAGTGGACAGGTACTGACCCACAGCAGCAAGAGCTGACATTGCAGTTATAGTTGCCTCACCACCTTCAGAAGGTGGCGGTTCCACCATTTTTTCCATAGCTCGCTGAAAAGTTGTGGTTTTACATTAGTAGTACCAGAACAGAAGATATTAAGGAGGCAGCAAAACCAAACAAAATAGCTTTGGTCTATATATAGAACTTATTCTGGTGAACCCATGTAAAATATTAGTTGTATTTTATTGCAAAGTACATAATAAAACCAGGTTCCAAACATATGACCATGTACCATCGCTAATGTATTGTCTATTTCTTCACATTGTATTGAGGGATAAGGATAAAGAGACGAAGTTTATAATACGGTAAGCATAGTATGACATCATTCATATCACAAAACAATTGAGAACAGACAAACAGGCAATTGTAACATTGTGTAGGCAAGTCCAGCACGGAACTAGATTACGGGTCAAGATGAAAGGAACATCACTCCTCTCTTTTAAACCTTGTAAGGTGAAATGATACGCTAGGACAATTGTGTATAAAATTTAAAAGAGTAGCATACAGTGTCTGCAAACCATGCAGTTCAAGGCACAAGTCAGAGTAAGTAGTAGTTAAAAGGCATGAGGATTAAGGACTTACAACAGCGGCTTTGACTCGTGTAGTCATGCCCTTCTTCTTGCTGGTGTGACAGTCCTTGAAGATTTCCACAGCATTTGGTTCAGGTACTTTTTGGTACTTGCGGGCTTTCCTCTGCATTTTGAACAAGTCAATATAGATCTAATAATATGGTACGGCGAAAAGAGTGAAACAGCAGCTAATTACAAGAGCCTCGCAGTGTGCAATATAGCTACGAGATCATGTCGTCTGTTGGAATTTCACTTTCGTACGGTTGGCCTTGTTCTTTGAACAGTTCACCTACAAGAAGATAGATTTATGTGGCACATGCGTAAATAGGACTTCAACATGTGATCTGATCACATATATATAATGTACCTGATACTTCGGATCAGACCAGTGTTTAACATGGCCCCTCTAGTATTCATTCGATATATTTTCCACTGGAGATGTTTGGGAAAGTTCGTTGTTAGCCTTGCCTTCAAAGTGAGTTTTCCTCAAGTTATACCGATACTGTCGCAGAGCAGACTTAAAAACATGGGTGCAAGCTTGTCTGGTTGCATCATCTTGGCTATCCAACTTGAACCTCATATGTTAAAAATTGTGGGAGTCTCATTATCAGCAACCTAGAAAGGATGGGACAGAGCAAGACGATATTACTAGTTTCCATACATAACCATACTTACAGATAAATGGTCGAGGAAGGTGTTGAACTGGGTTTCGTCTTTGTCATTCATGTACTGAATCCATGTTGGGAGGATACGTACATGACACCTAACGGCAACCGCAACATCTGATACTAACTTGGCTGACTCTATAGCATCACGTGGCCTTTTTAAACCTGCCTCAAAACGGATCTCCATTCTTCCTCCTCTAGATTTAGTTAACCTATCGAGCATTATCCCTGATGTTTGTTTCCTCTTGCACCTAGGTTCTAGTCCAACAACGAACATAGGAAGTGTTAGTGTACATCAAACTGTGAGACTACATATAAAGAAGCATGCAACTGTAACTTGACTCCAGCAACTACCTTCTTGTTGTTGAAGCTCACAAGGTTCATCTGATATTGCCAACTCGACTTGTGTCAAGAGTGCTTGGGAAGTAGTGTCAGGTGGCAAGGGAGCTTGGGAACATGCTGCTAGCTCAGTTGACGCATGAGTAACTCGTGCAGCTGGTAGTACTGTGGTAGGTGTTGCAAGAACTAGGGCTGTCTCTGCTTGTTTGGTGGCAGCTATTTGTTTCTGTTTGGCTTTTTTTGCATCTCGTGTAGCATGGGATGCCGTGTTTGTAGAATTTTCCGCTGGACTTTGACCTTCTATTGCACCATCAGTACCAACAAAATCTGCAGGATTTATCGGCTTCTCATTCCCTGCCATTCTGTGTTTCTTCCTCTTTCTCTGTGCCATGTTAAGTCAAGCCGACAAGAAAAACGAATAACAATTTAGTTCTTCAGAACAAACTGATGCGTGATGTAGACGAACTGAACTTTGATGTTAGACAACCACATGATAGGATGATGTAATATGTATGAAAAACAGGACGGAAGAGATAACCAGAACTATTATGTGTAAACTAAGAAGAAGACATTTCACCAAATTAGAAGCAATGCAATGGAAGGTAGACACCATATGAAAGATGCTACAAATATCGCTCTGCCAAGTTAACAGTGTCTCATCATAAATGGCGTTTAAACAAATGTGAAGCAGTACAAGAAATAAATCATATGCAAGATGCAAACAACATCACACTACCATGTTAGAGGTCTCTCGTCATTAGTGCCATTGCATATTCACAGCATTGCATATTCACAGCTTATGATGTGTAAACTAAGGAGAAGGCATTTCAACAAATTAGAAGCAAGGAAAGCTATACACCATATGAAAGATGCAATGAATATCACTCTACCAAGTTAAAACTATCTCGTCATAAGTGCCATTTCAACAAATTAGTAGTACAAGCTAGAAAAGAATGCTAGATGTAACCTATATCACACTCCGAAGTCAAACATGTCTTATGATAAGTGATTGTTGCAGGTTACACAACAGTAGTAATTTGATGTAAGAACATGGTGTGATAGACAGATATTGTATGTTCTAGAAACAGGAACACGTGTCTTATTCAAGTATAATGTGTAAAGTAAGCAGATGGAATTCAACAAAATTAGAAGCAATACAAGCTAGATATCACACATAACATGCAACCACATATAACAGTGCCAAGTTAGAGGGAGCACCGGTGATGGTGCACTAGAGGAGACATGCTCATCATAAACACAACTTTGTTGAGTGTCTATGCATGTGTTGTCTTGGAAATCATCTTGGGGGTGTGGAGGAGTAGAAACTGTAGAGGCCCTCCGTTCAGAAGGAGCACCTTTATCCACTGCCTTTCTAACTTCCTTCCGCTTTATTGATTTTGAATTGTCAAGTAAAACCGACATGAAAAAGCAATAAAATTCTCTCTTCAGAACTCATTCATGCATGATACTGACAATCACTACTTTGATGTAAGGCAAACACATGATACCAGGATGGAATATGTACGAAAAATAGGACGGCATGGCATGTTCACAACTGTTTGTGTAAACTAAGGAGAAACCATTCCAACAAATAAGAAGCAATGCACGCTAGACACACATGAAAGATGCAACCAATATGACTCTGCCAAGTTAAAAGCATCCCTTCATAAATGGAATTTCAACAAATTAGAAGCAGCGCATGCTATAAATCATATGAAAGATGCAACTAATATCGCACTGCATATACTAAAGGTGTCTCATCATATTGATTGATGCAGCATAAAAACAATAGTTTTATGTAAGGACATGCTTAATAGACAGATGTACTATGTACTAAATACAGGAAGGCATGTCACATTAACAGGTATAATGTATAAGCTAAGCAGACTAGCACATGCAGTTTAACCAGATTGGAAGAATTACAATCTAGACACAATATGCAACATGCAACCACATATCACGCTGCCAAGTTAGAGCAAGCACCTGCGATGCTAGTGTAAGGGAAATGCTGTAATCAACTACAGAGCTACGTTCACTATCTTCATCTAGCATTGCTGTTTCTTGAGAATCATGTCGGGAGGCTAACGCTGCATTCTTTAAAGGAGGAGTAGTCCCCTTGCCTGCCTGCCTCATCATAAGTGATTGATGAGGGATACACAAGATCATTAGTTTGACGTAAGAACATGGTTAATACACAGATGTACTAGTATGTACCAAAAACATAAAGGCATGTCATATTCAAAGGTATAATGTGTAAGCTAAGCAGATGCAATTTAACCAAATTGGAAGCAATACAAGCTAGACATCCGGCTGGAGTGGTGAGCATGATCATCTAGGACCTGAGAGCCTGGTGGGAGGTGGGCTGCTTCGCCACCATCGCAGCTTTTTAGTTGGCTTCCAGGTGATGCCTATCTTTGTTGGGCTTGTAGCTGGCTCAGCCAGTGCCCTGGCTAGCTATTTGTCTTCTAGTGCTCACGGGATGGTGGTTCATGTAAAAAAATATCTTTCCTTATCTTAATAAAGGGGTTGTTTGGTTTGTGACTAACTTTCCCAAATGTTGCCACACCTAAAGATAGGCAAGTTTGACTAACTTAGGTGACTGTTTGGTTCAAGCCACACCTTAGGCAAGCCACACTTGGACCCCACATGGCATACACACACAAAATGTGGCAAGATTCTCTTAGGCTTGCCAACTTGTGGCTTTCATTTTGATGAACTAACCTTAGGAAAGCTTGGCAAAAATATGTGGCAAAGTGTGGCAATGCTAGGCCTAGAACCAAACAGCCCCAAAGACCGACTTCGGCCTTTCGAATACAAGCTAGACACCATATGGAACATGCAACCACATATGACACCGGAAGTTAAAGCAAGCACCTAGGATGGTGGTTCATTGCGAGCGAGGTCATCAACTCCAGAGCTACGTTTACCATCTCCATCTGCTGACACTGCACCCTTTATAGCGCTGTAACGTGTCGTGCCTAACCACGAAGAAAGCTGGCTCAACTTCTCTCTTATCTTTTTTGCTTCTCTCGAGGAAGACTCTGAAATACCCTTGCATAAAAACACAATAGTGAGAGTATGGGTGAAGTGTGTGCAGAACTAGTGCACTGTAAAAGTAGCAGGTAGCAGGTGGCTAAAAAATAAATGACAGGAGACATATGATAACTCTACAACATTACATGGCAAAAAAATTAGATTCTACTCCATATGATTTTGTAATATATGAGCACAGGAAATGCAGGTACTCCTCCAGCACACCACCACATGTGGTCATATCTAAGATAACAGTCGACTGAAAATAAATAGGCCAGTCGATTTTTTTAATGAACCGTCTGATCTATAAGGAACAAGCAGATGGCCTTCGTCTACCTCCCGCCAGTCACTGTTGACGATCTTTCTCGAACCGCCAGCGACCACCGGCCCATACCCCTGCCTCCGCCGCCCCACCCTCCCCTCGACCTCACACCACCGCCGTGCTTGGCAGCGCCCCAGGCCATCCCTTTAATCCCGGCCGACCTCCAGATCGGGCGCCAGTAGCTCTAGGCTGCACATGCCCCTAAGATAAACACCAAGACGCTGCTTCCTCGGCGTAATAGGCGTACTAGCGCCTGTTACGCCAGGGAATGCTTCCGTTAATTGGGAATCAACTGGCCAAAAATTAAAATTCAGGGGGGCGACGGACCTCTAGCTAAGGTGAAATAGTATACAAGGAGAAACCTTATGCATCGCGAGTTACTAGGAACATCTAGTATGAAGAAGAAGCGGTCAACTAGTGTCTTCTATGGGATGAATACCGTGCAAGCAGACACGTAAGATTTGCACAAATAAGGGAAGCGGAGTACCGTTATCGGTTGCCAGTGTGGTGTCGATATGTCGCGGCGATCTTCTTGTTTTTCCCGGGGGAATCGATGTTTTGGGGAGCCGTGGATCCTTGGACAAACCCATGGCCAAATTGTTGATTGTGTTGCCGTGGCCGTTATTGGTGGAGGGGAAGCAGATCCGAGGCGGTGAAGGACGGCGTAGCAGGAACAACTCCGGTGCGGTGGACAGTGGGAAAGTTGGAGCGGCAACGGTGAGGCGCAGGATGGCATGGTTGAACTGGCTCGGGTACGGACGGCTCGGCCTCGGCTTCAACTACTAGCCGTGGAGGGCGTTGCGGTTGAGGTTGCAGTGGACGAAGACGTCGGGGTATCGGCTCCGGCGTGATGGAGGAGGGCGGTGGTTGATGGATGGGATGGGGTGGCGGACGGAGGACGCCGGGATTTCGCAGCTGGTGGAGAGGTAGTTTTGGCGCCCACGGAGTACGAATGGGGAATCGGACGGGTGGGGGGAACCATGTTTCGGTCTGGGACGCGCTTGTTTTTGCCTTTTTTGAACAGAAGATGGGACGCGCTTGTTTGAAATTTGGGGAAAGTACAAACTTTGCCCCCTCTTAAATTTCGGACCTACTGCGGGTCGGGGGTAGGATAGTAATCCCAGGTGTCCCAAATAGTAGGCGGGAGCTATTTCGACAGCGCACATGTGTGCTTAGGCAGCCATTGTGTATGAATGTTTTTCGGAGGCGGTTGCATGGCGTCTAGATGAAGCTACAAACCTACCCCGGTTCAGACCTTTGGACGTCGGGCCGGTAGGTTTCACGAGTAGGAGTTATTAGAAAAGTAATTTCCTTGTACTACCAAACATTGGTCTCACGCGGTTTCGGGCGAGTAGAGGCTCTTTTGGCGCTTCGTTAGAAATTTTGAAACACAAGCATTCACGTTTAGAGTACTCTTGAACTATGAGGATTGACCTAAATAGACAACGTTATATTTGACCTTCTATGTTTGAAAACCTAATTAAATTATCCGCTTCTTCTTGAAATTTTGACACTTGAAAATCCTATAACTACGATTATTTTGGAATGGAGGAGCTAAATTTGAATCTATTTTGTACACGACTACATATGCTATTATGTACAAAATCAAAGCAAAGATTGGTGCCCCCATAATTTAAGTATGATTAACAAATGCCATGATATCAAATTCAAATAATTGAATGGACTTCATGTTCAATTCGATTTTTTTAAACCACCTTAAGTTGAATTCAAATGTATGCTAGTTCATAGGTAGCTATTTATAATGTTCATTGTGTAACTTTCGTATGTATAATGTGCTTTACACACACAACATGAACTATACTCACGTTTATATTCGATTGCTAAAGCGATGCATTGTCTGGAGTGCAAAATACTAACTATGTGGATCAATTGTGTCGAATAATAACATAGACATGCTCAAATTTGATAGAATCTAGATGTCTGATGGATCAATGACCGCTCCTTATGCGAATTGCAAATATCATGATCCCATCCTAATATTTGGATACAATTTATATCTTTAATCAATGTATACAACAGTCTATTACGTGTAGTTTCACTCTCCATCGGTGGTCTCTCACGCATGCTCACACACTCGCTCCCGAGGTGTCTTTCTCGCACACATGCTCTAGATATAACCCTCCCTCCCTCTCGTAACCATTTACAACTGTTTTCACTAACCTTTATCACAAGCACTCTTCCTCTCGCAAGCATACACATGCAACAATCCCCATCGACCCTTTCTATATACATGGACCTGCCTACGTGTCTCATGTATGCATATTATCTTTAGGCCTGTCTCTCACGCATTGTCTCACACCTCTCTTCCTAATCGACGAGTATGATTCTAGCAGAGCATTCTGTAGGATGCCCCTTAAAGTTAGGTTGGATGAATAGTAATATCAAAGATAAAGGGGTTACCTTAGTCCGAGAACCTAGGGTTACAAATCCTAGCCGGCTTTGTCAGTGGACACAAAGTCCTTCACAATTTTGCTATCTTTGTCTTGTACGACTAGTCATCCATGGGTCTTCCTAAATGCGTCACGGGCCGACCAATGTGGCGCAGGACAGAACCGAACGAAGGGCCTCACCTCGACTCACCGGACCTCACGCGGTGACACACCCTCTGCCCCCACGTCTCATTATCTTCTCACACCCACACATACCAACACAAACACCACACACACAAAAAAATTCTCCTGGTGCCTCTATTCCCTCCCCCCTTGCATATACACACTCAAGGGAATGGAATCTCTCGTCGTGACGTCATATTCATCTCTCTCTCTAGACCACTCTCAT
>NC_041383.1:400780382-400789512 GCF_002162155.2 Triticum dicoccoides
CCCCTCTATCCATGCCTCTCTCGAATACGTAATACACACACATACCTCTCTAGGCCCCGCCAAATGCATCAACTACACATTCACACATGTTACATCACGTACCCCATTGATCTAAAAAGCCCTCTCTTCACGTTTATTTCGCATACAACATTCCTTTTGAATAAAGTGTGGCCAAAAAATTATTTTAGAGTTTCTATATATATACAACATTACAAAGTTATATGGAGGAGTATGAACGCTAATTTTCATTGCATGGTGCCCAAAATGATATTTATTCCGCACTGTGAATTTGTATATTTTTATACTATATAAAAAGTTAGTCATAATAAAGAGAAAGGAAGAGCATCTCTCTCTCCATCGCATACCCCCCCTATATGCCCCTTTCACGTATGCACACAAAACTATCTCCAGGAAAGTAAGCCCCCAAAAAATTCACGCATGTTTCATCTTTCTCTCGCGATATATGCAACGACAATCATTGTATTTGAAGCGAAAGCACGATACGTACATTGGACTTCAGAATCCAGTCATTACGGTCACCATTTATGTTTAGTAGTTATTATACAGTCACGGGCTCACCGTACAACTCTGTATTTGCTCATGACATGACTAGTTGACCAGTTAAACGCTCCACGTGGCACCTCTAGTGTTGCATCACATTATCTCACTACCATCATGCCCACCTGTCGGCTTGTATCTACTCTACATCTACACTCTTATAAAATACATTAAATACACTCTTATAAAAAACAGAGTTGGTGATGATGGTGTGCCTACCATCCTGCAATATAGGCCGTCTGATTTATATCTGACAGATAGGAAAGAAACTATGGCAATTTTGTAAAAAGGTACCCACACACCTCTCCACATTTGCAAATAAGGCCTTCCCTCGTTCATCCTTTTCTCTCACAAGATAAACTAGTCATACAAATGCATCTTGATGTTACGTGCAACGCACGGGCATCTTGCTAGTAAGAATGAAAACAAATGACAAAAATATATTTGGATGGTGGTTCAAAGTCATGACCGCGGGCACAACGGACAAGGTGGCCTTGTATTGGTATGTTGAGCCGTCTGTTTTAACACACATGAGCTGGTGTGCTGATTATACACACACGCACGCATGCACACGAACTGCATGCACGCAACACTCACAAAAACACATGCACCCACGCATGCACGCAACACGCAACACTCACACGTACACACACATCCACGCATGCATGCAACACTCAGACTCACACACGCACGCATGCATGCACACACCAGTACACCACGCGACCAACACACACTCTCACGCTCAAGTACTCAACCTACACGTGCATGCGCACACATCAGGCCCTGACAGACACATACACAACTAGGTGATTCCGCGCACGGGTTAGAGTCTTGTCGCGCCTGCATAAATTTGTGCTTATCTGACCTTTCCCCTATGCGGACTGACAAGTGGGACCCACAAGGAACGTGGTCAATTTAACTAGTCAACATGGTGCCACGCAGACTATTTGGCCGGTCAACAGAGTGCAATCCGATGCTGAACCATGAGCAAGTGACCGTATAATCACCGCAAAACGTATATAGTGAACGTAATCAGCTTATTCTGAAGTTTGGTGACCGTATCACGCTTTTCTATCTGTAGGCCCTCCAAATCTACATCTCTACACATTCTCGCATGTTACATCTAACAACTATGCAATACAACACTACTACTAGACTCTAACACAATAAATCATATGTGTTTTTAGTTTTACTACATATCATATTGTTACTTAGACCTCTCCCAATGCATTGGTGCTAAAGTGGGGTGCTAAGTGCATTAAAATGCTTAGCAACTAATGTCCCCAATGCATCGATGCTTAGGTTTTGTAGCTAAGCCTTCTATATTTAATTGTTTAGTAATAAAACTCCTTCATGTATTGGTTGGTAGTCTTTTTGTCTAGGTTCACGTGCTTAGCATTGATTCTTGTTGGGGTCACCATAATCCTCTCGCGCCTCTTTAATAGCTTTGCCACATCATTTTTCTGCCTATGTGGCATCCTTAGCACCTGTACACCGTGGAGCACTGGGAAAGGCCTTAATTATTCAGTTTGCATACATTAAAATTGCCTTTGAAATGTATGGCCAGTATCATCTACCGTGCGGGAAAAATCCCGCCCTTTCCTGTTTAATCGGGTTTGTATCGATGGATCGTGCGAAACAACAAAACTATAGTACTATACAGTACAAGTGACAGTTCACTGGGCCGTCATGTCGTGTACTCCTCCGTCGTAAGAGTGGAGCGCTCGCTTTCATAAATCTTCTAGTCCCTTTCGCCGACATGTGGGACATCAAGCTACCGGGTTCACGTGCCATACCGGAATACAGTGCAGAGCAGCCGGGGTGAAGCACCCCAGTCATGGCGCCGGCGTAGTAATGAGCAATGAGGCGTCAAATCAGAAAGCTGCACCTTTCCCACAGTTAAGTTGGAGGGATGAAGTAATAATGCTAAAAAACAGAAGTTGGAGGGACGAAGCAACCATCATTTCACTCGTTACTGAATCCGCTTCTCCCTCATCTTCTTCAACTTAACCACGTGTTGCTTCTGCCGTTGTTCTGACTCATGTGGGATGCGGATCGGCTTGGTAAAGCACTGACACGTGGGACCGCATGTTAGCAAACCGCCAGGACAACATCCTCTTAAAATACGAAACCTCCCCCGCCATCCGCGCGGCAAAATCACCTCTTTTTACTAATCTTGATTCTATAATTTTTTAGATCAATATAATTGAGATTTGTATAGATAGCACACAGGAGCAAAACCAAGTGTTATGGTTAAGGGCATCCAGAATGTGTAGCCAAATGTGAAAATAGCTTTTGGCATCGTGGGAACCATTGTGGACGGTGTTGCCAAAGCCAAAAAGGTGGAACCGAAGCTCCCTGATTGATTGAATGAAGGAATAGAAAAATGCAACGCCTTTCCTCTTTCTCCCATGCTTGGACGCATGTAGTACAGTATAGAGCACAGAGTCTACTCCCGTGTCCCTTCTATCACAAATCACAAAGTAGTGAGGCGTCAAATCACAAAAGCACGGACGAAGAAACCATCATTTCACTCTTCGCTGACTCCGCTTCTCCATCGTCTTCTTCGAGAAACCATCTCATCGCACTAAACTGGACGGACGACGCTATCGTGTACTCCTAGTAGTACTAGTCCGTTGGTTCAACAGACTTCCTGGATGCAAATAAGGCGGTTGTCTCGGCTTGCAGGCGGCACTTGCCAACGACTTACCATGGTCTCCCTCAATGGTGTTCTCCGTCGAACGCACTTCGCCAAACCACAAAAAAAAAGATATCGTCGACGTCACCGCAATGGAGAAGGAAGTCAAATATAGTTACTACCTCCATTTTTTTGTACACAAGGCCAGTATATCAAAATTACAATTTGCAAAAGGCCACTAACACTAATCAAGGCAAAATTGATGGGGTTTGCCTCGTACTAGCAACTAAGGACATTAATATCCCCTGCATGCATGCGGAAGTGAGAAGGTTGGTTTGCATGGCGCTGCATTAATCAAGCGATGAGGAGTGAGATGGTTAGCTCTTTGGTCTTTGGAGAAAAAATACGCATTAATTGACACGTGAAACGAGGATTTGTATCGATTAAATCCCGCAAAGGAAAACCCCACCTTTCTTTTTTAACACTAGTACTCCTAGTACGTACGTACTTATCCTGTTTGGGTCTAGGCCTTGCATTGCCAAACTTCGCCACACATTTTTGCTAAGCTTGCCTAAAGTTTTCAAAATGAGAAGGAGGTACACTTGCGCACGGCTGTCGCGGTCGCACCGCACCCTCACACGGTCGCTCCTGCACGCCGCGGTCGCACCGCATCCTCACACAGTCGCTCTTGCACGCCGCAAACCCAACCAAGGGAACGCACCCTCACTGACATGTGTTGTCGCATGTGAACAAACCAAACTCAGCCATCCTATCGCTGACACATAATTTTCGTTCATAGAGTATGTTTATCCAACCGCATGTTGGGGAGTATCCGTACGGCCCGTGCGGTGGTCTATTGGGGAAGAAGAAGAGGCGAGGAAGAAGGAAAGAAGGGTTAGGAGACGTAGGATATTCATCCAACCGCTTGAAATGGTAGACTGACCCAAGTCACGCGACTTGCATAACAAATATATGTTTTTTCACAGCAAAATATCCATAAAAACAACATAAAGAAAAACTATCACTGCTCGTGGAAAGAGACGGCCTCGTCGTCTTTGGCTGCCGGCGCGAACCAGCCATAGCTGCCGACGTGTGTCTCCGCACCGTGGTTGTCCTCGGCCTCCAGCTACTCGTTCAAGCGGAGCGTGCGGGCGCTCTGCACGGACGAGAGCACAGCCTGGTTCAAGTCGAGGACGTCCGGTTCCGCCTGCAGGAGGGCCTCGATGGCAGCGGCATCCGCGCGCTCCGTGTTGAGTCGAGCCTACGCCGCTCGGTTCAGGTCGAGCACGTCTGGTTCCGCCTGCAGGAGGGCATCGATGAGAGCAGCATCCGCGCGCTCTGCGTCGAGTCGAGCCTCTGCTGCTCGGTTCAAGTCCAGGACGTCCGGTTCTGCCTGCAGGAGGGCCTCGATGGCAGCGACATCCACGCGCTCCGCCTCAAGTTGAGCCTCCGCCGCCCGGTTCACATCCACGACATCCGGTTCTGCCTGCAGGAGAGCCTCGATGGCAGTGGCATGCACGCGCTCCGTGTCGAGTTTAGCCTCTGCCTCCCGGTCCTCCATTAGTATCGCCATGTTGAACCGCTGGTCCGCCTGCCCCATGGGGGACTCGGATGCCGGCATGAAGTCGACGTCCATCGTCTCATACCCATCAGGGGCCTTCTGCGCCGCGACCTCCGCCATGAACATTGGATCGGGTTCCTCCTCCTTTTAGCTTGGTTCCAGAGAACTCGGGGATTGTCCCGCCGCAAAGCGAGCTTGGGAACGGAGGTCTGTGGCACCGACCACCGCCGCGATTTCTGCGCGGCGCTCTGGTGTCAGCATCTTGTAGTAAGTGATCTTGCGGCGCACCATGGCTTTCCGGCGAACTAGGCGACGCTTGATGCGGGCTACAGGATCGAAAGGTGGGGGAATGGGCTGGAGATTAGGTGTGGTTTTAGGGCAGTGGCTGGCGTAGGCCGAGTAGCGAAGGTTCTGGTGTGAATAGTGGTTCCGGTGACGACCCGTCAATCGATTTTGATTGTACATCGCTCTTGTCGCATTCGTGTTGCAGCCTGGCACGCTAGACCCTCCACGTCGCTCACCGAATGGAATGCACTTCGTCTTGTGTTTTCGCTCGCTTGTGGGACCGCAGTTGAGAGCAAATCGACGTCCCTCCCCCTCCCCCGCCCGTGTCATTTATTATACTACCACTTCCTCCGTTTTATGCGGAGTAAATAAAAACAGAGGGAGTATACTAAAAATGTGGATCCCCTGACGTGGCCGAACCCATTGAGTAACTAACATGCGGGGCCTAGCAAGCATGGGGTCCGCCAGTAAGTGACCGAAAGAGAGGGTAAGGCAGGGATACCTATGTTAGAGGATCCACTTCCACTACTACTCCCTCCTTCCATTTACTATACAAGGCCTAATGCGTTTTTCGAGGCTAACTTTGACCAAATGTTAGAGTAATAATATATGACATGCAACTTACACAAAGCATACGATCAAATTCGTACGTGAAAGGAGTTTCCGATGATATAATTTTCACATTATACATCTCATGTACTATTAATCTTGTCAATAGTCAAATGTGGTTTTAAAAACGTATTAGAGCATGGTTAATAATATAGCCAGTCGATGTCTATGAGGGATTGCCAAGTCATCTATAGCCATCATCTATTATATGCACTCATTCGGTAGTGTGGGCTATAAGGTTGGCTATTTCCCGCAAAAATATATATAAGGTTGGCTATTGTATTAGTACTTTTTTCCATCTCCTCTCTATCTCTTTCTTCACATTTATTGTACTATTTAACTAGGAATGCGTATATAGCTAAGGCTCTTGCATGAGAGCTCACTCCCCTTACTTTTTCACATCTCTCTCCTCCACATTGGCCCTATATAAATGGAAGGAGGGAGTACAGATGTTGTCAGTACTCCACGTGTACTATTGGACAAGGAGCTTAAAAAGTTACTATTGGACTGGCTATACATGGCAAAATCCTAGTAGGAAGAGCATGCGTGAGAACAAGCACATTCACGTGGTTGAAAACAAATTGGAAACCATCTCGAGTACAAATCTAGGAGTACGTACGAATCTAACAATATTGATTGGGCGTTGTTGAATGTTGATACCTTTTTTATCAAAGTAGAGATACTTTGACTACACATAAAACTTATATGTAAACTAGAAAGGATATGAGGGAGTATATTGTACGTTCAAAAACGGAACGAACATTGAATACCTTTATATATGATTTGTGGTTGCTATGATCACCGGTTCAAAATTTTGAATCCGCCTTCGGTATCACGTGCCCCCACTCGTTCTCTCTCGATTTCATCTTGGGGTCCGGAGATCGATTGAAAGAGGACTAGGGTGGGTACATGCGAATGATACTCGGCGGTATGTTCAAATGAGGCATGCGGGAGGATGGACTCGACCGGAGGGCGACATGGTCGATGGAGAAGAGGGTTGGAGAGGAATGAGAAATAAGCAAACGCCACATGATTATACTTGAAAGGCTCAAATAAACAATAAGTTGTGTCGCTTGGCCTACATAGTGAAAGGCCTAATGCGCACCGCGGAGCACTGACGCTCGAATATGGCCGGGAAAATAGGGAAACCGACATGTGGGGCACACCCGTCGGGACGATGTAGCACAGACTAGTCCAATGGAGGAGCTGGCCCACGACCTCCTCGCCACCGACAACCGTTTATGTGGGTCATTGGGGCCAACAGCATGGCGCAACTCCAGCACCGCCTCTGGACACGGCGACCGCGGTGAGCGACACGCTCATATCGTTGCTAGACACGGTCGGTTTCAGTGTGCCGAGGGTGGCGTTAGTGCTGTGGCACGACCAACAGTATGTTTGGTTTGTGCCCAAGGTTGCCCCATCAAAGCATTGGGTAGCCAAAATTTTGGTTGAGGTATTGGTTGCCCATGATTTGGCCGACATTGGCAAGAAAAATGAACTAGAGTTGGCTAGAGTTCATTGGCATGCCAAAAAAATGGCAACCATCCAAACTATCACCAATCTTTGGGTCATGACCAAAATTTTGGTAAGGTGCACTTTGGCCACAATCCAAACACACCCCAACACCCAGCTCGTCGAGGATGCACGGGGCGCCGCGACGCGTCCGTGGAGTGGTGTAGCGCAGCCAACTGCATCCACAGGACCTGAGACCATGCCGGGTCGTCTTGCTTTTTCAATGACATGCGGGGATCACATGTGAGCAAAGGGCATCTCCAACGTTGCCATGACCGCAGCTGACTACCCTGGCACACCAAAACCCTCATCCCTCGCGCCGTCGCGTGGTGCATTCCCAGCCGGCGCCAGCTGCCCGCATTCATGTCATCCATTCGTATGTCATCGTTAAGAGGCTCGGTGCCCGAGGAACCAACTTCGGTGACTTAATGACGCACCCGGATGCTTGGCCTCACCGGAATGCGCTACTTAAAGTGGCAATGCCCAGCTAACCTCCACACCATAGCGCATTGTCCTCCTACCTGGCGCCACATCCGCCATGACCGCAAGTGCGAACGCTCTGTGGGAGAGCTTGTCTTCGGGGATGAAGCTCGAGGTCGCCGCCCTCGCTCAAGTCTCCTCTCATGATGCAATAGCGGCGTAGCCGGACGCGGACGCGACCGCACAAGCGGTGGCCATGCCGGCGGCCGACGACGGGAGCACCGTCAGCCACGCATCCTACTTGCCGCCGTCCAACGTCCGGCACCGCCGAGGTCGGGGACTCCTCCGAGGATGAGTAGGGCATGGGAGGCGGCAGGGCATGGTGTGCCAACTGGCCGGTCCGTATCCCATGTTCTACTCTTCCTCGCCATAGACTGCACCTTCACTTCACGGGTCTTGAACCCGCCCCCGTACATAGAGATCGTAGATGGAGGACGTCGGTCGCCGCCGTAGAATGGGTTTAGGGTCGGGTTTATTTTATTTTTCTGTCCTATAAAAGTTCGAAATGTAATGAAAATCTGTCGTGTTTGCATTAATCTGGGCCAGTGTATATGAACTTTCACAATAATATAGTATATTGTAGGAGTACTAGCAAGATGCCCGTGCGTTGCACGGAAGATCAAGATCTTGTGGGAGAAAAGGATGAACGAGGGAAAGCCTTATCTGCAAATGTGGAGAGGAGTACGGGTAAATTGTCATAGTTTCCTTCCTGTCCGTTAGATATAGATCGACCGGCCTATATTGCAGGATGACAGGCACACCATCATCACCAACTCTGCTTTTTATTGAACCGAGACAAATCTAACATGCAAAGTAAAATAAACACAGAGGGTCAATGCATACACAATTTATCTTAGGCGCTCCAATAGTACGTCCACTACACATTCACGCATTTCACATCTTTCTACATCTACGGGAACCTACAAAAGGGTTAACGTAAATTGCCTCTCTCTCTCATCCCCTGATTTTCATGGTGGTGGGCCCCTCCCTCCCCACAATCTACAATCAACATCTCACACGTTTCACATTACATTAATTACATAACTGGGATTACGTAGGTGTAGCATTACTCGTCCTAAAAAACCCAACTAAGCCAACCTCCCAGCATATCGCGCGGGAAAAGACCCAGCCGCGCCATTTTAGTTGGGATTACCGGATTACTAGTAGTAGTATCGATGGATTGCGCAAAGCAACAATTTTTTTTGAGGGGGCGAAGCACCTAGTTTAAAAGGAAAAAAAGGAGGTACACTCACAGCACGCCTGTCGCGGTCGCATTGCACACCACACACGTTCGGCCCTACACACGGCTCACGCAAACGGAACACGCTTCGGCTTGCCTCTTCACTGACACGTGGGACTGCACTTGGAGAAACCGACCATGCGCCAAACTCCCCCCGCCCACCGCGCGAAAATCCTCCCCCCCCCCACCCAAAAATTCCCCCCAAATCTGATTCAACCGCCCTTTGGCCAACTAGCCAATAATATTC
>NC_041383.1:400789862-400793154 GCF_002162155.2 Triticum dicoccoides
ATTCCCCAGACCCCCCTCCCCCTTGTCCACCTCCACTCCATTCGCTCAGCCAAATCTGCCCTCCCTGCCGCGCCGATACGTCGGCACCGCAGTTCATCGAGGGACGCACGACAATCCTCTCACTCCCACAGTACGCTCTCGTAGACTGCCGTCCTCTAGCCGCGCCGCCATCGCTGGCTACGTTCTTGTGGAGGCGCACGGCGGTCAGCGCCGCCACCGCTGGCGAAGTTCGTGTGGAGATGCACGGCGGTCAGCTTCTCCCACGGTACGCGCATTTGTAGGATCGAAAGTATGTCTAGAGGGGGGGTGATTAGACTACTTGACCAAATAAAAATCTATCATTTTCCCAATTTTAGTTCTTGGTAGATTTTAGCAACTTCGAACAAGTCAAGCAATCTTAACACAATTCAAGCAAGCATGCAAAGAGTATATGAGCAGCGGAAAGTAAAGCATGCAACTTGCAAGAATGTAAAGGGAAGGGTTTGGAGTGCAAACGCAATAGGAGACACAGATGTTTTTGTCATGGTTCCGATCGGTGGTGCTATCATACATCCATGTTGATGGAGACTTCAACCCACGAAGGGTAACGGCTGCGCGAGTCCATGGAGGGCTCCACCCACGAAGGGTCCACGAAGAAGCAACCTTGTCTATCCCACCATGGCCGTCGCCCATGAAGGACTTGCCTCACAAGGGTAGATCTTCATGAAGTAGGCGATCTCCTTGCCCCTACAAACTCCTTGGTTCAACTCCACAATCTTGTCGGAGGCTCCCAAGTGACACCTAGCCAATCTAGGAGACACTACTCTCCAAGAAGTAACAAATGGTGTGTTGATGATAAACTCCTTGCTCTTGTGCTTCAAATGATAGTCTCCCCAACACTCAACTCTCTCTCATAGGATTTGGATTTGGTGGAAAGAAGATTTGAGTGGAAAGCAACTTGGGGAAGGCTAGAGATCAAGATTCATACGGTAGGAATGGAATATCTTGGTCTCAACACAAGTGTAGGTGGTTCTCTCTCAGAAAATGTATGTTGGAAGTGTAGGCATGTTCTGATGGCTCTCTCCACGAATGAAGAGTGGGTGGAGGGGTATATATAGCCTCCACACAAAATCTAACTGTTACACACAACCAACCAATTTCGGTGGGACCGAATCGTGAAACTCGGTCGAACCGATTCAGCAAATGATGTGACCGTTAGGATTTTCAGTGGGACCGACATGCAACTCGGTAGGACCGATATGGTTAGGGTTAGGGCATAAGGTAATCTCGGTGAGACCGATTACACAAACTCGGTGAGACCGATTTTGGTAATGGACACACAGAGGGTTGGTCGGGCAAAGTCGGTGGGACCGATTCGCTCATCTCGGTAAGACCGAAACATTACAAAGAGGAAACAGAGAGTTTGCATTGTAATCTCGGTGGGACCGATCGCTCATCTCAGTTTGACCGAAACGTTACGAAGGGAAACAGAGAGATTACAACCCCATCTCGGTGAGACTGAGATCCCTATCGGTGAGACCGATTTGCCTTGGGTTTGTGGGAGTGGCTATGACATCTGAACTCGGTGGCGCCGGATAGGAAGAATCAGTGGGGCCGAGTTTGACTTTTGGTTTAGGTCATATGTGGATGTGAGAAAGTAGTTGAGGGCTTTGGAGCATATCACTAAGCATTTTGAGCAAGAAAGCCATTAAGCAACACCTCATCCCTCCTTGATAGTATTGGCTTTTCCTATAGACTCAATGTGATCTTGGATCACTAAAATAGAAGATGTAGAGTCTTGTGCTTTGATCTTGAGCCAATCCTTTTGTCCTTAGCATTTTGAAGGATTCACTTTTCTCATCCATGCCATGCCAATCATTGAGCTTTCCTGAAATATTTATCTTGAAGTAGCATTAGCTCAATGAGATATATGTTGTTAGGAATTACCAAAACCACCCAGGGATAGTTGCACTTTCAATCTCCCCCTTTTTGGCAATTGATGACAACATATAGATCAAAGCTTCAACAAACGATAATAAGATTGAAAATACATTGTCGCTTTAAGAAGTATGTGAAAAGTAAGAGCTCCCCCTAAATTTGTGCATTATTTAAAATTTGCTTTGGACTGCAAATGCACAATGAGTTAGGATCATGGGTCACTATTCCATGTCACATACATCTTGGTGGAGCACTCAAAATGATAATAATTAAATACATGCACTCATCACCAAGCAAAGTGAATGATCATATAGGGATATAAGAAGATAATGTCATCCAACAAGCATTAAGCTAGCATAGCATATGATCAAACACATGGATCACCCAAGTATCTCACAAAAGCCATAAACACTACAAAAAAAGACACATCCGTGACATTTTGGGCCGAACAAATTTTTTTTCTGTCATACATATGACACTTCTATGACGATAATTGTGACAAAACCCGGTATCATAATAGATATGGTGGGCTCCTACTTCTATGACAAAAAATCATGACAGAAAATGGGCTTTTCGTCCTGGGCGGGCCGGAGACGCAGCTGCATGACATTCTTTGGGCCATCCATGACGGAAAAAACCACGGTAGAAGCGAGGGGGAGGAAAATTTCGGGGAGTTGCTGGTTACGGTGGGAGGTCGGGGGCAGAGCGATGCGCGTTTCTCTCGTACACGTGCGATGCATTAGCTCTAACTGAACCCGAGCGAGGCGTTGGGCTCTAACTGAACCCGAGCGATTGCACTGCATGCTACGCGTTACTGAACCCGAGCGATCGATCGATGGCTGTTAACTGAACCCGATGGAGCGATTCCTTCGCTACTGCTGCTAACTGAAGCGGATCGATACTGCCTCTGGGATGAACAGTGAGCGTTGCGTGGGGGGGTTGGATGAACAATGAGCGGTGGCGTTGCCTCTGGATGAACAGGAACCCGTGGTGTGGAGGGCTGGATGAACAGTAGACGGTGGAGGGGTGGCCATGGAGGGGTGGTTGAACAGGACCCCGTGGTGTGGAGGGCTGGATGAACAGTAGACGGTGGAGGGCTGGATGAACAGTAGACGGTGGAGGGGTGGTTGAACAGTAGCCGGTGGAGTAGCGCGCGGTGGAGGCTGGATGAACAGGAGCCCGTGGAGGCTGGAGGAGGTCGACGGTAGCCCGTGGAGGCTGGAGGAGGTCGACGGTGGAGATGAACAGTATCCCGTGGAGTCCCATTTTGCGGTACGCCACACCCCTCCCGATGAACAGGACCCCCGTTTCGATCGTAGCGCTCCAACACAAGTCCGTTTCATCCGTTTTGCGGTACACCACACCCCTCCCGATC